>NC_086107.1:75598452-75914208 GCF_963921235.1 Mobula hypostoma | reverse complement strand
TGTCTTCAGTGCAAGCGATAATATCTTCGACAGAGTGCACATCTACAAGGTGTCAATGGGGAAGATCAGAACGAGAGGCTATGTAAAATGGTCACTAAGAACTCAGGAAGGCATGAGAGTGGGATTTGCTTCCACAGGGAGGAATTGATTATTATACACACCTTTAAGAAGCTAGGTGAACACAATATGGGGATGGAGCAGGAGCTTGTTGGGCCAAAGCCTTGTTTCTCTGCTCTATGTTCTGTACAAATACCACCTACTGCAGGGGTTTGTGTGAAGAAAGGATATGTGAGCTTAGTACTTTTCTTGATGTAGAGTTCTGACCCAAGATGTAGACGTTTCCTTGGTCCATAGAGATGTTGCTTGACCTGCTGAGATCCTCCAACAATTAAGTGGCACTCCAGATTTCAGCATCTACATTTCCTTGTGTCTCCTAACAGTTACCTTGTAATTTAATTCTCTCAATTGAGGCCAACTACCTTGGCAGAACAATCTAATAATGCACAGACTGAAGGCAAAAACATTGCAGTTATTTTCATCTGTCTAAGCTGTCAGTGTTTGTATCCTAGGTTCGATAAGAAGCAATAAGTAATTTTAATAGCAGTCATTCAAAGCTCATATCTTAAAGAATAAAAATGAACTTCAATATTGTATAGTGGCCAATGATGATTTGGTAATTTATTTTTAAATACCTAGCTGGTCCATGAATTGAGGGAAGAAAGATGTCGCTGTGCATACCATCGGATACAAGACCAATCGCCACTCCATCAAGCTACTTTATTTTCTCCTTTTACTGAATCCTTGAGCCAGTGTGAGCAGAACTTCTTTCTGCATCAAACCTGTACTGAGAGTGTTGGCTTCTGATGCCTGTGCTGAAACCCATTCATCCTTTTCACTACAGGTATGATATTCGCAGAAAGACTTGGAGCCCTTCGTCAGTCTCTGTCAGGGACTGAACAAGGGATTCCTGCACTCTGGAGACACAAGAAACTGCAGTCATTGGAAACTGGAGTAACTCACAAAATGCTGGAGGAACTTAGCAGGTCGAGCAGAATCGACGGAGCGAGTGGACGGTTGACATTTTAGGTCAAGGCTCTCCTTTTCCACACTGATACTGGAAAATCTTACCATACTTGTGCCCTGGAGTAGCATTGTGCTGCCTGCGCAGGTAAGCCGTGGACATTGCCTCAAGCCAAGCAGCCTACGAAGGTAGAGACACATCCGTCAGAGGTGCGCTAATACTGTAGCATTGTTTTAAAGTCACAAACAACAGCAGGAGACTGACCCAGAGTCACAGGTTCGAATCCCACCCTGGTAGTTGGGAATTTAAATTTAAGTAAATAAAAAAAAATCTTAAAAAATAAGAAAACTATTTAGTACAGTGACAATTACTAGATAGTTAGATAGTTGTTCGTGGGTCATGAGGGCCCAGAAGTCTGATATACTGTACTTGAATGGGTGACTCTATAACTGCCTTCTCACATCCGTGAGATATATGAGCAGAATTAGCTCGTTTACTTGGCGTACCCTGAATGTTTAGGTCCAGCTGTGATCTTCTTTCAGTGAATACTCTGCGATGCCCACAATGTTGCACCTACCAATCTCCAGCTAATATAATCTCAGTTTTGTATACTCATTTTAGAGATGGACAACAGATACCAGCAATGCCCAGGTCCCATAAGCATCTGAGTGATAGGAACAGAGCTGGTTAACCGTATCAAAGAGGCCTTACACGGGCACACCAAGAGTCAGGAAGTACTGGACATACATTTTGTGGTATGCGAGAGTATGCAGACCGGTAAGTGCCCCTTAACGGATGTCTTTACAACTGATTGTGCTGGATCATCTGCAATGGATCTTGCTGTGCACAAACCTGTGCTGCCTGCTTTGAGACAGTCATGATGCCTCAAAGCTGAGGAGCAGGCTTGTAGAATGGCTAGGCTTCAGGGAGGGTGGAGAAGTTCCCGTTCAGTAACTTTGTGTGGTCCAAACTCTGAAAACTGCCGTGCAGCACTGTTTTCCTTAAACCTTCAATCACAGACCTGTGTCTCGTGCTCAAGGCACGACAACGGTGGACGAAGTGGGAGCTGCAGGCAGACTGGCCGAGATAGAATGACAGCAACAGAGAGCACCGTCTCTGTGCCTGGAGGTGGGTTCACCTGAAATCAATCTCAATGCACGTGGCCCAGAGGAACCAGATGCAATAGAGAAAGGTTGGGGAGTTGGGTGTGCTGGAGAAGTTGAGAGCAGAATCAGTCTGTTCACTAGGAGTTGGGGTACCTCCCACATTCTGTTCACTATGAGTTGGGGTACATCCCACGATCTGTTCACTAGGAGTCAGGGTACACCCCACGGTCTGTTCCCTAGGAGTCAGGGTACACCCCACGGTCTGTTCCCTAGGAGTTAGGGTACACTGCACAGTCTGTTCTCACGGAGTTGGGTACACTGCACAGTCTGTTTAGTAGGAGTCGGGGTACACTGCAGACTGTTCACTAGGAGTCAGGGTACATTGCACAGTCTGTACACTAGGAGTTGGGGTACACAGCACAGTCTGTTCACTAGGAGTTGGGGTACACTGCACAGTCTCTTCACTAGGGGTTGGGGTACACCCCACAGTCAGTTCACTAGGAGTTGGGGTAGACTGCACAGTCTGTTCTCTAGGACTCGGTTACACTGCACTGTCTGTTCACTAGGAGTCAGGGTACAACCCACAGTCTGTTCACTAGGGGTTGGGGTACAGCCACAGTCTGTTCACTAGGGGCCAGGGTACATCCCACAGTCTGTTCACTAGGAGTCGGGGTACACCCACAGTCTGTTCACCAGAAGTCGGTGTATACACCACAGTCTGTTCAACTAGGAGTTGGGGTACACCCACAGTCTGTTCACTAGGAGTCAGGGTACACCGCACAGTCTGTTCACTAGGGGCCGGGATAGACCCACAGTCTCTTCACTAGTTGGTGTACACCCACAGTCTGTTCACTAGGAGTCAGGGTACACAGCGCTGTCTGTTCATTAGGAGTCGAGGTACACCACAGTCTGTTCACTAGGAGTCAAGGTACACCGCGCTGTCTGTTCACTAGGAGTCGGGGTACACCGCACAGTCTGTTCATTAGGTACCGGGGTAGACCCACAGTCTCTTCACTAGGAGTTGGTGTACACCCACGGTCTGTTCACTAGGAGTCAGGCTACACCCCACAGTCTGTTCACTAGGAGTTGAGGTACACTGCACAGTCTGTTCACTAGGAATCGGTTTACACCCACGGTCTGTTCACTAGGAGTCAGGGTACACTGCACAGTCTGTTCACCTGGGGTCAGAGTATACCCACAGTCTGTTCACTGGGAGCCAGGGTTCACCCCATTGTCTGTTCACTAGGAGTTGGGGTACACTGCCCAGTCTGTTCACAAGGGGTTGGGGTAGACTGCACAGTCTGTTCACTAGTACGTACCACTGTCTGTTCACTAGGAGTTGGGATCTTTTGATTAGGGGTTGGTGTACACACCACTGTCCATTCACTGGGGATCGAGCACAACCCAACACCCATGTAGTGGTGGTTGTGGTATACCACAGTGTCCACTCTCTGAGTGACAAGATGTGTTGTTTTGTGGGGGGATTTGATCCTACAGCCTGAATTTGGTTCCAAAAATATACCTTGTTTTTGGTGTCCATACTACAGATGTCTGATAGTCCACTTGTGTGGCTGGGTATCCAGGGCTGTGGCTTCAGAACTTGGTCCCTGTGTCTGTGCTGCAGCTGAACCTAGGGACAAGATCAGACAAGTCATGTCTCCAGCCGACTGTCATCTCTCTTTGTGGAAAACAGTCACCCACCACACCCATGTCTCACAGAGACAGCAGTCCACGGACATGTAAACAGCAGAGGGATTGCTGCCTCTCCCACTGCTTCAGGCATTGAGTTCCAGAGCTCAGCAAAATCTCATCTCTCTCTCATCAATCCAACATTAGGGAGAGTGAACAGGAGATAGAGAGGAGCTACAGGGAGTTAGTCACCCCAAGGCTGCAGGAGTCAGATAAGTGAGTGATGGTCAGGGAAGCGAGGGAAAGAACTCAGATAGTAGAGGGCACCCCTGTGGCCATCCCCTTCAGTAATCGTAATCTCGTTTTGGATGCTGTTGAGGGATTTGACCTGACAGAGGTTGACCACGGTGATCGGGTCTCTGGCACTGAGCCTGGTTCCATGATGCAGAAGGTAGAGAAGAAGATGAGGAATTCGGTAGTCATAGGGGATTCCATAGTGAGGGGAACAGACAGGACGATCTGTCAGCCTGATAGAGATACCCACATGGCATGTTGCCTCCCAGGTGCCAGGGTACGGGGATGTCTCAGATCGGGTGCAGAGTATTCTGAAAGGAGAGGGTGAACAGCCAGAAGTCTTGGTACACGTTGGTACCAATGACATAGAGAGAAAAAGGGAGGAGGTCATGAAGAGAGAATTCAGGGAGTTGGGTAGGAAGCTGAAAGGCAGGTTCTCCAGGGCAGTATTCTCAGGATTGCTGCTTGTGCCATGTGCAAGTGAGTGCAGGAATAGTGCATGATCAGGCATATTAATATGTGGCTGAGAGACTGGCGTAGGGGGCAGGGATTCAGATCCCTGGATCATTGGGGCCTCTTCTTGGGGAGGTACGACCTGTACAAAAAGGACTGGTTACATCTGAACCCAAAAGGGTCCAATATCCTGGCACAAACAGAAGGAAATCTGCAGATGCTGGAAATTCAAGCAACACACATCAAAGTTGCTGGTGAACGCAGTGTTCTGCTGTATTCACCAGCAACTTTGATGTGTGTTGCTCCAATATCCTAGCAGGCAGGTTTAGTAGAGCTGTTAGGGAGGATTTAAACTAATTTGGTAGGGGGATGGGAACCAGAGTGATAGGGCTGAGGAAGGGGAAAACAGAAATAAATCAAAGATAGCATGCAATGAAGATGATAGAAAGAATAGGCAGGAGATGAGGCTTAATCAAAGCCAGTGGCATGAGTTACAGGGCAATAGAGGTGTGGTGCAGTTAAAACAGAAAGCAACAAGTACTAGACTGAGAGTGTTGGATTTGAATGCCTGCAGCATAAGAAATAAAATGGACAATCTTAAAATTCAGCTACAGCTTGGCAAATATGACGTTGTGGCCATCTCTGAAACTTGGCTAAAGAATGGCTGCCATTGGGAGCTGAACGTCCAAGGATATACGGTGTATCAGAAAGATAGTTTAGTGGTGTGGCTCGGTGTATAAGAAATAATATTAAATCATTGGAAAGAGATGACGTAGGGTCTGAAGGTATAGAGTCTCTACGGGTTGAGTTAAGAAATGGCAAGGGTAAAAGGATCCTAATGACAGTTGTATACAGACCTCCAAACAGCAGCCATGATGTGGATTACAAGTTACAGTAGGAGATAGAAAAGGCATGTCAGAAAGGCAATGTCATGATAATCGTTGGGGATTTTAACATGAAAATGGATTGGGAAAACCAGGTCAGTATTGGACCTCAAGAAACAGAATTTCTAGAATGTCTAAAGGATGGCTTTTTAGAACAGCTTGTTGTTGAGCCCACTAAGCGATAGGCTGTGCAATGATCCAGAGCTGATACGAGAGCTTAAGCTTAAGGAACCCTAAGGAGAACAGTGATCACAATATGATTGAATTCACATTGAAATTTGAGAGGAAAAAAATAAAATCCAATGTGTCGGTATTTCAGTGGAATAAAGGAAATTACAATGGCATGAGAGGGGAACTAGTTGAAGTTGACTGGAAAGGGACATTTGCAGGAAGGACAGCAGAGCAGCAATGGTTGGAGTTTCTGCAAAACGTCTTTGGGTTCTCACTAAAATCCTGGTGCTAAAACCTGGCAGTCAATTAGCGGGATGATCCTGAAACCATTAATGGGGCCACATTAGCTATCCATACTCTGGAGAGTTAGAGCATCGAAATTCCAGAAGCAGGTATGGTCGGGTGCAAATCGCTTGGAGAGACAGTGTTGGTAGCCATGGATGAGAGTCGGATCCAAGATGTCCTTTTCAGGCACCCAGCGCATCTCCTCAGGTTTGAACCCTTGGCCTTCTGCTTTGGAAAGAGTGGCACAGAATACCCAAACTGGCATTTAAACGATGAATTCTTTAAGGTGTTGTGGGTGACCTGTGTCCACATCAAATGGTCGCACCACTCCTCAGGCCTTTCTGAGGCCAGGTACTTAAAGTTTGTTCCAAATCTTGGTGGACGTGCTGCGTCTGGCTGTTAGACCGCAGGGGAGACTCAGTGGAAAGACTCGCTGTTGTCCCATTCCCCTTACAGAACACCCTCAGAAACATGGTGTGAATTGTGGACCATGACAATCTCCACCGGGAATCCGTGGATCATGAAGACCTGGTTCAGGACAATCTCAGCCCTCTCCACCTCAGATGGTAGCTTGTCCAAGGCAATGAATTTGCAGACCTTCAAAAACTGATCAACAATTACCATGATGACAGGCAGAAGACCTGTGACGAAGTCCATGGAGGTGTGTGTCAATGGTCGGTCTGTCTGGAACCGGGTAAGGGTGGAGGAATCCTTGAGGGTGCGTATGGGGCTCCTTGTTCCGAGCACACACCTCACATGGCTGCACAAATTGTCCAACCTCTTTCACCGTTCCAGGTACCTTCTCCTGATGAAATCAAGGGTTCAGGTGATTCCCAGGTGAGTGATCATTCGCGATGAATGTCCCCAATGGAGTACCTATGGTCTGACGGAACCTGGGACACACAGACACCCTGGAGGACCATTCCCGGGACCTTCCCCCTGCACCTGGGCCTTGTGAACAAGTTCATCAATTCCCCAGCAGACTGGCGTTATCACCTCGGCCTGGAGAAAAATGATGTAGGCTGCTCCCCTCTTTTGGGTTCATCAAACTGACGAGACAAGGAGTCAGGTTTCTGGTTCCTTTGACTCCGGTTGATGGGTCAGGACAAAAATTAAAATGGTTAAAGAAATGAGACCACTTGTCCTGCTGGGAATTCAGTCTTTTGGCCTCTTGAATATAAGTCTGGTTCTCGTGGTCAGTCCAAACAATAAAAGGGTTCTTGGCCCCCTCAAGTCAGTGACGCCATTCCTCTGAGGCTAACTTAACTGCCAGTAGTGCCCAATTCCCAATGTCACAGTTTCTTTCTGCCAAGGATTGGAGAAAAATGCACGTGGGTGCAGTTTACTGTCCGAAGGTGACCGTTGAGGCAACAGTATGCCCACTCTGATGTCTGAGGCGTCCACCCCCACGATGAAGGAAAGATCCAAATTAGGTGAAACCAGGATGGGAGCTGAAGTGAACCGCTATTTGTGTGCTGCAAAAGCAGCCTCCGTTTCAGTAATCCAAACAGAAGGGCCTGCGGATTTCTTAGCACTGTCAGCAGAGCTGTCACCGAGCTGAAGTTCCTGATGAACCCCCAGCAAAAGTTAGCAAACCCAGGAATTATTGGATTTGTTTGACACTGGATGGTGGTGGCCAGTCTCCGACTGCCTGGGTCTTAGTAGGGTCCATCCTGAGACTGCCATTGGAGATGATGAAACCCCAAAATGAAATGGTAGTCATGTGAAATTCAGACTTCTCCAGCTTAACACAAAGTCCATGGTCTAGAAACCTCTAAAAATGTCCCTGATGTGACTGATGAGCTCCTCCATTGTCTTCAAGAAGATTAGGATATCATCCAAGCAGACAAAGGCATACTTGTGGAGAGTATCTCAGAGCTTGTCGTTTAAAAACTGCCGGAACATTCACAAGACCAAAGGGCATAACCAGGTACTCCTAGTGTCCCATCAGTGCACAGCAAGTGGTCTTCCACTCATTGCCCTCCTTTAAGCGGACCAGATTGTATGCACTCTGCAAGTCTAGCTTCATACCCCTCAGGGAATCTCGAAGGCAGTATTCACGAGTGGAACAGGGCAACGATTCTTGACTGTTACAGTTGAACCCTCTTTAATCAATGCATAGCTGCAGGTTCCCATCGTCCTTTTGTATGAAGAAGTCTGAACCGGCTGGTGAGGTAGAGGGCTGAACGTAGCCCATAGCAAGAGCATCCTTTATGTACTCCTCCATAGTGCTTCTCTCTGGGCTTGAGAGCACACACAAATGACCCTGTGGAGACAAGTACCAGGCAGCAGGTCTATAGTGCAGTCATAGGGTCGGTGTGGTGGAAGAGTCGAGGCTTTTCCCTTGTTAAAGACTTGTTCCAAGTCCTTGTAAATAGAAGGAACTTCGACTGGTCTGGGCCTTGCAAGTTCCTCAGAATATTCCTTCAAGGGTGACTCTTGAGGCTTCTGAAGTGGCAGGAGTGGTCTGACAGAACTCAGAGTCTCTGCCTTAGGTTTACTAGACTCCTTTGTTGAACCAGTAGCTGAATCAGAGTCCAAATCCTCATCCGTCTTCTCAGGCAACAGCAACGAGGTGTTACAGGTGGTCCTTGCACCCCTGGGAACGGACTCCAAGGGTCTGCATTAGGAGTCTTTCCTTTAGTTGGGACCTGGCGGCTGGATCCCTTAGGCTTTGCTGCAGAGTTCCTGACTCCTTGGGCACCTCCTTGGTCTTCACCTGAACTAGAGATTCCCTCTCTCCAGTTCCAGCAAGCCCCCGACTAGACAGGATTGGGACTCACACAGTTCTGTTGGCTGCGACCTGCTTGTCCGTCTTTGAGGGCAGGATTAGGCTTTGGGTTTCCTAACACTGAAGTCTGCCCCTTGTTGAACATGTTTTTGAATATCAATTTCTCAATTATCTGGTAATTGCACCCCTTCCCTTTCTTCCATGTTCTTCTACCTTCTCCTATCAGGTTCCCTTCCCAGCCCTTTATTTCTTTCACCTATCAGCTTCCCAGCTCTTTACTTCACCCCTCCACCTATCACCTACCACCTTGTACTTCTTCCTCCCCTTCCTCCACCTTCTTGCTCTAACTGCTCATCTTTTTTTTCCAGTCCTGATGAAGGGTCTCAGTCTGAAATGTCAACCATTTACTCTTTTCCATAGATGCTGCCTGGTCTGCTGAGTTCCTCCAGCATTTTGTGTGTGTTGCTTGGATTTCCATCATCTCTAAATTTCTCGTCTTTCTGCCCTCTTGTTGGCCATTGGTCTCAGGAGAGTCTGGGGGAGGGGGTCAAACCCCCATGGCCCAAACATACCCTCTTACAATGACTGGGCCAAGCAATGATTCTTCCTTCCTTCCATTTCACAGAAAGGTTATGCTGGGACAGCCAAGGGTGCCCGAGGATCAGAGGAGAGTCAATGATGTAGAAACTAATGTCCTCTGCGTGATCCTCAATCCTCATCTGCAAGACCAATGTCTGTTGTTGGATCTACCCAAAACCTAGTGGATGGCCATCCAAGACAGTTGCAAAACTGGACTGGCTCAACTTTTGAAGCAGTCTATTGAGCCAACAGGTGGTCTCCAAGTCCAGGAAATTACCAGCTGCCCCAGAGTCCACAAAAGCCTTCACTTCTCTTCAGTTCTTATCCCAGGAGATCTCCACCTTGAGCTTGATGCCAGAATCCATAGGGTTGGGAGTGGTGTCGCAGTCCTCCCGGCACAGGCTGGCCTTAGCAGTTCTCCCAATGGCTGCAACCTTTGGCCAGTCAGCCTGCAGGTGACCTGTCCCCCCACGGTAACATCAGCAGCCTGGACTTCAAAGCCGGGACCTCTCATCGGTGGAGAGCCTTGTGTAACAGATTTGCGCGGGCACAACAGGATCTTGAGCAGATTATGACTGGTTATGGTTGGGGAATGGTCAAGACATACTGGGGTCAGGCTTGGACTAGCCTCCTTCGACCTCTCGAGGTAGTCTCACTTACAATCTGCCAGACAATTATCGAGACAAATGGACTGGTCAATCAGAACCTCCAAGTCCTCTGCTGGCTCTCTCAAGGTGAGGGCATCTTTCAGCTCATCTCAGAGTCCATAGCGGAACAGAATGGCTAAGGCCTCCCCATTCCTGCCACTGTCTTGGGTCAAGGTCTGAGACTCGATAGTGTAGTTGGCCACTGACAGTCTGCCCTGTCATATCTTCATCAGATGGTCCAAGGCTCGGTTTCCTCCAGGAACACCTTCCTCATGGTGGCTATGAATTCCTGGGAATCCAAGCATATCTCCCAATGTGCGGTGGGCCAGGCCAGGGATTTCCCAGTCAGCGAGAGATAATGAAGGCCACCTTTCTGTGCTCAGAAGGGAACTAAGACGGCTGGAGTTCGGACACTAATGAGCATTGAGTGAGGAAGCCGTGGCAAGAACCTGGGTCACTGTTGAATTTCTCCATGGTCAGAAGATGTACAGCTCTGCAGAGCGACTGACAGGCTCACCCGATTGACTCTGACTTCCTCCTTGCAAAGGTTGACCAAAGGCAACCTGGAGATCGTGCAACTCCAGGCTGTGTCTGGAAATCCTCTCCTCTGGACACAGCAGATGAAAGACTCTGATATCCTGTGGATCCATGTTGGCTCAATTGTATTGTGACCAGGATGGTTTGGACCCAAATGCTGGAGTATCCGAGGCTAGGATTGAGACACTGGAAATGGAATGAGAACTGAGCACTAAACAAGACACTAGACAATATCTCTAGTTGAGCACTGAACCTTAGTTCAGGTGCTCCTTAAATACTGAAATCCTAGCGCCAAAACATGGCAGCCATTCAGCAGGGCAGTCCTGAATCCTTAAAGGGGCAACTCCAGCTATCCATACTCTGGAGAGTTAGAGCGTCAAAATTCCCGAAACTGGCACAGTTGGGTGCGTGTGGTAACATAAACAGCCAAAACAGTAAACAACTGACAGCTACAAACCTGCATCTCAATTGGAAACTCTGCACTCCTTTCATATCTAGTTGTGATCAGTCATCTACAATGAAATGGTTAACAAAAGGAGAAGGCTCCAGGAACGTACCCCTCCTCAGTGATGGCAGGGCTCAGTATATGACTGGTTAAAAACTACACACTTACAATCCTCTTCAGCCAGAAGCAAAGAATGAGTGGTCCACCTCAGCTTCCTCTAGAGATCACCACCATCAGAGCCAACTCGATTCACTCCATGTGATGTCAGAAACGGCCAAGAGCACTGGATACAGTAAAGGCTATGAGACCAGACAACATCCCAGCTGAGCACTGAACAATAGACACAAAACACTGGAGGAACTCAGAAGGTCAGGCAGCACAGAAGGAAGAAAATAAAGAGCTGACGTTTTGGGCGAGACACTTCATCAGTTCCTTCAACATCTTGTGTGTGTTGATCCAGATTTCCAGCATCTACAGTGTCTCTGTAGCACTGAAAACCTGTGCTCCAGAAGACCAGAGCCCTTTACTGCACTGGAGGCATTGTACAATGACAAATTATATTATTGGTAATGTCAGGGAAATGAGGAAATTGGTCAGTGTTGTGTAGCTGAGATTCAGCACATCCATTCTTTCTGCTACGGCCAGGCAGCAGCCAGGCCTGTGACGTCCATTCTGTTAGGCCTTCTCTACCAATTGCCTGGGAAACCAGGAACCACAGCCCATCTTGGTGAGCACAAACTTTGTCATACAAATGGCCAGGAAGGCTCCCCTGCCAGAAACTGCTGTCCGATGAGGGAAACTTGCTGCATGAGGTTGGCGGCCAATCACTGACATCACACTTGGTTGAGGTTGAGGGACTCTTACTGATACTACCTTGGCAATTTTTGTCTTGGCTTTTCCTGCTTTTTCAAAGTGAACTGGGGACTCACTCTCCTCGGTTCTCTTCTTGCCCGAAGCCTTGATAAAAAAAACAGCAGAGGAATCAAGGTGAATACTTTGCCACAGTCATTTGAAGTTAATGACAGTGATTTGGGATGAATGATAGACAGAGTCTAAATGTGGGTTGCCCACTCATTGATATAACTCCCTCCCTCATTGTCTGTCATTTATCACCCGCAACCATCCTTCTCTCGACCTTCACACCTCTCTCAAACACTCCCCTCCCTTCCCTCCAACCCCAACACACTTCCCTCCCTCCCCTCCAACCCCCACGCACTTCCCTCCCTCCCGTCCAATCTCCACACACTTCCCTCCCCTCCCCTCCCCACACACTTACCTCCCTCCCTCCAGTCCCCACACACTTTCCTCCCTCCCTCCAATCCCCACACAATTCCCTCCCCTCCCCTCCAATCCCCACACACTTCCCTCCCTCCCATCCCCACACTTCCCTCCCTCCGACCAAACCCCACACACTTCCCTCCCTCCGACCAATCCCCACACAATTCCCTCCCCTCCCCTCCAGTCCCCACACACTTCCCTCCCTCCCTCCAACACCCACGCACTACCCTCCCCTCCAATTCCCACACACTTCCCTTCCTCCCATTCCCACACACTTCCCTCACCCCTCCAACCCCCACACAATTCCCTCCCTCCCTTCCAACCCCCACAAACCGCCCCTGAACTCCAAACCCCACACACTTCCCTCCCTCCGCTCCAACCCCGACACACTTCCCTCCCTCCCCTCCAACCCCCATACACTTCCCTCACTCCCCTCCAAACCCCATACACTTCCCTCACTCCCCTCCAATTCCCACACACTTCCCACCCCTCCAATCACCACACACTTCCCTCCCTCCCCTCCAATCTCCACACACTTCCCTCCCTCCCCTCCAATCTCCACACACTTCCCTCCCTCCCCTCCAATCCCCACACACTTCCCTCACTCCCTTCCAATTCCCACACACCTCCCACCCCTCCAATCACCACACACTTCCCTCCCTCCCTTCCAATCCCCACACACTTCCTTCCCCTCCAACACCCACACACTTCCATCCCTCCCCCCCAATTCCCACACACTTCCCTCCCTCCCTCCAAACCCCACACACTTCCCTTCCCGCAACCCCCACAAACCTCCCCTCCACTCCAATCCCCACACACTTCCCTCCCCTCCAACCTCCACACGGTTCCCTCCCTCCCTCCACACCCCACACACTTCCCTCCCTCCCGTCCAATCCCCATACACTTCCCTCCCTCCCCTCCAATCCCCACGCACTTCCCTCCCTCCCTCCAACCCCCACACACTTCCCTCCCCTCCAACCTCCACACGGTTCCCTCCCTCCCTCCACACCCCACACACTTCCCTCCCTCCCCTCCAATCCCCACGCACTTCCCTCCCTCCCTCCAACCCCCACACACTTCCTCCCCTCCAACCTCCACACGGTTCCCTCCCTCCCTCCACACCCCACACACTTCCCTCCCTCCCCTCCAATCCCCATACACTTCCCTCCCTCCCCTCCAACCCCCACACACTTCCCTCCCTCCCCTCCAGCAACCACACAATTACCTCCCTCCCGTCCAATCCCCACAGAATTCCCTCCCTCCCCTCCAATCCCCACGCACTTCCCTCCCTCCCTCCAACCCCCACACACTTCCCTCCCCTCCAACCTCCACACGGTTCCCTCCCTCCCTCCACACCCCACACACTTCCCTCCCACCCCTCCAATCCCCACACAATTCCCTCCCTCCCTTCGAATCTCCACACACTTCCCTCCCTCCCCTCCAATCCCCACACACTTCCCTCCCTCCCCTCCAATCCCCACACACTTCCCTCCCTCCCCTCCAACCCCCACACACTACCCTCCCTCCACTCCAACCCACACACACTACCCTCCCTCTCCTCCAACCCCCACACACTTCCCTCACCTCCAACCCCCACACACTTCCTTCCCTCCCTTTCCCCCACACACTTCCCTCCCTCCAATCCCCACACACTTCCATCCCTCCCCTCCAACCCCACACACTTCCTTCCCCTCCAACACCCACACACTTCCATCCCTCCCCCGCAATTCCCACACACTTCCCTCCCTCCCTTCAAACCCCACACACTTCCCTTCCCCAACCCCCACAAACCACCCCTCCACTCCAATCCCCACACACTTCCCTCTCCTCCCTCCAACCCCCACACACTTCCCTCCCCTCCAACCTCCACACGGTTCCCTCCCTCCCTCCACACCCCACACACTTCCCTCCCTCCCCTCCAACTCCCATACACTTCCCTCACCTCCAACCCCCACACCCTTCCCTCCCTAACCCCCACACACTTCCCTCCCTCCAATCCCCACACCCCTCCCTCCAATCCCCACACACTTCCCTCCCTCCCCTCCAACCCCCACACACTTCCATCCCTCCCCTCCAACCCCACACACTTCCTTCCCTCCCCTCCAACCCCACACACTTCCTTCCCCTCCAACACCCACACACTTCCATCCCTCCCCCGCAATTCCCACACACTTCCCTCCCTCCCTTCAAACCCCACACACTTCCCTTCCCCCAACCCCCACAAACCTCCCCTCCACTCCAATCCCCACACACTTCCCTCTCCTCCCTCCAACCCCCACACACTTCCCTCCCCTCCAACCTCCACACGGTTCCCTCCCTCCCTCCACACCCCACACACTTCCCTCCCTCCCCTCCAACCCCCACACACTTCCCTCCCTCCCTTCCAGAAACCACACAATTACCTCCCTCCCGTCCAATCCCCACACAATTCCCTCCCTCCCCTCCAATCCTCACACACTTCCCTCCCTCCCTCCAACCTCCACACGGTTCCCTCCCTCCCTCCACACCCCACACACTTCCCTCCCTCCCCTCCAACCCCCATACACTTCCCTCACCTCCAACCCCCACACACTTCCTTCCCTCCCTAACCCCCACACACTTCCCTCCCTCCAATCCCCACACACTTCCCTCCCTCCCCTCCAACCCCCACACACTTCCATCCCTCCCCTCCAACCATACACACTTCCTTCCCTCCCCTCCAACCCCACACACTTCCTTCCCCTCCAACACCCACACACTTCCATCCCTCCCCGCAATTCCCACACACTTCCCTCCCTCCCTTCAAACCCCACACACTTCCCTTCCCCCAACCCCAACAAACCTCCCCTCCACTCCAATCCCCACACACTTCCCTCTCCTCCCTCCAACCCCCACACACTTCCCTCCCCTCCAACCTCCACACGGTTCCCTCCCTCCCTCCAACCCCCACACACTTCCCTCCCTCCCTTCCAGAAACCACACAATTACCTCCCTCCCGTCCAATCCCCACACAATTCCCTCCCTCCCCTCCAATCCTCACACACTTCCCTCCCTCCCTCCAACCTCCACACGGTTCCCTCCCTCCCTCCACACCCCACACACTTCCCTCCCTCCCCTCCAATCCCCATACACTTCCCTCCCCTCCCATCCAATCCCCACACACTTCCCTCCCTCCCATCCCCACACACTTCCCTCCCTCCCATCCCCACACACTTCCCTCCCCTCCAATCCCCACACACTTCCGTCCCTCCCTCCAGTCCCCACACACTTCCTTCCCTCCCATCCCCACACACTTCCCTCCCCTCCAATCCTCACACACTTCCCTCCCTCCCCTCCAACACCCATACACTTCCCTCACTCCCCTCCAATTCCCACACACTTCTCTCACTCCCCTCCAACCCCCACACACTTCCCTCACCTCCAGCCCCCACACACTTCCCTCCCTCCAAAAACCCCACACAATTCCCTCCCCTCCAATCCCCACACACTTCCCTCCCTCCTTCCAATCCCCACACACTTCTCTCCCTCCGACCATATCCCATACACTTCCATCCCTCCCTCCAACCCCCACACACTTCCCTCCCCTCCAACCTCCACACACTTTCCTCCCTCCGTCCAATCCCCACACACTTCCCTCCCTTCCTCCAATCGACACACACTTCCCTCCCCTCACATCCAATCCCCACACACTTCCCTCCCCTCCCCTCCAATCCCCACACACTTCCCTCCCTCCCTCCAATCCCTACACACCCCTCCCTCCCTCCAACTCCCACACACTTCCCTTCCTCCCCTCCAACACCCACACATTTCCCTCCCTCCCCTCCAATCCCCACACACTTCCCTCCCTCCCTAATCCCCACACGCTTCCCTACCTCCCTCCAATCCCCACACACTTCCCTCCCTCCCCTCCAACACCCACACATTTCCCTCCCTCCCCTCCAATCCCACACACTTCCCTCCCTCCCTCCAATTCTCACACACTTCCCTCCCTCCCTAATCCCCACACGCTTCCCTCTCTCCCTCCAAACCCCACACGCTTCCCTCCCTCCCCTCCAATTCCCACACACTTCCCTCACTCCCCTCCAATTCCCACACACTTCCCTCCCCTCCAACCCCCACAAACCTCCCCTCCTCTCCAATCCCCACACACTTCCCTCCCCTCCCATTCCCGCACACTTCCCTCCCTCACTCCCATCCATACACACTTCCCTCCCTCCCCTCCAATCCCCATACACTTCCCTCCCCTCCCCTCCAATCCCCACACACTTCCCTCCCTCCCCTCCAACCCCCACACACTTCCCTCCCTCCCTCCAGTCCGCACACACTTCCTTCCCTCCTATCCCCACACACTTCCCTCCCTCCCCTCCAACACGCATACACTTCCCTCCCCTTCCCTCCAATCCCCACACACTTCCCTCCCCTCCCCTCCAATCCTCACATACTTCCCTCCCTCCCTCCAATCCCTACACACCTCTCCCTCCCTCCAACTCCCACACACTTCCCTCCCTCCCCTCCAACCCCACACATTTCCCTCCCTCCCCTCCAATCCCCACACACTTCCCTCCCTCCCTCCAATCCCCACACACCTCCCTTCCTCCCCTCTAACCCCCATACACTTCTCTCACACCCCTCCAATTCCCACACACTTCCCTCACTCCCGTCCAATTCCC
Source organism: Mobula hypostoma (assembly GCF_963921235.1). NCBI lineage: Eukaryota > Metazoa > Chordata > Chondrichthyes > Myliobatiformes > Myliobatidae > Mobula > Mobula hypostoma. The sequence goes on along the minus strand of NC_086107.1, from coordinate 75,897,499 downwards.
ACACACTTCCCTCCCCTCCAACCCCCACAAACCTCCCCTCCTACCCAATACCCACACACTTCCCTCCCCTCCCCTCCCCTCCAATCCCCAAACACATCCCTCCCTTCCTCCAATCGACACACACTTCCCTCCCCTCACCATCAATCCCCACACACTTCCCTCCCTTCCCCTCCAATCCCCACAAACTTCCCTCCCTCCCTCCAATCCCTACACACCCCTCCCTCCCTCCAACTCCCGCACACTTCCCTCCCTTCCCTCCAATCCCCACACACTTCCCTCCCTCCCCTCCAACCCCCATACACTTCCCTCACTACCCTCCAATTCCCACACACTTCTCTCCCCTCCAACCCCCTCACACTTCCTTCCCCTCCAACACCCACACACTTCCATCCCTCCCCCGCAATTCCCATACACTTCCCTCCCTCCCTTCAAACCCCACACACTTCCTTTCCCCCAACCCCGACAAACCTCCCCTCCACTACAATCCCCACACACTTCCCTCCCCTCCCTCCAACCCCCACACACTTCCCTCCCCTCCAACCTCCACACACTTCCCTCCCTCCGTCCAATCCCCACACACTTCCCTCCCTTCCTCCAATCGACACACACTTCCCTCCCCTCACATCCAATCCCCACACACTTCCCTCCCCTCCCCTCCAATCCCCACACACTTCCCTCCCTCCCTCCAATCCCTACACACCCCTCCCTCCCTCCAATCCCCACACACTTCCCTCCCTCCCCTCCAACACCCACACATTTCCCTCCCTCCCCTCCAATCCCACACACTTCCCTCCCTCCCTCCAATTCTCACACACTTCCCTCCCTCCCTAATCCCCACACGCTTCCCTCTCTCCCTCCAAACCCCACACGCTTCCCTCCCTCCCTCCAATCCCCACACACTTCCCTCCCTCCCCTCCAATTCCCACACACTTCCCTCACTCCCCTCCAATTCCCACTCACTTCCCTCCCCTCCAACCCCCACAAACCTCCCCTCCTCTCCAATCCCCACACACTTCCCTCCCCTCCCATTCCCGCACACTTCCCTCCCTCACTCCCATCCATACACACTTCCCTCCCTCCCCTACAACCCCCACACACATACCTCCCCTCCAACACTCACACACTTCCCTCCCCTCCCCTCCAATCCCCACACACTTCCCTCCCTCCCTCCCCTCCAACCTCCGCACACTTCCCTCCCTCCCCTCCAACCCCCACACACTTTCCTCCCCTCCAACCTCCACACACTTCCCTCCCTCCCATCACCGCACACTTCCCTCCCTCCCTCCAATTCCTGCAAACTTCCCTCCCTCCCCTCCAATCCCCACACACTTCCCTCCCCTCCCCTCCAATCCCCATACACTTCCCTCCCCTCCCATCCAATCCCCACACACTTCCCTCCCTCCCATCCCCACACAGTTCCCTCCCTCCCATCCCCACACACTTCCCTCCCCTCCAATCCCCACACACTTCCGTCCCTCCCTCCAGTCCCCACACACTTCCTTCCCTCCCATCCCCACACACTTCCCTCCCCTCCAATCCTCACACACTTCCCTCCCTCCCCTCCAACACCCATACACTTCCCTCACTCCCCTCCAATTCCCACACACTTCCCTCACTCCCCTCCAACCCCCACACACTTCCCTCACCTCCAGCCCCCACACACTTCCCTCCCTCCAAAAACCCCACACAATTCCCTCCCCTCCAATCCCCACACACGTCCCTCCCTCCTTCCAATCCCCACACACTTCTCTCCCTCCGACCATATCCCACACACTTCCATCCCTCCCTCCAACCCCCACACACTTCTCTCCCCCCAACCTCCACACACTTCCCTCCCTCCGTCCAATCCCCACACACTTCCCTCCCTTCCTCCAATCGACACACACTTCCCTCCCCTCACATCCAATCCCCACACACTTCCCTCCCCTCCCCTCCAATCCCCACACACTTCCCTCCCTCCCTCCAATCCCTACACACCCCTCCCTCCCTCCAACTCCCACACACTTCCCTTCCTCCCCTCCAACACCCACACATTTCCCTCCCTCCCCTCCAATCCCCACACACTTCCCTCCCTCCCTAATCCCCACACGCTTCCCTACCTCCCTCCAATCCCCACACACTTCCCTCCCTCCCCTCCAACACCCACACATTTCCCTCCCTCCCCTCCAATCCCACACACTTCCCTCCCTCCCTCCAATTCTCACACACTTCCCTCCCTCCCTAATCCCCACACGCTTCCCTCTCTCCCTCCAAACCCCACACGCTTCCCTCCCTCCCTCCAATCCCCACACACTTCCCTCCCTCCCCTCCAATTCCCACACACTTCCCTCACTCCCCTCCAATTCCCACACACTTCCCTCCCCTCCAACCCCCACAAACCTCCCCTCCTCTCCAATCCCCACACACTTCCCTCCCTCCCTTCCAATCCCCACACACTTCCCTCCCTCCCTTCCAATCCCCACACACTTCCCTCCCCTTCAACCCCCACACACTTCCCTCCCTCCCCAATCCCCACACTCTTCCCTGCCTCCACTCCAATCCCCACACACTTCCCTCCCTTCCCTCCAATTGACACACACTTCCCTCCCTCCCCTCCAATCCCCACAGACTTCCCTCCCATTCAACCCCCACACACTTCCCTCCCTCCCCTCCAACCCCCACACACTTCCCTCCCCTCCTATCCCCACACACTTCCCTCCCCTCCAACACTCACACACTTCCCCCCTCCCCTCCAATCCTCACACACTTCCCTCCCCTCCCCTCCAATCCCCACACACTTCCCTCCCTCCCTCCCCTCCAACCTCCGCACACTTCCCTCCCTCCCCTCCAACCCCCACACACTTTCCTCCCCTCCAACCTCCACACACTTCCCACCCTCCCATCACCGCACACTTCCCTCCCTCCCTCCAATTCCTGCACACTTCCCTCCCTCCCCTCCAATCCCCACACACTTCCCTCCCCTCCCCTCCAATACCCACACGCTTCTCTCCCTCCCCTCCAACCCTCACACACTTCCCTCCCCTCCATTCCCCACACACTTCCCTCCCTCCCCTCCAATCCTCACACACTTCCCTCCCCTCCAACCCCCACAAACCTCCCCACTCCAATTCTCACACACTTCCCTCCCTCCCCAATCCCCACACACTTCCCTGCCTCCCCTCCAATCGACAAACACTTCTCTCCCCTCCCCTCCAATTCCCACACACTTCCCTCCATCCCCTCCAACCCACACACACTTCCCTCCCCTCCAACCCCCACACACTTCTCTCCCCTCCAACACCCACACACTTCCCTCCCCCAACACCTACAAACCTCTCCTCCAATTCCAACACACTTCCCTCCCTCCCTCCATCCCCCTCACACTTCCTTCCGTCCCCTCCAACCCCCACACACTTCCCTCCCCTCCAACCCCCACACACTTCCCTCCCCTCCAACAGCCACACACTTCCCTCCCCTCCAACCCCCACACACTTCCCTCCCCTCCAACCCCCACAAACCTCCCCACTCCAATTCTCACACACTTCCCTCCCTCCCCAATCCCCACACACTTCCCTGCCTCCCCTCCAATCGACAAACACTTCTCTCCCCTCCCCTCCAATTCCCACACACTTCCCTCCATCCCCTCCAACCCACACACACTTCCCTCCCCTCCAACCCCCACACACTTCTTTCCCCTCCAACACCCACACACTTCCCTCCCCCAACACCTACAAACCTCTCCTCCAATTCCAACACACTTCCCTCCCTCCCTCCATTCCCCTCACACTTCCTTCCGTCCCCTCCAACCCCCACACACTTCCCTCCCCTCCAACCCCCACACACTTCCCTCCCCTCCAACAGCCACACACTTCCCTCCCCTCCAACCCCCACACACTTCCCTCCCCTCCAACCCCCACAAACCACCCCCCTCCAATCCCCACACACTTCCCTCCCCTTCCCTCCAATCCCCACACACTTCCCTCCCCTCCCCTCCAATCCCCACACACTTCCCTCCCTCCCTCCAATCCCTACACACCTCTACCTCCCTCCAGCTCCCACACACTTCCCTCCCTCCCCTCCAACACCCACACATTTCCCTCCCTCCCCTCCAATCCCCACACACTTCCCTCCCTCCCTCCAATCCCCACACACTTCCCTTCCTCCCCTCTAACCCCCATACACTTCTCTCACTCCCCTCCAATCCCCACAAACTTCCCTCCCTCCCTCCAATCCCTACACACCCCTCCCTCCCTCCAACTCCCGCACACTTCCCTCCCTTCCCTCCAATCCCCACACACTTCCCTCCCTCCCCTCCAACCCCCATACACTTCCCTCACTACCCTCCAATTCCCACACACTTCCCTCACTCCCCTCCAATTCCCACACACTTCCCTCCCTCCCTTCAAACACCACACACTTCCTTTCCCCCAACCCCGACAAACCTCCCCTCCACTCCAATTCCCACACACTTCCCTCACTCCCCTCCAATTCCCACACACTTCCCTCCCCTCCAACCTCCACACGGTTCCCTCCCTCCCTCCACACCCCACACACTTCCCTCCCTCCCCTCCAGACCCCATACACTTCCCTCCCTACCCTCCAACCCCCAAACACATCCCTCCCCTCCAACAGCCACACACTTCCCTCCCCTCCAACCCCCACAAACCACCCCCCTCCAATCCCCACACACTTCCCTCCCCTCCAACACTCACACACTTCCCTCCCCTTCCCTCCAATCCCCACACACTTCCCTCCCCTCCCCTCCAATCCCCACACACTTCCTTCCCCTCTCCAATCCCCACACACTTCCCTCCCTTCCCTCCAATCGACACACACTTCCCTCCCCTCCAACACCAACACACTACCCTCCCCAACACCTACAAACCTCTCCTCCAATCCCATCACACTTCCCTCCCTCCCTCCATCCCCCTCACACTTCCCTCCGTCCCCTCCACCCCGCACACACTTCCCTCCCCTCCAACCCCCACACACTTCCCTCCCCTCCAACAGCCACACACTTCCCTCCCCTCCCCTCCAATCCCCACACACTTCCCTCCCTCCCTCCAATCCCTACACAGCCCTCCCTCCCTCCAACTCCCACACACTTCCCTCCCTCCCCTCCAACACCCACACACTTCCCTCCCTCCCTCCAATTCTCACACACTTCCCTCCCTCCCCTCCAACCCCACACACTTCCCTCCCTCCCCTCCAATCCCCACACACTTCCCTCCCTCCCCTCCAATCCCCACACACTTCCCTTCCTCCCCTCCAATCGACAAACATTTCCCTCCCCTCCCCTCCAATCCGCACACACTTCCTTCCCCTCTCCAATCCCCACACACTTCCCTCCCCTCCAACACCAACACACTTCCCTCCCCAACACCTACAAACCTCTCCTCCAATCCCATCACACTTCCCTCCCTCCCTCCATCCCCCTCACACTTCCCTCCTTCCCTCCATCCCCCTCACACTTCCCTCCTTCCCTCCATCCCCCTCACACTTCCCTCCGTCCCCTCCAACCCGCACACACTTCTCTCCCCTCCAACCCCCACACACTTCCCTCCCCTCCAACAGCCACACACTTCCCTCCCCTCCAACCCCCACACACTTCCCTCCCCTCCAACCCCCACAAACCACTCCCCTCCAATCCCCACACACTTCCCTCCCCTCCAACACTTACACACTTCCCCTCCCCTCCAATCCCCAAACACTTCCCTCCCTCCCCTCCAATCCCCACACACTGCCCTCCCCTCCCCTCCAATCCCCACACACTTACCTCCCTCCCTCCAATCCCTACACACCCCTCCCTCCCCTCCAACACCCACACATTTCCCTCCCTCCCCTCCAATCCCCACACACTTCCCTGCCTCCCTCCAATCCCCACACACTTCCCTCCCTCCCCTCTAACCCCCAAACAATTCCCTCAATCCCCTCCAATTCCCACACACTTCCCTCACTCCCCTCCAATTCCCACACACTTCCCTCCCCTCCAACCCCCACAAATCTCCCCTCCCCTCCAATCCCCACACACTTTCCTCCCTCCCTCCAATCCCCACACACTTCCCTCCCTCCCCTCTAACCCCCAAACAATTCCCTCACTCCCCTCCAATTCCCACACACTTCCCTCACTCCCCTCCAACCCCCACAAACCTCCCCTCCTCCCCAATACCCACACACTTCCCTCCCTTCCTCCAATCGACACACACTTCCCTCCCCTCACCATCAATCCCCACACACTTCCCTCCCCTCCCCTCCAATCCCCACAAACTTCCCTCCCTCCCTCCAATCCCTACACACCCCTCCCTCCCTCCAACTCCCACACATTTCCCTCCCTCCCCTGCAATCCCCACACACTTCCCTCCCCTCCAACACCAACACACTTCCCTCCCCCAACACCTACAAACCTCACCTCCAATCCCCACACGCTTCCCTCCCTCCCTCCATCCCCCTCACACTTCCCTCTCTCCCCTCCAATCCCCACACACTTCCCTCCCTCCCCTCCAATCCCCACACACTTCCCTCCCCTCCCCTCCAATCCCCACACACTTCCCTCCCTCCCCTCCAATCCCCACACAGTTCCCTTCCTCCCCTCCAATCAACAAACACTTCCCTCACCTCCCCTCCAATCCGCACACACTTCCCTCCGTCCCCTCCAACCCCCACATACTTCCCTCCCCTTCAACTCCCACAAACCTCTCCCTCCTATCCCAACACACTTCCCTCCCCTCCAACACTCACACACTTCCCCCTCCCCTCCAATCCTCACACATTTCCCTCTCCTCCCCTCTAATCCCCACACACTTCCCTCCCTCTCTCCCCTCCAAACTCCACACACTTCCCTCCCTTCCTCCAATCCCCGCACACTCCCTACCTCCCCTCCAATCCCCACACACTTCCCTCCCCTCCAACACCAACACACTTCCCTCCCCAACACCTACAAACCTCTCCTCCAATCCCCACACGCTTCCCTCCCTCCCTCCATCCCCCTCACACTTCCCTCTCTCCCCTCCAACCCCCATACACTTCCCTCACTACCCTCCAATTCCCACACACTTCTTTCCCTCCCCTCCAACCCCCATACACTTCCCCCACTACCCTCCAATTACCACACACTTCCCTCACTCCCCTCCAATTCCCACACACTTCCCTCCCCTCCAACCCCCTCACATTCCCCCCCCCTCCCCTCCTATCGACACACACTTCTCTCCCCTCCCCTCCAATGCCCACACACTTCCCTCCCTCCCCTCCAATCCCCACACACTTCCCTCCCCTCCCATTCCCACACACTTCCCTCCCTCACTCCCATCCCTACACACTTCCCTCCCTCCCCTCCAATCCCCACACACTTCCCTCCCCTTCAACCCCCACACACTTCCCTCCCTCCCCAATCCCCACACTCTTCCCTGCCTCCACTCCAATCCCCACACACTTCCCTCCCTTCCCTCCAATCGACACACACTTCCCTCCCTCCCCTCCAACCCCCACACACTTTCCTCCCCTCCAACCTCCACACACTTCCCTCCCTCCCTCCAATTCCCGCACACTTCCCTCCCTCCCCTCCAATCCCCACACACTTCCCTCCCCTCCCCTCCAATCCCCACTTCCCTCCCCTCCACACTTCCCTCCCCTCCCCTCCAATCCCCACACACTTCCCTCCCTCCCCTCCAATCCCCACACAGTTCCCTTCCTCCCCTCCAATCAACAAACACTTCCCTCTCCTCCCCTCCAATCCGCACACACTTCCCTCCGTCCCCTCCAACCACCACACACTTCCCTCCCCTCTAACAGCCACACACTTCCCTCCCCTCCAACCCCCACACACTTCCCTCCCCTTCAACTCCCACAAACCTCTCCCTCCTATCCCCACACACTTCCCTCCCCTCCAACACTCACACACTTCCCCATCCCCTCCAATCCTCACACACTTCCCTCCCCTCCCCTCTAATCCCCACACACTTCCCTCCCTCCCTCCCTCCCCTCCAAACTCCACACACTTCCCTCCCTTCCTCCAATCCCCGCACACTTCCCTCCCTCCCCTCCAACCCCCACACACTTTCCTCCCCTCCAACCTCCACACACTTCCCTCCCACCCATCACCGCACACTTCCCTCCCTCTCTCCAATTCCCGCACACTTCCCTCCCTCCCCTCCAATCCCCACACACTTCCCTCCCCTCCCCTCCAATCCCCACACACTTCCCTCCCCTCCCCTCCAATCCCCACACACTTCCCTCCCTCCCCTCCAATCCCCACACAGTTCCCTTCCTCCCCTCCAATCAACAAACACTTCCCTCTCCTCCCCTCCAATCCGCACACACTTCCCTCCGTCCCCTCCAACCACCACACACTTCCCTCCCCTCTAACAGCCACACACTTCCCTCCCCTCCAACCCCCACACACTTCCCTCCCCTTCAACTCCCACAAACCTCTCCCTCCTATCCCCACACACTTCCCTCCCCTCCAACACTCACACACTTCCCCATCCCCTCCAATCCTCACACACTTCCCTCCCCTCCCCTCTAATCCCCACACACTTCCCTCCCTCCCTCCCCTCCAAACTCCACACACTTCCCTCCCTTCCTCCAACCCCCACACACTTTCCTCCCCTCCAACCTCCACACACTTCCCTCCCACCCATCACCGCCCACTTCCCTCCCTCTCTCCAATTCCCGCACACTTCCCTCCCTCCCCTCCAATCTCCACACACTTCCCCCCAATTCCCACACACTTCCCTCTCTCCCCAATCCCCACACACTTCCCTCCCTCCCCTCCAATCGACACACACTTCCCTCCCCTCCCCTCCAACCCCCACACACTTCCCTCCCCTCCAACAACCACACAGTTCCTTCCCCTCCAACACCCACACACTTCCCTCCCCAATGCCTACAAACCTCCCCTCCAATCCCAACACACTTCCCTCCCTCCCTCTAACCTCCACACACTTCCCTCCCTCCCTCCAACCCCAACACACTTCCCTGCCTCCCCTCCAATCCCCACACACTTCCCTTCCTCCCCTCCAACACCCACAAACCTCCCCTCACCTCCCATCCCCACACACTTACCTCCACTCCAATCCCCACATACTTCCCTCCCTCGCTACAATCCCCACACACTTCCCTCCCTCCCTCCAACCCCCACACACTATTCCTCTCCATTCCCTTCCTTCCCTGTAACATGTACCCTCACCTCTGCTCCCCCCTCCATCCCACAGACCCTACGGCCCCTCCACCTCTCAGGGTGTGCTCCCCCAACCCACCGTCAGGTGCCTTGGCGGGTCGGGTGCTGATGGTCTGGTAAGGAGGTGACGCTGTCGCAGCTGATTCCTCTCCCTCCTGCTCCTCAGCCTCTTTTTCTTCCGGTGAACCTTTGTGGAGGGAGCAGGGGTAAGGACAGGGTTGGTGGGGGTACAGTACCTGTGTCCCATTCCACCCAGCACCTGAGATTGACACGGACACAGTGGTCTCACTCACAGCCACACACCTGGATCTGACCTTGGCTCTCGGGAAACAGAGTGTCCTGAAACCCATTCTTCTCCCCTGGTGGACTCACCAACAACAAACTTGGCAGGAGTTAGGCCTTAAGGATGAAAGGTAAGGGCAGCAAATCGCAAGGGCTTTGTGTCAAGCGATATTAGGGTCAGATAATGGGGAATATCACATGTATTAGGATCAGATAATGGGGAATATCACATGTATTAGGGTGAGATAATGGGAAATATCACATGTATTAGGGTCAGATAATGGGAAATACCAGATGTATTAGGGTCAGATAATGGGAAAATGTCGCATGTGTCAGTTACAGGGAGCTGAAAGCACGGGAGGTACTTCAACACTATGGAAATTGGAGGGGGGTACCTCAGAACCAGAATCAAATTAATATCATGGGCACTTGTCATTTTGCAGCATATTTCTGGTTTCCATGGAAACTAATGGAGATGTAGAAAGTGAGGCATATATTCTGGAATAGTGGAGGAGATGTAGCAGTCTCTAACTCCCCATCCTAGCTACGTACACTTTGACCATTGCCTGTACCTTTACGGCGAATCTCATTAAGTGTGCAGGAGGCCCGTCTGACTCAGTACTGTTTGATCCACTGGTGCTGTACAAAAAGGAGAGAGAGTAATGTCAACAAATCTCATAGTGTGAGCAAACCTGTCAGTTAGTCCTGACGAAGGGTCTCGGCCTGAAACGTCAACTGCACCTCTTCCTAGAGATGCTGCCTGGCCTGCTGCGTTCACCAGCAACTTTGATGTGTGTTGCTTGAATTTCCAGCATCTGCAGAATTCCTGTTGTCTGCATCTCACACACCCATCACCCAACAGAACCAGGTACAAGCATAGACTACATAATCTCCCTGGAAACCACCCATGCCCTGTACACCATATGCAGAGTTACACACACCCTGCCCTGTACATATCCCACTGTCTGCAGATGCACGAACCCTGCCCTGTACACCATGCAATGTTCACAGACACACAAACTCTCCCTGTATATCATAGGCAAAGAGGAGGTAAGGCAGGATCACATATGGGAGAGTCATGAGACCAACAGACCACCTGTGTTGAACGTGGACCAGATCCAAAGTACGGTACAGTCTGCTTGGCATATTCTGTAGAGGCATCTTTGTATAAAACGTTGGTGAGGCCACATTTGGAATATGGTGGTCAGATTTGGTCCCTCTGCTACAGGAAAGTTGTTATTAAACTGGGAAGAGTGGAGAGAAATTTATATAAGGAGACGGTGGGCAGACTGACTGTATTCACTGGATTTCAGTAGGGAGAGGGTGAGCAGACTGTGACTGTATTCACTGGAGTTCAGTGGGGAGAGGGTGGGCAGACTGTGACTGTATTCACTGGAGTTCAGTGGGGAGAGGGTGGGCAGACTGTGACTGTATTCACTGGAGTTCAGTGGGGAGAGGGTGGGCAGACTGTGACTCTATTCACTGGAGTTCACTGGGGAGAGGGTGGGTAGAATGTGACTGTATTCATTGGGGAAAGGTTGGCAGACTGTGACTATTCACTGGAGTTCACTGGGGCGAGGGTAGGCAGACTGTGACTGTATTCACTGGGGAGAGGGTGGGCAGTCTGTGACTGTATTCACTGGAGATTACTAGGGAGAGGGTAGGCAGACTGTGACTGTATTCACTGGGGAGAGGGTGGGCAGTCTGTGACTGTATTCACTGGAGTTCAGTGGGGAGAGGCTGAGCAGTCTGACTGTACTCACTGGAGTTCAGTGGGGAGAGGGTGGGCAGACTGACTGTATTCACTGGGGAAAGGGTAGGCAGACTGTGACTCTATTCACTGGAGTTCACTGGGGAGAGGGTGGGTAGAATGTGACTGTATTCACTGGGGAAATGTTGGCAGACTGACTGTATTCACTGGAGTTCACTGGGGAGAGGGTAGGCAGACTGTGACTGTATTCACTGGGGAGAGGGTGGGCAGTCTGACTGTATTCACTGGAGTTCACTAGGGAGAGGGTAGGCAGACTGTGACTGTATTCACTGGGGAGAGGGTGGGCAATCTGTGACTGTATTCACTGGAGTTCAGTGGGGAGAGGGTGGGCAGACTGTGACTGTATTCACTGGAGTTCAGTGGGGAGAGGGTGGGCAGACTGTGACTCTATTCACTGGAGTTCACTGGGGAGAGGGTGGGTAGAATGTGACTGTATTCACTGGGGAAATGTTGGCAGACTGACTGTATTCACTGGAGTTCACTGGGGAGCGGGTGTGCAGACTGTGACTGTATTCACTGGGGAGAGGGGCAGACTGTGACTGTATTCACTGGGGAGAGGAGCAGACTGTGACTGTATTCTCTGGAGTTCACTGGGGAGAGGGTGGGCAGACTGTGACTGTATTCATTGGGGAAAGGTTGGCAGACTGTGACTATTCACTGGAGTTCACTGGGGCGAGGGTAGGCAGACTGTGACTGTATTCACTGGGGAGAGGGTGGGCAGTCTGTGACTGTATTCACTGGGGAGAGGGTGGGAAGGCTGTGACTGTATTCACTGGGGAGAGGGTGGGCAGACTGTGACTGTATTCACTGGAGTTCACTGGGGCGAGGGTAGGCAGACTGTGACTGTATTCACTGGGGAGAGGGTGGGCAGTCTGACTGTATTCACTGGAGTTCACTAGGGAGAGGGTAGGCAGACTGTGACTGTATTCACTGGGGAGAGGGTGGGCAATCTGTGACTGTATTCACTGGAGTTCAGTGGGGAGAGGGTGGGCAGACTGTGACTGTATTCACTGGAGTTCAGTGGGGAGAGGGTGGGCAGACTGTGACTCTATTCACTGGAGTTCACTGGGGAGAGGGTGGGTAGAATGTGACTGTATTCACTGGGGAAATGTTGGCAGACTGACTGTATTCACTGGAGTTCACTGGGGAGCGGGTGTGCAGACTGTGACTGTATTCACTGGGGAGAGGGGCAGACTGTGACTGTATTCACTGGGGAGAGGAGCAGACTGTGACTGTATTCTCTGGAGTTCACTGGGGAGAGGGTGGGCAGACTGTGACTCTATTCACTGGAGTTCACTGGGGAGAGGGTGGGCAGACTGTGACTCTATTCACTGGAGTTCACTGGGGAGAGGGTGGGTAGAATGTGACTGTATTCATTGGGGAAAGGTTGGCAGACTGTGACTATTCACTGGAGTTCACTGGGGCGAGGGTAGGCAGACTGTGACTGTATTCACTGGGGAGAGGGTGGGCAGTCTGTGACTGTATTCACTGGGGAGAGGGTGGGAAGGCTGTGACTGTATTCACTGGGGAGAGGGTGGGCAGACTGTGACTGTATTCACTGGAGTTCACTGGGGCGAGGGTAGGCAGACTGTGACTGTATTCACTGGGGAGAGGGTGGGCAGTCTGTGACTGTATTCACTGGAGTTCAGTGGGGAGAGGCTGAGCAGTCTGACTGTACTTACTGGAGTTCAGTGGGGAGAGGGTGGGCAGACTGACTGTATTCACTGGGGAAAGGGTAGGCAGACTGTGACTGCATTCACCTGAGTTCACTGGGGAGACGATGGGCAGACTGTGACTGCATTCACTGGAGTTCACTGGGGAAAGGGTAGGCAGACTGTGACTGCATTCACCTGAGTTCACTGGGGAGAGGATGGGCAGACTGTGACTGCATTCACTGGAGTTCACTGGGGAGAGGGTGGGCAGACTGTGACTGCATTCACTGGAGTTCACTGGGGAGAGGGTGGGCAGACTGTGACTGCATTCACTGGAGTTCACTGGGGAGAGGGTGGGCAGGCTGTGACTGTATTCACTGGGGAGAGGGTGTGCAGACTGTCATGTATTCACTGGAGTTCAGTGGGGAGAGGCTGAGCAGTCTGACTGTATTCACTGGAGTTCACTGGGGAGAGGGTGGGCAGACTGTGACTGCATTCACTGGAGTTCACTGGGGAGAGGGTGGGCAGGCTGTGACTGTATTCACTGGGGAGAGGGTGTGCAGACTGTCATGTATTCACTGGAGTTCAGTGGGGAGAGGCTGAGCAGTCTGACTGTATTCACTGGAGTTCACTGGGGAGAGGGTGGGCAGTCTGTGACTGTATTCACTGGGGAGAGGGTGGGCAGGCTGTGACTGTATTCAGTGGGGAGAGGGTGGGCAGTCTGTGACTGTATTCACTGGGGAGAGGGTGGGCAGGCTGTGACTGTATTCACTGAGGAGAGGGTGGGCAGGCTGTGACTGTATTCAATGGGGAGAGGGTGGGCAGTCTGTGACTATTCACTGGAGTTCACTGGGGAGTGTGTGGGCAGGCTGTGACTGTATTCACTGGGGAGAGGGTGTGCAGACTGTGACTGTACTCACTGGAGTTCACTGGGGAAAGGGTAGGCAGACTGTGACTGCATTCACCTGAGTTCACTGGGGAGAGGATGGGCAGACTGTGACTGCATTCACTGGAGTTCACTGGGGAGAGGGTGGGCAGACTGTGACCGCATTCACTGGAGTTCACTGGGGAGAGGGTGGGCAGGCTGTGACTGTATTCACTGGAGTTCAGTGGGGAGAGGGTGGGCAGTCTGTGACTGTATTCACTGGGGAGAGGGTGGGCAGGCTGTGACTGTATTCACTGGAATTCACTGGGGAGAGGGTGGGCAGACTGTGACTGTATTCACTGAGGAGAGGGTGGGCAGTCTGTGACTGTATTCACTGGGGAGAGGGTGGGCAGTCTGTGACTGTATTCACTGGGGAGACGGTGGGCAGTCTGTGACTATTCACTGGAGTTCACTGGGGAGAGTGTGGGCAGGCTGTGACTGTATTCACTGGGGAGAGGGTGTGCAGACTGTGACTGTATTACTGGAGTTCAGTGGGGAGAGGGTGGGCAGTCTGTGACTGTATTCACTGGGGAGAGGGTGGGCAGGCTGTGACTGTATTCACTGGGGAGAGGGTGGGCAGTCTGTGACTATTCACTGGAGTTCACTGGGGAGAGTGTGTGCAGACTGTGACTGTATTCACTGGAGTTCACTGGGGAGAGGGTGGGCAGACTGTGACTGTATTCACTGGAGTTCAGTGGGGAGAGGGTGGGCAGTCTGTGACTGTATTCACTGGGGAGAGGGTGGGCAGGCTGTGACTGTATTCACTGGGGAGAGGGTGGGCAGTCTGTGACTGTATTCACTGGGGAGAGGGTGGGCAGTCTGTGACTATTCACTGGAGTTCACTGGGGAGAGTGTGGGCAGGCTGTGACTGTATTCACTGGGGAGAGGGTGTGCAGACTGTGACTGTATTCACTGGAGTTCACTGGGAAGAGGGTGGGCAGACTGTGACTGTATTCACTGGAGTTCACTGGGGAGAGGGTGGGCAGACTGTGACTCTATTCACTGGAGTTCACTGGGGAGAGGGTGGGTAGAATGTGACTGTATTCATTGGGGAAAGGTTGGCAGACTGTGACTATTCACTGGAGTTCACTGGGGCGAGGGTAGGCAGACTGTGACTGTATTCACTGGGGAGAGGGTGGGCAGTCTGTGACTGTATTCACTGGAGTTCACTAGGGAGAGGGTAGGCAGACTGTGACTGTATTCACTGGGGAGAGGGTGGGCAGTCTGTGACTGTATTCACTGGAGTTCAGTGGGGATAGGGTGGGCAGTCTGTGACTGTATTCACTGGGGAGAGGGTGGGCAGGCTGTGACTGTATTCACTGGGGAGAGGGTGGGCAGACTGTGACTGTATTCACTGGAGTTCACTGGGGCAAGGGTAGGCAGACTGTGACTGTATTCACTTGGGAGAGGGTGGGCAGTCTGTGACTGTATTCACTGGAGTTCACTAGGGAGAGTGTAGGCAGACTGTGACTGTATTCACTGGGGAGAGGGTGGGCAGACTGTGATGTATTCACTGGAGTTCAGTGCGGAGAGGGTGTGCAGACTGTGACTGTATTCACGGGAGTTCAGTGGGGAGAGGGTGTGCAGACTTTGACTGTATTCACAGGAGTTCAGTGGGGAGAGGGTGGGCAGTCTGTGACTGTATTCACTGGGGAGAGGGTGGGCAGGCTGTGACTGTATTCACTGGGGAGAGGGTGGGCAGTCTGTGACTGTATTCACTGGGGAGAGGGTGGGCAGTCTGTGACTATTCACTGGAGTTCACTGGGGAGAGTGTGGGCAGGCTGTGACTGTATTCACTGGGGAGAGGGTGTGCAGACAGTGACTGTATTCACTGGAGTTCAGTGCGGAGAGGGTGTGCAGACTGTGACTGTATTCACTGGAGTTCACTGGGGAGAGGGTGGGCAGACTGTGACTGTATTCACTGGAGTTCAGTGGGGAGAGGGTGGGCAGACTGACTGTATTCACTGGGGAAAGGGTAGGCAGACTGTGACTGCATTCACCTGAGTTCACTGGGGAGAGGATTGGCAGACTGTGACTGTATTCACTGGAGTTCAGTGGGGAGAGGGTGTGCAGACTGTGACTGTATTCACTGGAGTTCACTGGGGAGAGGGTGGGCAGACTGTGACTGTATTCACTGGAGTTCACTCGGGAGAGGGTAGGCAGACTGTGACTGTATTCACTGGGGAGAGGGTGGGCAGTCTGTGACTGTATTCACTGGAGTTCAGTGGGGAGAGGCTGAGCAGTCTGACTGTACTCACTGGAGTTCAGTGGGGAGAGGGTGGGTAGACTGACTGTATTCACTGGGGAAAGGGTAGGCAGTCTGTGACTGCATTCACTGGAGTTCACTGGGGAGAGGGTGGGCAGGCTGTGACTGTATTCACTGGGGAGAGGGTGTGCAGACTGTGACTGTACTCACTGGGGAGAGAGTGGGCAGGCTGTGACTGTATTCAGTGGGGAGAGGGTGGGCAGTGCAGTCTGTGACTGTATTCACTGGGGAGAGGGTGTGCAGACTGTGACTGTATTCACTGGGGAGAGGGTGGGCAGGCTGTGACTGTATTCACTGGGGAGAGGGTGGGCAGACTGTGACTGTATTCACTGGAGTTCACTGGGGCAAGGGTAGGCAGACTGTGACTGTATTCACTGGAGTTCACTAGGGAGAGGGTAGGCAGTCTGTGACTGCATTCACTGGAGTTCACTGGGGAGAGGGTGGGCAGACTGTGACTGCATTCACTGGAGTTCACTGGGGAGAGGGTGGGCAGTCTGTGACTGTATTCACTGGAGTTCAGTGGGGAGAGGCTCAGCAGTCTGACTGTACTCACTGGGGAGAGGGTGTGCAGACTGTGACTGTACTCACTGGGGAGAGGGTGGGCAGGCTGTGACTGTATTCACTGGGGAGAGGGTGGGCAGTCTGTGACTGTATTCACTGGAGAGACGGTGGGCAGTCTGTGACTATTCACTGGAGTTCACTGGGGAGAGTGTGGGCAGGCTGTGACTGTATTCACTGGGGAGAGGGTGTGCAGACTGTGACTGTATTCACTGGAGTTCAGTGGGGAGAGGGTGGGCAGTCTGTGACTGTATTCACTGGGGAGTGGGTGGGCAGGCTGTGACTGTATTCACTGGGGAGAGGGTGGGCAGGCTGTGACTGTATTCACTGGAGTTCAGTGGGGAGAGGGTGGGCAGTCTGTGACTGTATTCACTGGGGAGAGGGTGGGTAGGCTGTGACTGTATTCACTGGAGTTCAGTGGGGAGAGGGTGTGCAGACTGTGACTGTATTCACCGGAGTTCAGTGGGGAGAGGGTGGGCAGTCTGTGACTGTATTCACTGGGGAGAGGGTGGGCAGTCTGTGACTGTATTCACTGGGGAGAGGGTGGGCAGTCTGTGACTATTCACTGGAGTTCACTGGGGAGAGTGTGGGCAGGCTGTGACTGTATTCACTGGGGAGAGGGTGTGCAGACTGTGACTGTATTCACTGGAGTTCAGTGGGGAGAGGGTGGGCAGACTGTGACTGTATTCACTGGGGAGAGGGTGGGCAGGCTGTGACTGTATTCACTGGGGAGAGGGTGTGCAGACTGTGACTGTATTCACTGGAGTTCAGTGGGGAGAGGGTGGGCAGTCTGTGACTGTATTCACTGGGGAGTGGGTGGGCAGGCTGTGACTGTATTCACTGGGGAGAGGGTGGGCAGGCTGTGACTGTATTCACTGGGGAGAGTGTGGGCAGGCTGTGACTGTATTCACTGGGGAGTGGGTGGGCAGGCTGTGACTGTATTCACTGGGGAGAGGGTGGGCAGGCTGTGACTGTATTCACTGGGGAGAGGGTGTGCAGACTGTGACTGTATTCACTGGAGTTCACTGGGGAGAGGGTGGGCAGACTGTGACTGTATTCACTGGAGTTCAGTGGGGAGAGGGTGGGCAGTCTGTGACTGTATTCACTGGGGAGAGGGTGGGCAGGCTGTGACTGTATTCACTGGGGAGAGGGTGGGCAGTCTGTGACTATTCACTGGAATTCACTGGGGAGAGGGTGTGCAGACTGTGACTGTATTCACTGGAGTTCAGTGGGGAGAGGGTGGGCAGACTGTGACTGTATTCACTGGGGAGAGGATGGGCAGACTCTGACTGTATTCACTGGGGAGAGGGTGGGCAGTCTGTGACTGTATTCACTGGGGAGAGGGTGGGCAGGCTGTGACTGTATTCACTGGAGTTCAGTGGGGAGAGGGTGGGCAGTCTGTGACTGTATTCACTGGGGAGACGGTGGGCAGTCTGTGACTATTCACTGGAATTCACTGGGGAGAGGGTGTGCAGACTGTGACTGTATTCACTGGAGTTCAGTGGGGAGAGGGTGGGCAGACTGTGACTGTATTCACTGGAGTTCAGTGGGGAGAGGGTGGGCAGTCTGTGACTGTATTCACTGGGGAGAGGGTGGGCAGGCTGTGACTGTACTCACTGGAGTTCACTGGGGAAAGGGTAGGCAGACTGTGACTGCATTCACCTGAGTTCACTGGGGAGAGGATGGGCAGACTGTGACTGTATTCACTGGGGAGAGGGTGGGCAGTCTGTGACTGTAATCACTGGGGAGAGGGTGGGCAGGCTGTGACTGTATTCACTGGAGTTCAGTGGGGAGAGGGTGGGCAGTCTGTGACTGTATTCACCTGGGAGACGGTGGGCAGTCTGTGACTATTCACTGGAGTTCACTGGGGAGAGTGTGGGCAGGCTGTGACTGTATTCACTGGGGAGAGGGTGTGCAGACTGTGACTGTATTCACTGGAGTTCAGTGGGGAGAGGGTGGGCAGTCTGTGACTGTATTCACTGGGGAGTGGGTGGGCAGGCTGTGACTGTATTCACTGGGGAGAGGGTGGGCAGGCTGTGACTGTATTCACTGGGGAGAGGGTGGGCAGTCTGTGACTATTCACTGGAGTTCACTGGGGAGAGTGTGGGCAGGCTGTGACTGTATTCACTGGGGAGAGGGTGTGCAGACTGTGACTGTATTCACTGGAGTTCACTGGGGAGAGGGTGGGCAGACTGTGACTGCATTCACTGGAGTTCAGTGGGGAGAGGGTGGGCAGTCTGTGACTGTATTCACTGGGGAGAGGGTGGGCAGGCAGTGACTATTCACTGGAGTTCACTGGGGAGAGTGTGGGCAGGCTGTGACTGTATTCACTGGGGAGAGGGTGTGCAGACTGTGACTGTATTCACTGGAGTTCACTGGGGAGAGGGTGGGCAGACTGTGACTGCATTCACTGGAGTTCAGTGGGGAGAGGGTGGGCAGTCTGTGACTGTATTCACTGGGGAGAGGGTGGGCAGGCTGTGACTGTATTCACTGGGGAGAGGGTGGGCAGTCTGTGACTATTCACTGGAATTCACTGGGGAGAGGGTGTGCAGACTGTGACTGTATTCACTGGAGTTCAGTGGGGAGAGGGTGGGCAGACTGTGACTGTATTCACTGGAGTTCAGTGGGGAGAGGGTGGGCAGTCTGTGACTGTATTCACTGGGGAGAGGGTGGGCAGGCTGTGACTGTATTCACTGGGGAGAGGGTGGGCAGGCTGTGACTGTATTCACTGGGGAGAGGGTGGCAGTCTGTGACTATTCACTGGAGTTCACTGGGGAGAGGGTGGGCAGACTGTGACTGTATTCACGGGAGTTTACTGGGGAGCGGGTGGGCAGACTTTGACTGTATTCACTGGAGTTCACTGGGGAGAGGGTGGGCAGACTGTGACTGTATTCACTGGAGTTCACTGGGGAGAGGGTGGGCAGACTTTGACTGTATTCACGGGAGTTCAGTGGGGAGAGGGTGTGCAGACTGTGACTGTATTCACTGGAGTTCAGTGGGGAGAGGGTGGGCAGACTGTGACTGTATTCACGGGAGTTCAGTGGGGAGAGGGTGTGCAGACTGTGACTGTACTCACTGGGGAGAGAGTGGGCAGGCTGTGACTGTATTCAGTGGGGAGAGGGTGGGCAGTGCAGTCTGTGACTGTATTCACTGGGGAGAGGGTGTGCAGACTGTGACTGTATTCACTGGGGAGAGGGTGGGCAGGCTGTGACTGTATTCACTGGGGAGAGGGTGGGCAGACTGTGACTGTATTCACTGGAGTTCAGTGCGGAGAGGGTGTGCAGACTGTGACTGTATTCACTGGAGTTCACTGGGGAGAGGGTGGGCAGACTGTGACTGTATTCACTGGAGTTCAGTGGAGAGAGGGTGGGCAGACTGACTGTATTCACTGGGGAAAGGGTAGGCAGACTGTGACTGCATTCACCTGAGTTCACTGGGGAGAGGATTGGCAGACTGTGACTGCATTCACTGGAGTTCACTGGGGAGAGGGTGGGAAGACTGTGACTGTATTCACTGGAGTTCACTGGGGAGAGGGTGGGCAGACTGTGACTGTATTCACTGGAGTTCACTGTCGGGAGAGGGTGGGCAGACTGTGACTGTATTCACTGGGGAGAGGGTGGGCAGTCTGTGACTGTATTCACTGGAGTTCAGTGGGGAGAGGCTGAGCAGTCTGACTGTACTCACTGGAGTTCAGTGGGGAGAGGGTGGGTAGACTGACTGTATTCACTGGGGAAAGGGTAGGCAGTCTGTGACTGCATTCACTGGAGTTCACTGGGGAGAGGGTGGGCAGGCTGTGACTGTATTCACTGGGGAGAGGGTGTGCAGACTGTGACTGTACTCACTGGGGAGAGAGTGGGCAGGCTGTGACTGTATTCAGTGGGGAGAGGGTGGGCAGTGCAGTCTGTGACTGTATTCACTGGGGAGAGGGTGTGCAGACAGTGACTGTATTCACTGGAGTTCAGTGCGGAGAGGGTGTGCAGACTGTGACTGTATTCACTGGAGTTCACTGGGGAGAGGGTGGGCAGACTGTGACTGTATTCACTGGAGTTCAGTGGGGAGAGGGTGGGCAGACTGACTGTATTCACTGGGGAAAGGGTAGGCAGACTGTGACTGCATTCACCTGAGTTCACTGGGGAGAGGATTGGCAGACTGTGATGTATTCACTGGAGTTCAGTGCGGAGAGGGTGTGCAGACTGTGACTGTATTCACTGGAGTTCACTGGGGAGAGGGTGGGCAGACTGTGACTGTATTCACTGGAGTTCACTCGGGAGAGGGTAGGCAGACTGTGACTGTATTCACTGGGGAGAGGGTGGGCAGTCTGTGACTGTATTCACTGGAGTTCAGTGGGGAGAGGCTGAGCAGTCTGACTGTACTCACTGGAGTTCAGTGGGGAGAGGGTGGGTAGACTGACTGTATTCACTGGGGAAAGGGTAGGCAGTCTGTGACTGCATTCACTGGAGTTCACTGGGGAGAGGGTGGGCAGGCTGTGACTGTATTCACTGGGGAGAGGGTGTGCAGACTGTGACTGTACTCACTGGGGAGAGAGTGGGCAGGCTGTGACTGTATTCAGTGGGGAGAGGGTGGGCAGTGCAGTCTGTGACTGTATTCACTGGGGAGAGGGTGTGCAGACTGTGACTGTATTCACTGGAGTTCACTGGGGAGAGGGTGGGCAGACTGTGACTGCATTCACTGGAGTTCACTGGGGAGAGGGTGGGCAGTCTGTGACTGTATTCACTGGGAAGAGGGTGGGCAGGCTGTGACTGTATTCACTGGGGAGAGGGTGTGCAGACTGTGACTGTACTCACTGGGGAGAGGGTGGGCAGGCTGTGACTGTATTCACTGGAGTTCAGTGGGGAGAGGGTGGGCAGTCTGTGACTGTATTCACTGGAGAGACGGTGGGCAGTCTGTGACTATTCACTGGAGTTCACTGGGGAGAGTGTGGGCAGGCTGTGACTGTATTCACTGGGGAGAGGGTGTGCAGACTGTGACTGTATTCACTGGAGTTCAGTGGGGAGAGGGTGGGCAGTCTGTGACTGTATTCACTGGGGAGTGGGTGGGCAGGCTGTGACTGTATTCACTGGGGAGAGGGTGGGCAGGCTGTGACTGTATTCACTGGGGAGAGGGTGGGCAGTCTGTGACTGTATTCACTGGGGAGAGGGTGGGTAGGCTGTGACTGTATTCACTGGAGTTCAGTGGGGAGAGGGTGTGCAGACTGTGACTGTATTCACCGGAGTTCAGTGGGGAGAGGGTGGGCAGTCTGTGACTGTATTCACTGGGGAGAGGGTGGGCAGTCTGTGACTGTAATCACTGGGGAGACGGTGGGCAGTCTGTGACTATTCACTGGAGTTCACTGGGGAGAGTGTGGGCAGGCTGTGACTGTATTCACTGGGGAGAGGGTGGGTAGGCTGTGACTGTATTCACTGGAGTTCAGTGGGGAGAGGGTGTGCAGACTGTGACTGTATTCACCGGAGTTCAGTGGGGAGAGGGTGGGCAGTCTGTGACTGTATTCACTGGGGAGAGGGTGGGCAGTCTGTGACTGTAATCACTGGGGAGACGGTGGGCAGTCTGTGACTATTCACTGGAGTTCACTGGGGAGAGTGTGGGCAGGCTGTGACTGTATTCACTGGGGAGAGTGTGTGCAGACTGTGACTGTATTCACTGGAGTTCAGTGGGGAGAGGGTGGGCAGTCTGTGACTGTATTCACTGGGGAGAGGGTGGGCAGGCTGTGACTGTATTCACTGGGGAGAGGGTGTGCAGACTGTGACTGTATTCACTGGAGTTCAGTGGGGAGAGGGTGGGCAGTCTGTGACTGTATTCACTGGGGAGTGGGTGGGCAGGCTGTGACTGTATTCACTGGGGAGAGGGTGGGCAGGCTGTGACTGTATTCACTGGGGAGAGTGTGGGCAGGCTGTGACTGTATTCACTGGGGAGTGGGTGGGCAGGCTGTGACTGTATTCACTGGGGAGAGGGTGGGCAGGCTGTGACTGTATTCACTGGGGAGAGGGTGTGCAGACTGTGACTGTATTCACTGGAGTTCACTGGGGAGAGGGTGGGCAGACTGTGACTGTATTCACTGGAGTTCAGTGGGGAGAGGGTGGGCAGTCTGTGACTGTATTCACTGGGGAGAGGGTGGGCAGGCTGTGACTGTATTCACTGGGGAGAGGGTGGGCAGTCTGTGACTATTCACTGGAATTCACTGGGGAGAGGGTGTGCAGACTGTGACTGTATTCACTGGAGTTCAGTGGGGAGAGGGTGGGCAGACTGTGACTGTATTCACTGGGGAGAGGATGGGCAGACTGTGACTGTATTCACTGGGGAGAGGGTGGGCAGTCTGTGACTGTATTCACTGGGGAGAGGGTGGGCAGGCTGTGACTGTATTCACTGGAGTTCAGTGGGGAGAGGGTGGGCAGTCTGTGACTGTATTCACTGGGGAGACGGTGGGCAGTCTGTGACTATTCACTGGAATTCACTGGGGAGAGGGTGTGCAGACTGTGACTGTATTCACTGGAGTTCAGTGGGGAGAGGGTGGGCAGACTGTGACTGTATTCACTGGAGTTCAGTGGGGAGAGGGTGGGCAGTCTGTGACTGTATTCACTGGGGAGAGGGTGGGCAGGCTGTGACTGTACTCACTGGAGTTCACTGGGGAAAGGGTAGGCAGACTGTGACTGCATTCACCTGAGTTCACTGGGGAGAGGATGGGCAGTCTGTGACTGTAATCACTGGGGAGAGGGTGGGCAGGCTGTGACTGTAATCACTGGGGAGAGGGTGGGCAGGCTGTGACTGTACTCACTGGAGTTCACTGGGGAAAGGGTAGGCAGACTGTGACTGCATTCACCTGAGTTCACTGGGGAGAGGATGGGCAGACTGTGACTGTATTCACTGGGGAGAGGGTGGGCAGTCTGTGACTGTAATCACTGGGGAGAGGGTGGGCAGGCTGTGACTGTATTCACTGGAGTTCAGTGGGGAGAGGGTGGGCAGTCTGTGACTGTATTCACCTGGGAGACGGTGGGCAGTCTGTGACTATTCACTGGAGTTCACTGGGGAGAGTGTGGGCAGGCTGTGACTGTATTCACTGGGGAGAGGGTGTGCAGACTGTGACTGTATTCACTGGAGTTCAGTGGGGAGAGGGTGGGCAGTCTGTGACTGTATTCACTGGGGAGTGGGTGGGCAGGCTGTGACTGTATTCACTGGGGAGAGGGTGGGCAGGCTGTGACTGTATTCACTGGGGAGAGGGTGGGCAGTCTGTGACTATTCACTGGAGTTCACTGGGGAGAGTGTGGGCAGGCTGTGACTGTATTCACTGGGGAGAGGGTGTGCAGACTGTGACTGTATTCACTGGAGTTCACTGGGGAGAGGGTGGGCAGACTGTGACTGCATTCACTGGAGTTCAGTGGGGAGAGGGTGGGCAGTCTGTGACTGTATTCACTGGGGAGAGGGTGGGCAGGCAGTGACTATTCACTGGAGTTCACTGGGGAGAGTGTGGGCAGGCTGTGACTGTATTCACTGGGGAGAGGGTGTGCAGACTGTGACTGTATTCACTGGAGTTCACTGGGGAGAGGGTGGGCAGACTGTGACTGCATTCACTGGAGTTCAGTGGGGAGAGGGTGGGCAGTCTGTGACTGTATTCACTGGGGAGAGGGTGGGCAGGCTGTGACTGTATTCACTGGGGAGAGGGTGGGCAGTCTGTGACTATTCACTGGAATTCACTGGGGAGAGGGTGTGCAGACTGTGACTGTATTCACTGGAGTTCAGTGGGGAGAGGGTGGGCAGACTGTGACTGTATTCACTGGAGTTCAGTGGGGAGAGGGTGGGCAGTCTGTGACTGTATTCACTGGGGAGAGGGTGGGCAGGCTGTGACTGTATTCACTGGGGAGAGGGTGGGCAGGCTGTGACTGTATTCACTGGGGAGAGGGTGGCAGTCTGTGACTATTCACTGGAGTTCACTGGGGAGAGGGTGGGCAGACTGTGACTGTATTCACGGGAGTTTACTGGGGAGCGGGTGGGCAGACTTTGACTGTATTCACTGGAGTTCACTGGGGAGAGGGTGGGCAGACTGTGACTGTATTCACTGGAGTTCACTGGGGAGAGGGTGGGCAGACTTTGACTGTATTCACGGGAGTTCAGTGGGGAGAGGGTGTGCAGACTGTGACTGTATTCACTGGAGTTCAGTGGGGAGAGGGTGGGCAGACTGTGACTGTATTCACTGGAGTTCAGTGGGGAGAGGGTGGGCAGACTGTGACTGTATTCATGGGAGTTCACTGGGGAGAGGGTGGGCAGACTGTGACTGTATTCACTGGAGTTCACTGGGGAGAGGGTGGGCAGACTGTGACTGTATTCACTGGAGTTCACTGGGGAGAGGGTGGGCAGACTGTGACTGTATTCACAGGAGTTCAGTGGGGAGAGGGTGTGCAGACTGTGACTGTATTCACGGGAGTTCAGTGGGGAGAGGGTGTGCAGACTTTGACAGTATTCACGGGAGTTCAGTGGGGAGAGGGTGTGCAGACTGTGACAGTATTCACGGGAGTTCAGTGGGGAGAGGGTGTGCAGACTGACAGTATTCACGGGAGTTCAGTGGAGAGAGGGTGTGCAGACTGTGACTGTATTCACGGGAGTTCAGTGGGGAGAGGGTGGGCAGACTGTGACTGTATTCATGGGAGTTCACTGGGGAGAGGGTGGGCAGACTGTGACTGTATTCACTGGAGTTCACTGGGGAGAGGGTGGGCAGACTTTGACTGTATTCACGGGAGTTCAGTGGGGAGAGGGTGGGCAGACTGTGACTGTATTCACTGGAGTTCAGTGGGGAGAGGGTGGGCAGACTGTGACTGTATTCACTGGAGTTCAGTGGGGAGAAGGTGATCTTACGGAGATGCATAAAATCGGGGGACATAGATACAGCAAGTACATTGTCTTTTTCTGAGGGTGGGGTAATCAAGAACTAAAGGATATAGATTTAAGGTAATATGGGGAGATGTAATAGGAGTTTACCAATTTTAAACTCACGTGCAGAGGTGCAATGAAAATCTTACTTGCAGCACATAGTATCAGATCGGCAGCATATACAAGAAAAACATCAATTAAATATCGGCTACACACAACTTTAAAAGAAAGAGTACAATTAGAACAGAAGTTCATTTTTATGCACAGTTATCAAAATGATCATGGTGTTGTTAAACCGCAGTGACTAGGACCATGCTGGGCAGTTCACCAACTGAGAGTTTGAAGGGAAGTATGTAGTTGTACTTGAACACAGTGGTGTGGTAATTCAGGTTTCTGTTCCTTGTGCTCAGTAGTAGCCGTGAGAGGATGGCAAGCCATAGATAGTGGAGATTTTGATGACTGATATTGCCCTGAGGATTCTACTGACGGTGGGGAGGAATGTATTGGGCAGAGTCATCAACGCTCTGTCACTTCGTACATCACAGTGCCTGAAGAGTCCTCTATGTTGATGCCTTCTGGATTGATTAGTTAACATCAGATATAGTCATCGTCATAGTCATAGTCATACTTTATCAATTCTGGGTGAAATTGGTTTTCTTTACAGTTGCTCCATAAATAATAAATAGTAATAGAACCATAAATAGTTAAATAGTAATATGTAAATTATGCCAGTAAATTATGAAATAAGTCCAGGACCAGCCTATTGGCTCAGGATGTCTGACCCTCCAGGGGAGGAGTTGTAAAGTTTGATGGCCACAGGCAGGAATGACTTCCTATGATGCTCAGTGCTGCATCTCGGTGGAATGAGTCTCTGGCTGAATGTACTCCTGTGCCCACCCAGTATATTATGTAGTGGATGGGATATATTGTCCAAGATGGCATGCAACTTAGACAGCATCCTCTTTTCAGACACCACCGTGAGAGAGTCCAGTTCCATCCCCACAACATCACTGGCCTTATGAATGAGTTTGTTGATTCTGTTGGTGTCTGCTACCCTCAGCCTGCTGCCCCAGCACACAACAGCAAACATGATAGCACTGACCACCACAGACTCGTAGAACATCCTCAGCATCGTCCGGCAGATGTTAAAGGACCTCAGTCTCCTCAGGAAATAGAGATGACTCTGACCCTTCTTGTAGACTGCCTCAGTGTTCTTTGACCAGTCCAGTTTATTGTCAATTCATATCCCCAGGTATTTGTAATCGTCCACCATGTCCACACTGACCCCCTGGATGGAAACAGGGGTCACCGGTACCTTAGCCCTCCTCAGGTCTACCACCAGCTCCTTAGTCTTTTTCACATTAAGCTGCAGATAATTCTGCTCAAACCATGTGACAAAGTTTCCTACTGTAGCCCTGTACTCAGCCTCATCTCCCTTGCTGATGCATCCAACTATGGCAGAGTCATCCGAAAACTTCTGAAGATGACAAGACTCTGTGATATGAAGAGCAGCTTCCAGTAAATAGAAGTTGATATAACCAGTCAATGTCAATAAAAGGAACAGACTGATTTAATTCACAGCCTGGAGCTAATGCAAAGTTCACTTGGTAACGTTACATTGGGGACTTGGAAAAAGGCATGTTATACAACTGATATGTTTGATTTTGAGACACAGCAATACATTTGGATAATATTTTTAAAGTACTTCTAAGGTACAGTCTGACTGAGCCTGTCACAGACTTAAGCTGTTGGGACTGTATCTGTCTGCTCTTCCCAATAGGGCCCTGTGGAGTGTTGTAGAACAGAGGGATCAGGAAGTACAAGAACATGATTCGCTGAAGGGATGGTCATAGGCAGACAGTGATGACAAAGGCTAACTGTACTTTGGGTATTGAGTAGGAAAGTTCGCATGTTTGTTGCAGTTGTACAAGATATTCATGAGGCTGCATTTTGAATATTGTGTTCTGTTTTTGTCAACCTGATATAGGAAAGGTGCTATTGAGCTGGAAAGAGTGCAAAGGAGATGTGCCAAGACTCGTGGGACTGAGTTACAGAGAGAGGTTAGACAGGTTAGGACTTTATTCAAGGGAGCATAGGAGAATGAGAGTTGATCTTATACAGGTGTGTAAAATCATGAGGGACATAGATATCGTGAATATTTTTTTTCCCAAGGTTGGGGAATCAATGTTCAAAGTAAATTTATTATCAATATGCATAGACATCACCATATACTACCCTGAGATTCATTTTGTTGCGGGCATTCGCAGTAAACACAAAGAAACACAACAGAGTCAATGAAAAGCTGTGCACAGCAAAGACTGACAAACAACCAATGTGCTAAACACACTGTACAAATATGAAAAACAAAATAAAAAATAATAGTGAATATTGAGAACATGAGTTGTCGAGTTCTTGAAGGGGATCCACAGAGGTCTTAATAGGCTGGATGTGTAGAAACAGTTCCTTTTGTGGGAGAATGTAGAACTGTATTTATTGTTTAATAGATGGGTCATCCATTTCACATAGAGTTGGAGCAGTTTTCTTTAAAATCTGAGAGTGCAGTGCAAAGGGTAGTGGAAGGAGGGTCTTCAGTGATGTTAAAGCAAATATAGGTAGATTCTTGGCAAAGAAGGGAGTGAAAAGTTAGACGGGAATGTGGAGTAGAAGTTACATCCTTCATCTCATCGAATGGTGGAACAGGCTCGAGGGCTGAGTACTCTTCACTAATACTTAATCCATGCTTACTGAATTAGATTGTGTGTGTGCATGAGTGAGATGCAGTCTGTTTATCAGCCTATAACTACTCTGCTACCATACTACCCAGCACTTGTCATTCATTTCCCTTTCTCACATCTAGCACTCCAGCACCCTCTTCATCCGATCTGTGCTCACACCTCGATTCCAAGTCTGATATGGAGAGATCACTGAGTGCTACATCCAGGTTATACTCGTGCCCCATCCTCTCCAGCCGCTGCCGCACCTCCTTCTGCAGAGTTGCATGAACCTCTGCCAGGCACTGCTCGAACTGTAGGGTGTGAGAGAAACAAGAAATCAGGCTTTGTAAGCACGAAGTCTATACACAGTGGGTACACATCACATGGACCTCAGTTTACAGTTATCATGAACACACTGCATGTGTTTACATCATCGCATGTCAGCCACCCTCACACTGGCTATGACCAACACACTCTTTTGTGTGTGGGGTGCTTAAGACATGTTATGTGGAGCCATACGTCTAAGTGTAGTGCTGAGAGGACCCGTGAGCCTTGGTAAAGACTGCTCTTCACTGGAAATAAAAGCAGTTCGATACCCTATGGTTTCTCAGCTTTGACTAACCTTTGAGTGGTCTGGATCACAAAAGTCCAGAAGAGTGTCACAGAAGTGGTATCCCAGTGACTTCAGGTCTTCTGTGCTGAAGTGGGTGGCCCTGCGGTTGCCTGTAAGATGGTAACATTTACAGCTTTCAGTAAAACAGTACAT
The DNA here is from genome assembly GCF_963921235.1 of Mobula hypostoma. Lineage (NCBI taxonomy): Eukaryota > Metazoa > Chordata > Chondrichthyes > Myliobatiformes > Myliobatidae > Mobula > Mobula hypostoma. The sequence goes on along the minus strand of NC_086107.1, from coordinate 75,868,534 downwards.
CAGGCTCTGTGCCTAATAATACACCTCAGCTCCAACCTACTCAAAGACCCTCTTTGCCTCTGCAAGTGGTACTAATCCCTTCTCAGAGCTGTGCTTCTTTCATTCCTCCAGCAGACAGGTGTCCCTAAGTTTGCTATAAACTGGCTCTCCAAGACAGAGACACAAGTGCAGTTTGCTTGATGCTATTACAGCTCGGGGCATTCCGCACTACAGACTTCTATTCCATAAGGAGTTTGTACCTTCTCCCCATGATTCACATAGGTTTCCTCTGGGTGCTCCGGTTTCCTCCCACAGTCCAAAGACGTACCGGTTGGTAAGTTATTTGTCATTGTAAATTGTCCTGTCATTAGGCTGGGGATTAAATAGGTGGGTTGCTGGGCAGTGTGGGACTGCTTTGCATTGTATCTCTAATTAAATATGAAGAGATACTGCACATCTTGAGCAACACACAGAAATGCTGAGGAACTTCATCAGAGACAGTCCCAATAAAGGGTATTGGCCAAAATGTCGACTGTTTATTTCCCTCCATTGAGACTGAGTTCCTCCAGAATTCCATGTACTTTGCTCACTCCAAAAGACTGGATTCTGTGGGATCCAAGGCAAATTGAATCCAAAGTCGACTTGGTAATGGGAAACCAAGGGCAATGTTGGGAGATGGTGGAATACCCAGATCAGTGCTGTTTACCATGCTTGTTAACGTAGGAGGCTTTATTTCTGAATTTGCAGATGATACAAAGACTGGTGTTGTAGATAGCGAAGTGGAAAGTTTTAGGCACGGAATGATATTGGGCAGATCAATGACAAGTGGAACTTAATCCTGATCAGTGGGAGGCGGTGCCCATTGGGAGGTCAAATGGAGGTAGGACCTACACCATGAATGAGTGGGCTCTAGAAACAGAGAGACTTTGGTCAACACAGACAAAGTGCTGGGGGAGCTCAGCAAGTCAGCAGAGGGACTTTGGTACCAAGTTCAAAGATCCCTGAAGATGCCATGATTTTTCTAGTTCTGAAGAGAGACTGGGAAGGCTGATTTCCCTGGAGAAGAGGAGGCTGCGGGGTAACCCGATTCAGGTGTGCAAAGTTACTGAGGGGTAGAGAAAGCACGGATCATGAACAAACTTTCCCCTTTGGTGGATGTATCTATCACCAGAGGGCAGAGATTTAAGGTGAGTAACAGATTTTGAGGGGATACTAGCCAACATTTTTTGTCACCCAAAAGGTAGTTGGATTTTGAACCATACTGCCTGAGTATCTAGGTGAGCAATTAAATCAGCAGAGCATAGATAATTGAATGGGTATTTGATAGTCAGCAATGGACAAAGTAGTCCTGAGCCTATTCTTCTGCTACATGACTCTGACTCCATGTCCACTCCCATCGAAAAAGTTGCAGCAGTCAACACCAAGCAGTAGTGACCCTGTCAGTTCCATGAGTGTGGCAGAGACGGGGCAGCCCATGGGACTGAGGAGCTGCAAAGCAGATTCATGTGATAGTAAAACACCCTGTCCTGCATCACCTTCAGCTGGACCTGCACCCTTCTGCTGAAGATCAAAACATTATGGACCTACCAAAGGGTCTCTGTCTCCATGGGAGCTGCCTGGCCTACTGAGTATTCTCAGCACAGTCTGCTTCTGTTCCTGTTCCCTGGTGTTACCCGCGGCTCGCCAGTGGTTAGCTGACCTACATTACCAACCTAGGTCAAGGCAATGTGCCGACAGTTAGATGGGCACCAGGTCTCCTCAGTGCACACTCCAACTGCCAGACATCACCAACACGGTACTCACAGGCTGAATACAGCTTCAGGCACTCATGTGTACATGCACACACACTCCCTCTCTCACACATGTGCATGCATCAACACACACAGACACTGATTCACACATAGAAACCCATAAACACATAGGCTCAGGCACACTCTGTATCTGTCTAATCCCAAAATGTCAAGTATTCATTTTTCTCTGTATATGTTTCAAATTTCCAGCATCTGTAGTCTCGTGACTCCTCTCTTGCACTCGCACACAAACCCCAAAACACACACACACACTCGCTCTCTCTCTCTCACACACACAAACTCAAACAAATTCACTTTCTCTCTCTTTCTCACACACCCTAAAATTCAAACAAACTCACTTTCTCTCTCTTTCTCACACACCCTAAAATTCAAACAAACTCACTTTCTCTCTCTCCCTGACACACACACACCCAAAAACTCAAACTCACTTTCTCTCTCTCACACACACAGACACCCAAAAACTCAGACAAATTCACTTTTCTCTCTCTCTCTCTCTCTTCCTCCCCACCCCCTCTCCCCCCTCCCCACTCCCCTCTCCCCCTCCCCACTCCCCTCTCTCCCCCCCTCTCCCCTCTCCCCTCTCCCCTCTCCCCTCTCCCTCCCCCTGCAGATGCTGGAACTCTAAAGTAACCCTCACAAAATGCTGAAGGAGCTCAGCAGGTCAGGCAGTATCAATGGAGAGAAATAAAGAGTCAATGTTTTGGGCTGAGACCCTTCATCACGTCTGGAAATGAAGGGGCCAGAAACTAAAATAAACAGGTGAGGGGAGGGGGAGGAGTCAAGATGGCAGGTGATAGGTGAGACCAGGTGAGGGAAAGGAGGGAGGATGTGAGAAGCTGAGAGGTGATTGGTGGAAGAGGTCAAGGGCTGAAGAAGGAGGAATCTGATAGGGTAGGACAGTGGACTGTGAAATAAAGGGAAAGAGAGAGGGAACCAGATGGAGGTGATGAGCAGGGGTTGAGAAGAGAAGAGGTGTAATTTCATCCCCAAAGGTGCAGAGTTACCCTGCAGTCTCTGTAACGTCACAGAGACAGCAGCAGGAATAAAACTGGAGTGTTGATGCCAAAGTTTGGAGTGGGGTAGGTGGGATGAATGTTTGCACCAGTTGTATTTGAAACAGGTTACCCCACGGGCTGTACGCAGCATGCACAGGAAAAGGCAGGAGCCTTGCGTCTGACCATCGGGAGTGCAGGGTGGAGAAAGCTCTCACTCACCCAGTGTAGATCCGGCGAAGGTTGTTTCCATGGTGTAACTGTGAGTGATCCCCATCTTCCACATCACGACCCGGCCTGTGCCCGCCTTACTCTTTTGGACCTTGAACTTGCAGCTCTGGTAAGAGAACTGTCACCAGCAGGAGCCGTGAACAGCCTGGGCATTCACCGACACGTCACGTCACCCTCCCTCGTTACACAGCTGGCCTTTACTCTCCACCTGACAGACTTCATGAAGAAGTCACCACAGCAGCCGGGCAAGTTTCAGTCTGCTTACAGATGGACCCCAGTGAAGGGTCAGGATCGTGGGTGGAGTAGTTATTGATTAGCGAGCCTGGTGGCAGGGGCCATGGGACACAAGAGCTCCTACACTATGTCACACGGCTGGAGCTCGATGTATTGATCCACAGTCAGCTAACCACAAGGTGGTCCCCACTGCAAACATTCGGCAGCACCCTCCACCCCTCTCTCCATCTGCCCACTTCCTCTGCCCCACCTGTTCATCCCTCCCTCACCCCTCACCCCTCCTCATCCTACCCCATTCCCTCTTTTCCCAACCTTTCTACTGCATTTGCCCCTCCATAGCCCAGTTCCCCCCCCCCACCGTGTCCCCCTCCTCCACCCTTCCTCCGGCCCCTCCCCTTCTGACATGCCTTGTCAGCTGCGTTCTTGCTCATCATCAGAGGAAAGACCCTTTCTCCGAGCGGCTGTGCACGTGGCTGGTTGTCACTGCAGCCGTACATGAAGGCGTTGTTCTTCCTGCTGTGTCCGTGGAAGTCACAGTAGATGATCACATCCCGCTCTTCCATCAACCTGTCGAGGCAGCCACAGACCTGTCACGTCACACTCAGACAAACAGACACAAACCAGACAGTTTCCCCCTCCTGTCTTCTCCTATCATTTTCCCTCCCCCTCCTGTCTTCTCGTATCATTTTGCATCTCCCCCTCCCCCTCCAGCTTTCAAATCCCTTATTCACTCTTCCTTCAGTTAGTCCTGACGAAGGGTCTCGGCCTGAAACGTCGACTGCGCCTCTTCCTATAGATGCTGCTTGGCCTGCTGCGTTCACCAGCAACTTTGATGTGTGTTGCACAAACCAGACAGATTCAGATACAAGATACACAGACCCAGACACAGACCAGACAGATTCAGATACAAGAGACACAGACCCAGATACAAACCAGAGAGACTCAGATACAAGATACACAGACCCAGACACAGACCCAGATACAAACCAGACAGACTCAGATACAAGAGACACAGACCCAGATACAAACCAGACAGACTCAGATACAAGAGACACAGACCCAGATACAAACCAGACAGACTCAGATACAAGATACACAGACCAGACAGACTCAGATACAAGAGACACAGACCCAGATACAAACCAGACAGACTCAGATACAAGAGACACAGACCCAGATACAAACCAGAGAGACTCAGATACAAGATACACAGACCCAGACACAGTCCCAGATACAAACCAGACAGACTCAGATACAAGAGACACAGACCCAGACACGGATCAGACAGACTCAGATACAAGATACACAGACCCAGATACAAATCAGACAGACTCAGATACAAGAGACACAGACCCAGATACGAACCAGACAGACTCAGATACAAGATACACAGACCCAGATACAGACCAGACAGACTCAGATACAAGAGACACAGACCCAGACACAGACCAGACAGACTCAGATACAAGAGACACAGACACAGACCAGACAGACTCAGATACAAGAGACACAGACCCAGACACAGACCAGACAGACTCAGATACAAGATACACAGACCCAGATACAAACCAGAGAGACTCAGATACAAGAGACACAGACCCAGATACAAACCAGAGAGACTCAGATACAAGATACACAGACCAGACAGACTCAGATACAAGAGACACAGACCCAGATACAAACCAGACAGACTCAGATACAAGAGACACAGACCCAGATACAAACAAGACAGACTCAGATACAAGAGACACAGACCCAGATACAAACCAGACAGAATCAGATACAAGATACACAGACCCAGACACAGACCAGACAGATTCAGATACAAGAGACACAGACCCAGATACAAACCAGAGAGACTCAGATACAAGATACACAGACCCAGACACAGACCCAGATACAAACCAGACAGACTCAGATACAAGAGACACAGACCCAGATACAAACCAGACAGACTCAGATACAAGAGACACAGACCCAGATACAAACCAGAGAGACTCAGATACAAGATACACAGACCCAGACACAGTCCCAGATACAAACCAGACAGACTCAGATACAAGAGACACAGACCCAGACACGGATCAGACAGACTCAGATACAAGATACACAGACCCAGATACAAATCAGACAGACTCAGATACAAGAGACACAGACCCAGACACAGACCAGACAGACTCAGATACAAGAGACACAGACACAGACCAGACAGACTTAGATACAAGAGACACAGACCCAGACACAGACCAGACAGACTCAGATACAAGATACACAGACCCAGATACAAACCAGAGAGACTCAGATACAAGAGACACAGACCCAGATACAAACCAGACAGACTCAGATACAAGATACACAGACCAGACAGACTCAGATACAAGAGACACAGACCCAGATACAAACCAGACAGACTCAGATACAAGAGACACAGACCCAGACACAGACCCAGATACAAACAAGACAGACTCAGATACAAGAGACACAGACCCAGATACAAACCAGACAGAATCAGATACAAGATACACAGACCCAGACACAGACCAGACAGATTCAGATACAAGAGACACAGACCCAGATACAAACCAGAGAGACTCAGATACAAGATACACAGACCCAGATACAAACCAGACAGACTCAGATACAAGAGACACAGACCCAGATACAAACCAGACAGACTCAGATACAAGAGACACAGACCCAGATACAAACCAGACAGACTCAGATACAAGAGACACAGACCCAGATACAAACCAGAGAGACTCAGATACAAGATACACAGACCCAGACACAGTCCCAGATACAAACCAGACAGACTCAGATACAAGAGACACAGACCCAGACACGGATCAGACAGACTCAGATACAAGATACACAGACCCAGATACAAATCAGACAGACTCAGATACAAGAGACACAGACCCAGACTCAGACCAGACAGACTCAGATTCAAGATACACAGACCCAGATACAAACCAGAGAGACTCAGATACAAGAGACACAGACCCAGATACAAACCAGAGAGACTCAGATACAAGATACACAGACCAGACAGACTCAGATACAAGAGACACAGACCCAGATACAAACCAGACAGACTCAGATACAAGAGACACAGACCCAGACACAGACCCAGATACAAACAAGACAGACTCAGATACAAGAGACACAGACCCAGACACGGATCAGACAGACTCAGATACAAGATACACAGACCCAGATACAAATCAGACAGACTCAGATACAAGAGACACAGACCCAGACACAGACCAGACAGACTCAGATACAAGAGACACAGACACAGACCAGACAGACTCAGATACAAGAGACACAGACCCAGACACAGACCAGACAGACTCAGATACAAGATACACAGACCCAGATACAAACCAGAGAGACTCAGATACAAGAGACACAGACCCAGATACAAACCAGAGAGACTCAGATACAAGATACACAGACCAGACAGACTCAGATACAAGAGACACAGACCCAGATACAAACCAGACAGACTCAGATACAAGAGACACAGACCCAGACACAGACCCAGATACAAACAAGACAGACTCAGATACAAGAGACACAGACCCAGATACAAACCAGACAGAATCAGATACAAGATACACAGACCCAGACACAGACCCAGATGCAAACCAGACAGACTCAGATACAAGATACACAGACCCAGACACAGAGCAGACTGACATTGACATCACAAACACACACTCAGACGCAGACTGCACAGACCCAGACACAGACTAGACAAACTCAGATATAACACCACATGGACAAGACCAGATAGACCCAGACTGCACAGGATCAGACTAAGTTTACAAAGATCCATCACAACACAGACTCAAACTGCTCTTGTACGATCCTACTGCCCTCGCCCTCTCCCTCTCCCTATGAACACTCCAGACATAACTGCATCTCCCCACCCTCACACTGCAGCACTCCTTAAATTCTCAACCCTTCCTGACAACGCCAGATATCTTTCCATACACTTTCCAGAACGTCCTTCTGTCCAGCTTGACCTTACGTTCTCCAAAGTGTCCCGGTGTCCCTTAGGTAGATAATGGCTTTGTGAAGACTTTGGGACATTTTATTGTGTATTGTTATTCCATCTATCTCCACCACAAACTGTAGATTCCTCCCCTACTCCCAAACCTCACTTTCTCCACCCCTACTCTCAAACCTCATTCCCTCCCTCCCCTACTCCCAAACCTAACTTCCTCCCTCATTCCCCGTCTCTCAGTCCCAACTCTCATTCCCCTTCTCTCAGTCCCAACTCTCATTCCCCCTCTCTCAGCCCCAACCCTCATTCCTTCTCTCAGTCCCAACCCTCATTCCCCCTCTCTCAGTCCCAACCTTCATTCCCCCTCTCTCAGCCCCAACCTTCATTCCCTCTCTCTCAGTCCCAACCCTCATTCCCCTTCTCTCAGTCCCAACCCTCATTCCCTTCTCTTAATCCCAACCCTCATTCCCTTCTCTTAATCCCAACCCTCATTCCCTTCTCTTAGTCCCAACCCTCATTCCTTCTCTCAGTCCCAACCCTCACTCCCCTTCTCTCAGTCCCAACCCTCATTCCCTTCTCTTAGTCCCAACCCTCATTCCCTCTCTCAGTCCCAACTCTCATTCCCCTTCTCTCAGTCCCAACTCTCATTCCCCCTCTCTCAGTCCCAACCCTCATTCCTTCTCTCAGTCCCAACCCTCATTCCCCCTCTCTCAATCCCAACCCTCTTTCCCCCCTCTCAGTCCCAACCCTCATTCCCCTTCTCTCAGTCCCAACCCTCATTCCCTCCTCTTAATCCCAACCCTCATTCCCTTCTCTCAGCCCCACCACTCATTCACCCTCTCTCAGTTCCAACCCTCATTCCCTCCCCAGTCCCAACCCTCATCCCTCCTCTCTCAGTCCCAACTCTCATTCTCTCTCAGTCCCAACTCTCATTCCCCCTTCTCTCAGTCCCAACTCTCATTCCCCCTTCTGTCAGTCCGAACTCTCATTCCCCCCCTCAGTCCCAACCCTTATCCCCCCACTCTTAGTCCCAACCCTTACTCCCCCTTCCCTAGTCCCAACACTCACTCTCCATCTATTAATTCCAACCCTCACTACCCCCTCCCCAGTATCAATCCTCCTTGCCTGTATCAACTCTTACATCCTTCTCCTACCCCTCTTCTTCACCACCCCCATCACCTCCCTCAAGTCCCTCCTTCCTCTGCTTGTTCTTGCCTTCTACTCCAGTGGCCTTGCTTACTTCCTCCTTCTTACTCTTCTTCATCCCACCCAGCCAATCCCCTCCCCACCACCTCCCCCACCCAGATTGTCTACATCCCTATGACACCACACTCTCATCTCCTTCCCACTTCCTCCACATCACACTCCCTCCCCCTCACCCTCCTCTCTGTACAGGCAAAGGTGGTGCTGAAGGAGATGATGAGATGGAACAGTCACGTGGGGAAAGTTTAAACATGTGAGTTCTGTTAGATCTGCCTGTGTCATTGATTGTGTGTGAATTGTTGAGCACTAACAGAGGCAAAGGCACAAAAAAAGCATACCATTTACTATACTGTTGAAGAGGTTTAGGATGTCACTAAACAGTCCATCGTATTTCTACCGATGCAACTTGGACAGCATTTTGACTGGTTTCATCACAGACTGGTTTGGAGGGTCCAATGCATATGATTGAAAGAAGCCTTGATGGGGACGGGGTACCTGGCCAAGTACTAAAGACCTCTGATTAATTGGCCTTGATGGGGACGTGGTACCTGGCCAAGTACTAAAGACCTGTGCTGATTAACTGGCCTTGATGGGGACGGGGTACCTGGCCAAGTACTAAAGACCTGTGCTGATTAACTGGCCTTGATGGGGACGGGGTACCTGGCCAAGTACTAAAGACCTGTGCTGATTAACTGGCCTTGATGGGGACGGGGTACCTGGCCAAGTACTAAAGACCTGTGCTGATTAACTGACCTTGATGGGGACGGGGTACCTGGCCAAGTACTAAAGACCTGTGCTGATTAACTGGCCTTGATGGGGACGGGGTACCTGGCCAAGTACTAAAGACCTGTGCTGATTAACTGGCCTTGATGGGGACGGGGTACCTGGCCAAGTACTAAAGACCTGTGCTGATTAACTGGCCTTGATGGGGACGGGGTACCTGGCCAAGTACTAAAGACCTGTGCTGATTAACTGGCCTTGATGGGGACGGGGTACCTGGCCAAGTACTAAAGACCTGTGCTGATTAACTGGCCTTGATGGGGACGGGGTACCTGGCCAAGTACTAAAGAGCTGTGCTGATTAACTGGCCTTGATGGGGATGGGGTACCTGGCCAAGTACTAAAGACCTGTGCTGATTAATTGGCCTTGATGGGGACATGGTACCTGGCCAAGTACTAAAGACCTGTGCTGATTAACAGGCCTTGATGGGGACAGGGTACCTGGCCAAGTACTAAAGACCTCTGATTAATTGGCCTTGATGGGGACAGGGTACCTGGCCAAGTACTAAAGACCTGTGCTGATTAATTGGCCTTGATGGGGACGTGGTACCTGGCCAAGTACTAAAGACCTGTGCTGATTAACAGGCCTTGATGGGGACGGGGTACCTGGCCAAGTACTAAAGAGCTGTGCTGATTAACTGGCCTTGATGGGGATGGGGTACCTGGCCAAGTACTAAAGACCTGTGCTGATTAATTGGCCTTGATGGGGACATGGTACCTGGCCAAGTACTAAAGACCTGTGCTGATTAACAGGCCTTGATGGGGACAGGGTACCTGGCCAAGTACTAAAGACCTCTGATTAATTGGCCTTGATGGGGACAGGGTACCTGGCCAAGTACTAAAGACCTGTGCTGATTAATTGGCCTTGATGGGGATGTGGTACCTGGCCAAGTACTAAAGACCTGTGCTGATTAACAGGCCTTGATGGGGACGGGGTACCTGGCCAAGTACTAAAGACCTCTGATTAATTGGCCTTGATGGGGACGGGGTACCTGGCCAAGTACTAAAGACCTGTGCTGATTAATTGGCCTTGATGGGGACGGGATACCTGGGCTGGTACTAAAGACCTGTGCTGATTAACTGACTGGAGTGTTCACTAATATTTTTCCTCTCTCATATGAGAATCTGAGGTGCCCACCTGCTTCAACCAGGCTTTAATTGTACCTGTTTCGAAGAATGTGGTGGCCTCCCTCAATGACTATCATCGAGTAGCACTTCCATCCATTGTGATTAGTGCTTTGAGAGATTAGTAAGGAACATAGCAGCTCCTGTCTGAGAAGTGACCTGGATCCACTCCAATTTGCCTACCATCACAACTGGCCAACAACTCTTCACTCAACCTTGGAACATCTGAGCAATTAACATGCATACATCATGATGATCTTTATTGACTACAGCTTGGCATTCAAAATGATCACCCCCTCAAATCAATAAGCTTCTAGACTTTGAACTCAATACATCCTTGTGCAATTGGATCTTCGATTTCTACACTTGCAAACCCCAGTCAGTTTGGATTGGCAAAAACATCTCCTCCACAATCTCCATCAGCACAGGTGCACCACAAGGCTGTGTGCTTAGCCCCCTGCTCTACTCACTTTATACTTATTATGCACAGCTCTAATGCCATATTTAAGTTTCCTGATGACACCACTGTAGTTGCCTGAATCAAAGGTGGTGATGAGTCAGCATATAGGAGCGAGATTGAAAACCTGGATGAGAGGTGCCGCAACAATCTCTTACTCAATGTCTGCACGACTAAAGAACTGATTATTGACCACAGGAGGAGGAAACTAGAGGTCTATGAGCCATTCTCATCGGGGGAGAAGGTCAGCAATTTTAAGTTCCTTGGTGTTGTTATTTCAGAGGGACCTGTCCTGGGCCCAGCACTTAAGAGAAAGCATGGCAGCTCCTCTACTTTCTTAGAAGTTTGTGAAGATTCAGCATGACTTCTGAAACTTCGACAAGCTTCTATTGATATATGGTGGAGAGTATATTGACTGATTTTATCAGAGCCTGGTATGAAAATACCAAAGCCCTTGAATAGTGAATCCTATAAAAAGTAGTGGATACAGCCCAGTCTATTGGATAAAGCCCTCTCTACCATTGAGCACATCTAGACAAAGCACAAAAGCAGCATCCATCGTCAAGGACCTTCACCAGGTCATCCAGGTCATGCTCTCTTCTCACTACTGCCATCAAGAGGGAGGTACAGGAGCCTCAGGACTCACACAAACAGGTTCAGAAACAGTTATCACCCCTCAACCATCAGGCTCTTGAACCAGAGGGGATAACTTCAGTTGCCCCATCACTAAACTGTTTCCACAACCTATGGACTCACTTTCAAGGGCTCTTCATCTCATGTTCTCGATATTTATTGCTTATTATTATTATTTCCTTTTGCATTTTCACAGTTTGCCTTTTGCACATTGATTGTCAGTTCTGTTGGGTGTGCCCTTTGAGTTTCTTGGACTTACTGTGAATGCCCGCAAGAACCGAATCTCAGAGTTGTATATGGTGACATATATGAACTTTGATAATAAATTACTTTGAAATTTGAATGATAGTAAATATGATTCTAAAAGGCAGCAGGAGGTGGAGTTCCACAGGGCCCAGGGGCTGGCCCCTGCTCTTTGTGGTATATATTTAGACTTGCATTTAATTTTGGGATTTGGGCATTACTGGCATTCACAAATGTAGGGAGCACAATTTTGGCAATGACACAAAAACTGGTTGAATTGGAGGAAGGAGGACTTAGGCTGCAAGTGACGGCTAGTTGTGGTAACACTAACGTTCCATATTGAAATCAAATTCCAAAATAGGAAGATCCTGTGAAGGCGACAAGGCAAGAGAATAAAACAGGCATTAGGACTGGAATGCGGATCTCTGAAGGTAGACAGCAGGCAGATAAGATGGATAGATGAGGTTGTTAAGAGGTCAGCAAGGAGAATTTGTTAAAACTCTACAAAATTAGTTAGACCACAGTAGGAATACTGTGTCCACCTCAGGTTGCCAGGTACTAAAATGACGTGATAGTACCAGAGAGGGTGTGATGATTTGAGGATGCTACCAGAGCGGTCTTAAGGAGAGAATGTCTAGGCTGCGGCTATTTTCTTTGGCACAAATTAACCAAAGGAGGATTGAGGTGTTTAAAATTAGGAGACTTTCAGAGGGCAAGTAGAATGAATCTAATTCCTTTAAGCAAATAGCTTACAATAAGTAGGAAGTGTAGACTGAGTTATCTAGTTGAGTTGAGAAAGAAGTTTGTTCTCTCAATGTGTGGTGCAGTTTGTTACTCACTGCCAGAAAGGGTGATGGATGCAGAAATCTTGATCATATCTACAAAGTTTTCAGATATGCACTTAGAGTCATAACCACTCACCCTCCACCAAAGTGTTGGGAAACGGGATTATTCAGAAGTACATTTTTGGCCACATGGACAAGATGGGCCAAATGGCTTGCTTCTGCTCTCTATATTTATGTGATCCCATGTACCATCCTCACCAGCTCTGCATGAAGTGTAAAGATACTGATGTGGGCTACTTGAGACTGCTCCAGCATTCCACAAAACCACAGCTGATATGCTTGTACCCTGGAGTCTTCATTCACATCCATCTACAATAACCTGTCACTCCCTGCCAACCAAGAATCTGTCTTAAAACGACAAAACTTCTAGGAAGAGAGTACCAAAGACTCGCTACTTATGCCGGAAAAGAACTTCTCTTCATTTTGGTCAAAAATTGGTGAACCCTTATTGTAAAATAGTGACCCCCTCAGCACCGAGATTCTGCTAACTCTCTCTCACTACACCCACCCTGTCAAGAACTCTTAGGATTGTACATGTCCAAGTCAAATTGCCTGTCATTTTCCTAAATTCCTGCAGATACATTCAGCCTGACCAACACAATCAGCAATTGTGACAGTCTACCCATTCCAAGTATCAGTGTAGTAAACCTGGCCTGAAATGCTTCACAAGCGTTGCTATTTCTATTTTTAAAAATCCACAATATTTTGGATGTGGTCTCACCAATGCCCTGTACAACCCACCTGCCCTGTATTCAATGAGCAATAACATTCTTGCTTTTCCCACATTAAGCTTTTGTTACCTATGTCCTGGGGCACCCAGATCTCTGCACCTCAGCATTCTGTAACGTCTCAAAGTTTGGACAATATTTTGCTTTTCTCCTGCCACAACATACAATTTCACATTTTCCCACAGTATCGTCCACTTTTCAGATCTTTTCTCACCCACAAACTATCCCTTTATACCCTCTTCACAACTTATTTTCCAAGTTATCAGCAGATCCAGCAACGGTTACCTTAGGTTAATTTTATAAACTGTATACTGTAACTGTTTCCTGGGGGAAGCAACAATGGCCATGCCTTCCGCACATAGTCTGGCCCTGTAGCTAAGAAGGGTAGGGAAAGGAAGAGGAGGGCAGTAGTAATAGGGGACTCGATAGTTAGGGGGTCAGATGGACAGGGTCTGATTAGGAAAAGTCAACATGGATTTGTGCGTGGAAGGTCATGTTTGACAAATCTTATTGAATTTTTTGATGAGGTTAGTAAGAAAATTGATGTGGGTAAAGCGGTGGATGTTATCTATATGGACTTCAGTAAGGCCTTTGACAAGGTTCCACATGGAAGGTTAGTTAGGAAGATTCAATCGTTAGGCATTAATATGGAAGTAGTAAAATGGATTCAGCAGTGGCTAGATGGGAGACGCCATTGAGTAGTGGTGGATAACTGTGTGTCAGATTGGAAGACGGTGTGTAGCGGTGTGCCTCAGGGATCTGTACTGGGTCCAATGTTGTTTGTCATATATATTAATGATCTGGATGATGGGGTGGTAAATTGGATTAGTAAGTATGCAGATGATACTAAGATAGGTGGCGTTGTGGATAATGAAGTAGGTTTTCAAAGCTTGCAGAGAGATTTAGGCCAGGTAGAAGAGTGGGCTGAAAGATGGCAGATGGAGTTTAATGCTGATAAATGAGAGGTGCTACATTTTGGTAGGACTAATCAAAATAGGACATACATGGTAAATGGTAGGGCATTGATGAATGCTGTAGAACAGAGGGATCTAGGAATAATGGTGCATAGTTCCCTGAAGGTAGAATCTCATATGGATAGGGTGGTGAAGAAAGCTTTTGGTATGCTGGCCTTTATTAATCAGAGCATTGAGTATAGGAGTTGGGATGTAATGTTGAAATTGTATAAGGCATTGGTGAGGCCAAATTTGGAGTATTGTGTACAGTTCTGGTCACCAAATTATAGGAAAGATGTCAAAAAAATTGAGAGCGTACAGAGGAGGTTTACTAAAATGTTACCTGGGTTTCATCTGCTAAGTTACAGAGAAAGGTTGAACAAGTTAGGTCTTTATTCTTTGGAGTGTAGAAGGTTGAGGGGGGACTTGACAGAGGTGTTTAAAATTATGAGGGGGATTGATAGAGATGACGTGGATAGGCTTTTTCCATTGAGAATGAGGGAGATTCAAACAAGAGGACATGAGTTGAGAGTTAAATGGCAAAAGTTTAGGGGTAACATGAGGGGGAACTTCTTTACTCAGAGAGTGGTAGCTGTGTGGAACAAGCTTCCAGCAGAAGTGGTTGAGGCAGGTTCGATGTTGTCATTTAAAATTAAGTTGGATAGCTATATGGACAGGAAAGGAATGGAGGGTTATGGGCTGAGTGCAGGTCAGTGGGACTAGGTGAGAGTAAGAGTTCGGCAGGGACTCCATGTTTCCGTGCTGTAATTGTTATATGGTTACACAGCCCTCCTCCTTCCTGTGCCCTCCGCTAGCCGCCTCCTCAAACCTGCTTCCTGACCCACGAGTCGCCCCTGTCACCATCTCCCCATCCCAAACATCCCTTCCCCTCACACTTCCTCTTCTGACACACCTCCTGTCCTGTCCTACCAGCTTAACATTTGTTCTCCACCCCACCCACACCCCCTCACACACCTCTCCCTCCGTCCCACCAACTCTCTATTATCCATTCTGGTTTCCTTTTTGCACCACAACCAGTGCTGGCAGTGTCTCCTGTACTGGAACTGCCCCCCCCCCCGGCTTCGGTGTCAGCCTCAGAATGAGCACCGAGCACGGGGCCATGTTCACAGTTCCACGTGCCTCTGCCACTGACAGCAGTGTGGGACCCACCTCTGCACCATGTTCCTGGTGTGCCACACGGATGGGAAGCAGTCCTGCAGCGCCGTGCTGTAGTTGCGGTTCAGGTCCCGGCCAGTCAATGAGCAGCGGTAGTTCCCCACGATCACACCATCCGGGTTCAGCATGGGCACCACCTTAAAGAGAAACGTGTCCCGCAGGAGCTGGGCATCATCGGAGCTACCCAGGATGTGCTCCAAGAAGCCCACCATCACCCAAGACCCATTGGTCTCGCCGGGGTGGACACGGGCAGTGACCACCACTGCCTGCTTGTGTGGGCGGGGTTCCTGACTGCCATTCGGAGAGGTGATGGTCAACACATGGACCACGTTGCCTGCCAAGGTGCGGCAGAGCACCCGCAGCTTGCAGTACTGGGAGCGGACGGGGTCGTTGGCGATGACGCTCAGGTAGCCCTGCAGGTTTGAGTAAGTGTAGGGGTAGGAGTGGGCGAAGAAGCAGGTGTCATTGGCATGGGGGAACTGGCAGGTCCAGGTGAGAGAGTACAGCCTCCTGCCCTCCTGGCCCAGGTTGTTCCTGTAGTAGCAGATGTCCTGGCCCACACGGTGCCAGCCCACCTGTCTCAGTTGTGCCTCTCGCTCGGAGTACAGCAGCGGCTTCAGGCCCTGGCTGTACAGGCTGGTGCACTTCATCAGGTTGACGATGGTGAAACGGTACGTGACCCCAGGCTGCATGTTCTGGACACGGAAGTAGTACCACTGCGTGTGTCTGTCGGTGTAGAGGTCTGTGCGCAGAGTGAGCTCATACTCATAGGTGTCGCTGCAACAGAGAAACAGGATAAAGGGCACATTCACACTGTAAACGACCAGGCTGGAAAATGGTGGGGTGACCGGTAACGGGGCAGGTCATGGGGGCAGCGGGGGGTGGGAGGGGGGTTGACGACCAGGCTGGAAAACGGCGGGGTGACCGGTAACGGGGCAGGTCATGGGGGCAGCGGGGGGTGGGAGGGGGGTTGACGACCAGGCTGGAAAACGGCGGGGTGACCGGTAACGGGGCAGGTCATGGGGGCAGCGGGGGGTGAGGGGGGGTTGACGACCAGGCTGGAAAACGGCGGGGTGACCGGTAACGGGGCAGGTCATGGGGGCAGCGGGGGGTGGGAGGGGGTTAACAACCAGGCTGGAAAACGGTGGGGTGACCGGTAACAGGGCAGGTCATGGGGGTGGTGACAAGGAGTAATGGGAGGCTGACAAGGGGTAATGGGAGTGAGAGAGGAGTTAATGAGTGAGTGCAAGAGGTAAATGGGAGAGTGATATGTAGTATTGGCACAGTGACAAGGGGGGTGATGTGGGGTTAAGGAGAGGCAATGAGATGACATCAGGATGGTGATGGGAGGGTATGAGGTGTAATGAAAGGGTGACAGTGGGGGTAATGGGAGGGTGACGGTGGGGGTAATGGGAGGCTGACAGAATGGTAATGGGTGATGGTGGAGGAATGGGAGGGTGACGGTGACAAAGGGGTAATAGGAGGTTGATGGGAGGTAACAGAGTGGTAAGGGTGTGTGGTGGGAAGAGATGGAAAGGTGACAGACAATAGGGTGAGGGGAGAAAATGGGAGGGTGAAAGGCGGTCAAAGGGAGGGTGATGAGTGGTAATGGGAGGGTGATAGGGATCAAAGGTGACTGGGGGGTTAATTGATGATGGGAGTAATAGATGGGTGATGAGGAGCAATAGCAGATGATGCTGGGGTAATGGATAGGTGATGGTGGGGGCAATGGGAGGGTGAGAGGTTGGGTCATGAGTGGTTACTACAATCAACATCATATCAGTACTCGGGTTCTCCCTGCATCTGGGTGGGTTCTGTGATTATTCACCATTCATAAAGAGCCATTTCCAGCTCCATTCATGTTTCACATGTAGCTGTGCAGTGATGTGGTCTATGGCCTTACTGGGTAGGCCAGACAGAATAATTGACTCCTCAGGTTCTGCTGAGGATGGAGCCAACAGCTGTGCAACAAACACTATTCCCCAGGGAGACATGGTCCTGAACCACAGGAGACACACTTCACTTCGAGATGAGATAGGCCCAAATAATTAAGCTGCTTACGCACAAAACACTGGAGGAACTCAGCAGGCCAGGCAGCGTCTATGGAAAGAGTAAACAGTCGACATTTTTGGCCAAAACCCTTCATCAGCACTGGAAAGAAAGAGAAGTCAGAGTCTGAGCAGGATGCTGCCTGGCCTGCTGAGTTCCGCCAGCACTTTGTGGGTGTTGCTTTGGATTTTGAGTATCTGTAGATTTTCTGTGTTTGTGAGCTAAAGCTGTTGCCGTTTGAGATTGATGAAACAACAGGGGAAATTTTGACACAATCTCAACCCGTTCCAATACCTGTAGGTTTATATGGAGACAGAAGAGCAGAGAGAAAACGGATGGAGGAACGGAGGTCGGGCTAACAGAACAGAAGGCCAGCTGCACAAGGGTGTCAGCAACCAGTGTGGGTGGAGATGACTGGGGAGACGGGAGCCCAGTGAAATAATGTCCCAGTTCATTCCAGACAAAGGCAGACTGAATCTACTCACACTCTAGTTGCTTTCTGCAGGTTTCCACTCTCAAACCTTGATTCGAAGATCAGCATGCTGGAATTTTTACCACTTGAATCAACCGTAGCAGTGCTCAAAGGGCCGCAGTGACCTCTGACACGGGAAAAGGTGAAGTAAGAATCTTTGCTAGCTGTAAGATGATAAGGTGTTGGACAATGAGTAACATCAGACCCAAACACAGAAAGTGACAGTGAAACACAGACTGACAGAGATACACAGACAGTGACAGTGAAACACACAGTGACAGTGATACACGGACAGTGACAGTGAACACAGATAGTGACAGTGAAACACAGACCGACAGAGATACACAGACAGTGACAGTGAAACACACAGTGACAGTGATACACGGACAGTGACAGTGAACACAGATAGTGACAGTGAAACACAGAGAGTGACAGTAAACACAGTGACAGTGAAACACAGATAGTGACAGTGAAACACACAGTGACAGTGATACACAGATAGTGACAGTAAACACAGAGACAGTGAAACACAGATAATGACAGTGAAACGCAGATAGTGACAGTGAACACAGATAGTGACAGTGATACACACAGTGACAGTAAACACTGACAATGACAGTGAAACACAGATAGTGACAGTGATACACACAGTGACAGTGAAACGCAGTGACAGTGATACACAGATAGTGACAGAGAAACACACAGTGACAGTGATACACACAGTCACAGTGATGCACAGATAGTGACAATGAAACACAGATAATGACAGTGAAACACAGATAGTGACAGTAAACACAGACAGAGACAGTGAAACACAGATAATAAAGGTGAAACACAGATAGTGACAGTGATACACAGATAGTGACAGTGAAACACACAGCGACAGTGATACACAGATAGTGACAGTGATACACAGACAGTGACAGTGGAACACAGATAGTGACAGTGAAACACAGACAGTGACAGTGATACACACAGTGACAGTAAACACTGACAGTGACAGTGAAACACAGATAGTGACAGTGATACACAGACAGTGACAGTGAAACACACAGTGACAGTGAAACGCAGTGACAGTGATACACAGATAGTGACAGAGAAACACACAGTGACAGTGATACACAGACAATGACAGTGAAACACAGTGACAGTGAAGCACACAGTCACAGTGATACACAGATAGTGACAATGAAACACAGATAATGACAGTGAAACACAGATAGTGACAGTAAACACAGACAGAGACAGTGAAACACAGATAATAAAAGTGAAACACATATAGTGACTGTGATACACAGTGACAGTGAAACACAGATAGTGACAGTAAACAAAGAGAGTGACAGTGAAACACAGATAGTGACAGTAAACACAGATAGTGACAGTGATACACAGATAGTGACAGAGAAACACACAGTGACAGTGATACACAGATAGTGACAGAGAAACACACAGTGACAGTGATACACACAGTCACAGTGATGCACAGATAGTGACAATGAAACACAGATAATGACAGTGAAACACAGATAGTGACAGTGAAACACAGACAGTGATAGTGAAACACAAATAGTGACAGTAAACACAGACAGTGACAGTGAAACACACAGTGACAGTAAACACAGACAGTGACAGTAAACACAGATAGTAACAGTGATACACAGATAGTGACAGTAAACACAGATAGTGACAGTGAAACACAGACAGTGACAGTAAACACAGATAGTGACAGTGAAACACACAGCGACAGTGATACACAGATAGTGACAGTGATACACAGACAGTGACAGTGGAACACAGATAGTGACCGTGAACACAGATAGTGACAGTGATACACAGATAGTGACGGTGAAACACAGTGACAGTGATACACAGACAGTGACAGTGATACACAGATAATGACAGTGAAACACACAGTGACAGTGATACACAGATAGTGACAGTGAAACACAGTGACAGTGATACACAGACAATGACAGTGAAACACACAGTGACAGTGGAACACAGATAGTGACAGTGAAACACAGACAGTGACAGTGATACACACAGTGACAGTAAACACTGACAGTGACAGTGAAACACAGATAGTGACAGTGATACACAGACAGTGACAGTGAAACACACAGTGACAGTGAAACGCAGTGACAGTGATACACAGATAGTGACAGAGAAACACACAGTGACAGTGATACACAGACAATGACAGTGAAACACAGTGACAGTGAAGCACACAGTCACAGTGATACACAGATAGTGACAATGAAACACAGATAATGACAGTGAAACACAGATAGTGACAGTAAACACAGACAGAGACAGTGAAACACAGATAATAAAAGTGAAACACATATAGTGACTGTGATACACAGTGACAGTGAAACACAGATAGTGACAGTAAACAAAGAGAGTGACAGTGAAACACAGATAGTGACAGTAAACACACAGTGACAGTGATACACACAGTCACAGTGATGCACAGATAGTGACAATGAAACACAGATAATGACAGTGAAACACAGATAGTGACAGTGAAACACAGACAGTGATAGTGAAACACAAATAGTGACAGTAAACACAGACAGTGACAGTGAAACACACAGTGACAGTAAACACAGACAGTGACAGTAAACACAGATAGTAACAGTGATACACAGATAGTGACAGTAAACACAGATAGTGACAGTGAAACACAGACAGTGACAGTAAACACAGATAGTGACAGTGAAACACACAGCGACAGTGATACACAGATAGTGACAGTGATACACAGACAGTGACAGTGGAACACAGATAGTGACCGTGAACACAGATAGTGACAGTGATACACAGATAGTGACGGTGAAACACAGTGACAGTGATACACAGACAGTGACAGTGATACACAGATAATGACAGTGAAACACACAGTGACAGTGATACACAGATAGTGACAGTGAAACACAGTGACAGTGATACACAGACAATGACAGTGAAACACACAGTGACAGTGGAACACAGATAGTGACAGTGAAACACAGACAGTGACAGTGATACACACAGTGACAGTAAACACTGACAGTGACAGTGAAACACAGATAGTGACAGTGATACACAGACAGTGACAGTGAAACACACAGTGACAGTGAAACGCAGTGACAGTGATACACAGATAGTGACAGAGAAACACACAGTGACAGTGATACACAGACAATGACAGTGAAACACAGTGACAGTGAAGCACACAGTCACAGTGATACACAGATAGTGACAATGAAACACAGATAATGACAGTGAAACACAGATAGTGACAGTAAACACAGACAGAGACAGTGAAACACAGATAATAAAAGTGAAACACATATAGTGACTGTGATACACAGTGACAGTGAAACACAGATAGTGACAGTAAACAAAGAGAGTGACAGTGAAACACAGATAGTGACAGTAAACACACAGTGACAGTGATACACACAGTCACAGTGATGCACAGATAGTGACAATGAAACACAGATAATGACAGTGAAACACAGATAGTGACAGTGAAACACAGACAGTGATAGTGAAACACAAATAGTGACAGTAAACACAGACAGTGACAGTGAAACACACAGTGACAGTAAACACAGACAGTGACAGTAAACACAGATAGTAACAGTGATACACAGATAGTGACAGTAAACACAGATAGTGACAGTGAAACACAGACAGTGACAGTAAACACAGATAGTGACAGTGAAACACACAGCGACAGTGATACACAGATAGTGACAGTGATACACAGACAGTGACAGTGGAACACAGATAGTGACCGTGAACACAGATAGTGACAGTGATACACAGATAGTGACGGTGAAACACAGTGACAGTGATACACAGACAGTGACAGTGATACACAGATAATGACAGTGAAACACACAGTGACAGTGATACACAGATAGTGACAGTGAAACACAGTGACAGTGATACACAGACAATGACAGTGAAACACACAGTGACAGTGAAACGCAGATAGTGACAGTGAAACATAGACAGTGACAGTGATACACACAGTGACAGTAAACACTGACAGTGACAGTGAAACACAGATAGTGACAGTGATGCACAGATAGTGACAGTGAAACACACAGTGACAGTGACAGTGAAACACACAGGGACAGTGATACACAGATAGTGACAGTGAAACACACAGTGACAGTGAAACATAGACAGTGACAGTGATACACACAGTGACAGTGAAACACAGTGACAGTGATACACAGATAGTGACAGTGAAACACACAGTGACAGTGATACACAGACAGTGACAGTGAAACACACAGTGACAGTAAACACAGACATTGACAGTGAAACACAGATAGTGACAGTGATACACAGACAGTGACAGTAAACACAGACAGTGACAGTGAAACACACAGTGACAGTAAACACAGACATTGACAGCGAAACACAGATAGTGACAGTGAAACACACAGTGACAGTGATACACAGACAGTGACAGAGAAACACAGATAGTGAGAGTGAAACACACAGTGACAGTGATACACAGATAGTGACAGTATACACAGAGACAGTGAAACACACAGTGACAGTAAACACAGATAGTGACAGTGAAACACACAGTGACAGTGATACACAGATACAGACAGTAAAACACAGATAGTGACAGTGAAACACACAGTGACAGTGATACACAGATAGTGACAGTGAAAACAGATAGTGACAGTGAAACACACAGTGACAGTGATACACAGATAGTGACAGTGAAAACAGATAGTGACAGTGAAACACACAGTGACAGTGATACACAGATAGTGACAGTAAAACACAGATAGTGACAGTAAACACAGATATGGACAGTAAACACAGATAGTGACAGTGAAACACAGATAGTGACAGTGAAACACACAATGACAGTAAACACAGACAGTGACAGTGAACCACAGATAGTGACAGTGATACACAGACAGTGACAGTAAACAGAGACAGTGACAGTGAAACACAGTGACAGTGAAACACACAGTGACAGTAAACACAGACAGTGATAGTAAACACAGACACTGACAGTGATACACAGAATGTGACAGTGAAACACACAGTGACAGTGAAACACAAATAGTGACAGTGATACACAGATAGTGACAGTGAAACACACAGTGACAGTAAACACATATAGTGACAGTGATACACAGATAGTGACAGTGAAACGCAGACAGTGACAGTGAACACAGATAGTGAGAGTGATACACAGATAGTGACAGTGAAACACAGTGACAGTGAAACACAGACAGTGACAGTAATACACACAGTGACAGTAATACACACAGTGACAGCGATACACAGACAATGACAGTGAAACACACAGTGACAGTGAAACACAGATAGTGACAGTGATGCACAGATAGTGACAGTGAAGCACAGATAGTGACAGTAAACACGGACAGAGACAGTGAAACACACATAATGACAGTGAAACACACAGTGACAGTGATACACAGATAGTGACAGTGAAACACACAGTGACAGTGATACACAGACAATGACAGTGAAACACACAGTGATAGTGAAACACAGATAGTGACAGTGAAACGCAGATAGTGACAGTGAACACAGATAGTGACAGTGAAACACAGTGACAGTGAAACATAGACAGTGACAGTGATACACACAGTGACAGTAAACACTGACAGTGACAGTGAAACACAGATAGTGACAGTGAAACACACAGTGACAGTGAAACATTGAGTGACAGTGATACACAGAGTGACAGTGATACACAGATAGTGACAGTGAAACACACTGTGACAGTGAAACACAGACAGTGACAGTGAAACACAGAGTGACAGTGATACACAGATAGTGACAGTGAAACACACAGTGACAGTGAAACACAGTGACAGTGATACACAAATAGTGATAGTGAAACACAGATAGTGACAGTAAACACAGATAGTGACAGTGAAACACAGACAGAGACAGTGAAACACAGAGAGTGACAGTGAAACGCAGATAGTGACAGTGAACACAGATAGTGACAGTGAAACACAGAGTGACAGTGAAACACAGATAGTGACAGTGAACACAGATAGTGACAGTAAACACAGATATGGACAGTAAACACAAATAGTGACAGTGAAACACACAGTGACAGTAAACACAGTGACAGTGAAACACACAGTGAGAGTGAAACACAGTGACAGTGAACACAGATTGTGACAGTGAAAGACAGAGTGACCGTAATCACAGACAGTGACAGTGAAACACAGACAGTGACAGTAAACACACAGTGACAGTGAAACACAGATAGTGACAGTAAACACAGTGACAGTGAAACACACAGTGAGAGTGAAACACAGTGACAGTGAACACAGATAGTGACAGTGAAAGACAGAGTGACCGTAAACACAGACAGTGACAGTGAAACACAGACAGTGACAGTAAACACACAGTGACAGTGAAACACAGATAGTGACAGTGAAACACACAGTGACAGTAATACACAGATAGTGACAATAAAACACAGATAGTGACAGTGAAACATGCAGTGACAGTAAACACAGATAGTGACATTGAAACACAGATAGTGACAGTGATACACAGATAGTGACACTGAAACACACAGTGACAGTGAAACACAAATAGTGACAGTGATACACAGACAGTGACAGTGAACACAGATAGTGACAGTAAACACACAGTGACAGTGATACACAGATAGTGACAGTGAAACACAGATAGTGACAGTGAAACACACAGTGACATTGATACACAGATATTGACAGTAAACACAAATAGTGACAGTAAACACAGACAGTGACAGTGAAACACACAGTGACAGTAAACACAGGTAGTGACAGTAAACACAGATAGTGACAGTGAAACACAGATAGTGACAGTGATACACAGATAGTGACAGTGAAACACAGATAGTGACAGTAAACACAGAGACAGTGAAACACAGATAGTGACAGTGAAACACAAATAGTGACAGTGAACACAGATAGTGAGAGTGATACACAGATAGTGACAGTGAAACACAGACAGTGACAGTGATACACACAGTGACAGTGAAACACACAGTGACAGTGAAACACAGACAGTGACAGTGATACACACAGTGACAGTGAAACACACAGTGACAGTGAAACACAGACAGTGACAGTGAAACACAGATAGTGACAGTAAACACAGAGACAGTGAAACACAGATAGTGACAGTGAAACACAAATAGTGACAGTGAACACAGATAGTGAGAGTGATACACAGATAGTGACAGTGAAACACAGACAGTGAAACACACAGTGACAGTGAAACACAGACAGTGACAGTGATACACACAGTGACAGTGAAACACACAGTGACAGTGAAACACAGACAGTGACAGTGAAACACAGACAGTGACAGTGAAACACACAGTGACAGTGATGCACAGATAGTGACAGTGATACACAGACAATGACAGTGAAACACACAGTGACAGTGAAACACAGATAGTGACAGTGAAACACAGACAGAGACAGTGAAACACAGATAGTGACAGTGAAACGCAGATAGTGACAGTGATACACAGACAGTGACAGTGAAACACACAGTGACAGTAAACACAGACAGTGACAGTAAACACAGTGACAGTGAAACACACAGTGAGAGTGAAACACAGTGACAGTGAAACACAGAGTGACCGTAAACACAGACAGTGACAGTGAAACACAAACAGTGACAGTAAACACACAGTGACAGTGATACACAGATAGTGACAGTGAAACACAGATAGTGACAGTGAAACACACAGTGACATTGATACACAGATATTGACAGTAAACACAAATAGTGACAGTAAACACAGACAGTGACAGTGAAACACACAGTGACAGTAAACACAGGTAGTGACAGTAAACACAGATAGTGACAGTGAAACACAGATAGTGACAGTGATACACAGATAGTGACAGTGAAACACAGATAGTGACAGTAAACACAGAGACAGTGAAACACAGATAGTGACAGTGAAACACAAATAGTGACAGTGAACACAGATAGTGAGAGTGATACACAGATAGTGACAGTGAAACACAGACAGTGACAGTGATACACACAGTGACAGTGAAACACACAGTGACAGTGAAACACAGACAGTGACAGTGATACACACAGTGACAGTGAAACACACAGTGACAGTGAAACACAGACAGTGACAGTGAAACACAGATAGTGACAGTAAACACAGAGACAGTGAAACACAGATAGTGACAGTGAAACACAAATAGTGACAGTGAACACAGATAGTGAGAGTGATACACAGATAGTGACAGTGAAACACAGACAGTGAAACACACAGTGACAGTGAAACACAGACAGTGACAGTGAAACACAGACAGTGACAGTGATACACACAGTGACAGTGAAACACACAGTGACAGTGAAACACAGACAGTGACAGTGAAACACACAGCGACAGTGATGCACAGATAGTGACAGTGATACACAGACAATGACAGTGAAACACACAGTGACAGTGAAACACAGATAGTGACAGTGAAACACAGACAGAGACAGTGAAACACAGATAGTGACAGTGAAACGCAGATAGTGACAGTGATACACAGACAGTGACAGTGAAACACACAGTGACAGTAAACACAGACAGTGACAGTAAACACAGTGACAGTGAAACACACAGTGAGAGTGAAACACAGTGACAGTGAAACACAGAGTGACCGTAAACACAGACAGTGACAGTGAAACACAAACAGTGACAGTAAACACACAGTGACAGTGAAACACAGATAGTGACAGTGAAACACACAGTGACAGTAAACACAGGTAGTGACAGTGAAACACACAGTGACAGTGATACACAGATAGTGACAGTAAAACACAGATAGTGACAGTGAAACACGCAGTGACAGTAAACACAGATAGTGACAGTGATACACAGATAGTGACACTGAAACACACAGTGACAGTGAAACACAAATAGTGACAATGATACACAGATCGTGACAGTGAAACACAGATAGTGACAGTGATACACAGACAGTGACAGTGAAACACACAGTGACAGTGAACACAGATAGTGACAGTGATACACAGACAGTGACAGTAAACACACAATGACAGTGATACACAGATAGTGACAGTGAAACACAGGTAGTGACAGTGAAACACACAGTGACAGTGAAACACAGATAGTGACAGTGATACAC
The DNA here is from genome assembly GCF_963921235.1 of Mobula hypostoma. NCBI lineage: Eukaryota > Metazoa > Chordata > Chondrichthyes > Myliobatiformes > Myliobatidae > Mobula > Mobula hypostoma. The sequence continues at coordinate 75,841,433 of NC_086107.1, read as the reverse complement.
AGACAGTGACAGTAATACACAGATAATGACAGTGAAACACAGATAGTGACATTGAAACAGACAGTGACAGTGAAACACAGACAGTGAAGGTAAACACAGTGCCAGTAAACAGAGACGATGAGAGTAAACACAGACAGTGACCATAAACACAGACAGAGACAGTTAATACAGACTGTTCTCTGATGATTAGGGAGATAGAGTGTTGGGAATGGAAGACAGTGAGTCTGCAGAGGACTGGGAATGCAAGACAGTCTGTTGACATAGTATTGGGAATGGGAGATAGTCGGTCTACTCAGGATTGAGAATGGGAGGCAGTCTGTAAAGGGTTGAGAATAGGATACAGTCTATCTGCAGAGGATTGGGAATGCGAGTCATGTGTTTTCAGCAGATTGGGAATGGGAGACTCTTTCTGGAGAGGGTTGGGAATGAGGCAGTCTGTCTGCGGAGGATGGGAATTGGAAGTAATCTGTTTGGATTTGATTGGGAATGGGAGATAATCTGTTTGCAGAGATTTGGGAATGGGAGATAGTCTGTCAATGGAGACATCTACCCTAAAGCTGGTCATACAGCTAACTGGAAATACAAACAGAAATCTCAAGCACTTCAGGCCTCATTCATAAATTTTCACCAATGGGGTGAGAGTGTAGAGCTGAGAGATGCAGAGTCGTCAGGGTGCCTCTGTGCATGATTTATCAAAGGTTGGTATGTAGATACAGCAAGTATTTAGTAAAGTTCACAGGGTGCTATCACTTTGCTAAGGAGATTGGATGCAAAAGTATGGAGGTATTACAACCGACAGAGAAACAGTCACACCCCACCCCACCCCACCCCACCCCACACCCTGCTCCTAACACCCAAGGAGACAGGTTATTGTATTATTGAGTATACAAATGCAGACTTATTACTAAATACAAAATCATGTTGTAGTGGGAGCTGACTGCTGGATACTTTGGGAGAAGCCATGGCCTTGGCCAGGGACGGTGTGGAGATTACCTGCATCAATGGCAAACACTGTATTTTTCCCTTCATCCCCCAAGCAGGCGGGCATGTACTCCTGCTGGCTGGGCTGGTACAGCTTCTCCGGTTCTAGTGGGCTCCACTCTGCATAATAAAAATTGATCATTCATTTTCACCACCAACACAACAGTCTCATCTACATCTTAATCCAGAACAGATTGATAAGTTCAAACAACAGGAATTCTGCAGATGCTGGAAATTCAAGCAACACACATAAAAGTTGCTGGTGAACGCAGCAGGCCAGGCAGCATCTCTAGGAAGAGGTGCAGTCGATGTTTCAGGCCGAGACCCTTGGTCCTGTGAGTCGGCTGGGGTGATATACTGCGTCCGGTGCTCCCGATGTGGCCTTTTATATATTGGCGAGACCCGATGCAGACTGGGAGACCGTTTTGCTGAACATCTACGCTCTGTCCACCAGAGAAAGCAGGATCTCCCAGTGGCCACACATTTTAATTCCACATCCCATTCCCATTCTGACATGTCTATCCACGGCCTCCTCTACTGTAAAGGTGAAGCCACACTCAGGTTGGAGGAACAACACCTTATATTCCTTCTGGGTAGCCTCCAACCTGATGGCATGAACATCAACTTCTCTAACTTCCGCTAATGCCCCACCTCCCCCTCGTACCCCATCTGTTACTTATTTTTATGCACACATTCTTTCTCTCACTCTCCTTTTTCTCCCTCTGTCCCTCTGAATATACCTCTTGCCCATCCTCTGGGTCCCCCCCCCCCCCGTCTTTCTTCCCGGACCTCCTGTCGCATGATCCTCTCATATCCCCTTTTGCCAATCACCTGTCCAGCTCTTGGCTCCATCCCTCCCCCTCTTGTCTTCTCCTATCATTTTGGATCTCCCCCTCCCCCTCCAACTTTCAAATCCCTTACTCGCTCTTCCTTCAGTTAGTCCTGACGAAGGGTCTCGGCCTGAAACGTCAACTGCACCTCTTCCTAGAGATGCTGCCTGGCCTGCTGCGTTCACCAGCTGCTTTTATGTGTGCAGATTGATAAATTGGTTGATTATTTTGGCATGTACAGTTAAAAACCTGTCTTGCATACCGTTCGTACAGATCAATTCATTCCATCAGTGCACTGAGATAGTTCAAGGTGAACAGTAACAGAGCGCAGAACGAAGTGTTACAGTTACACAGGAAGGTGCCGTGCAGACAATAACGTGCAAGACCATTGTGAGGTCTCACCTGAGGGCTCTGTAGTACTTCTCATCCCCACTCTACACCACTTCCTCATGCAACAACTGCGCAGTTCACAGAATCAGAGATATTGGGCATTGCCCACCTGTCCCACTCGCCTTCCACTTCATTGTCAACCTCTGTGCAGCCCTCCAACCTGTCTAACCCCACCACCCCTCCAACCCCCAGTCCTATTCCCTCCTTTTTATGCCCTTTTCCCTCCAAGCATACACTTTTACACTCTCCTTCCAAGCCCTCTCTTACTCTTCCCCCTCACACTTCATTATCTTGGTACCTTTGGATTAGAAAATAAAATCGTTATTTTTCACATATGCTTGTTTGTATTTTTATATTAAAACCTATACACGAAGGTGTAATTGTTCAGTGATTATATTAAGTAATTGTAGTATAACTGATTCTGTATTTTCTAGAAGCTTCTCTGCAGTGGGTGTCATGCCAATGAATCTGGCTATTTCATGGGTTACTCTTATTGCTGGAATGTCTTATTGTCCAGTCTGTGATAGCTCTTAGTATTCAACTTTGTTCTTTGCCTTTTCTTTGTTTGTTCTTTGTTCTTATTACACTTAATAAACGGCCATAACCAACAAGTTTTATGTCTTATTCTTCAACTCGGAAGAACCTTTGGATGGCAAAACCACCAAGATTCAAGGGTAACCCCCTGCCTCACTCTGCTACCTTCCTCCTTTCTGATTCATTGCCTTCTTGTGCTTGCTGTCCAAACCTCCTTTACACTTGGTCATCTCCTGGCCTCATTGAAGGTCAGCTGTGAGCAGTTAACCAGACCTCAGCTCCGGTCCTTCAGCTGAACCTTCCTACCCTGGTTGTACCCCCTCCCAACCTTCCTCTGCAATTCCCCCATCCATGTCTCCAGTCAAATTCCCAGAACTTGCCCATCTGCACCAACTTTACCAGAAACATTTCTGTATAAACCCCAACTCATCTAAAACCACCAATGAAACCTGACCCCATCTAGATACTTCTCACCTAGGCCTGCCATGATTACAACCCTTCCATCTCAACTCTCACCTCCTGCCAGAACACTCCCTTCTCAACCCATATCTACAACCAGAACCCTCTATGAACCAGTACACTCCCACCTAAACACTGGTTTCAAACAGAACACTCCTGCCTAAAGTCTTACCAGGAATCAGGACCCTTATTCCAAAGATTACCTCAATTAGAACTCTCCCACTTCATTTGAAATCTCCCTACTCAAATGCCCCCTGATTCAGAATCTTTCAACTTGAATCCATCTTGTCTAGGCCCCACACTTCTGAAACCTACCTTATTTACAACCATTTTGACTCAAGTGCCACCATGTGCAAACCACCCCCCCCCCCAGCAACTCCCCACATATGCCCTGTCTCACTTCAGTTAGAACACTTTCAATCAAGCTCACCTGGACCATTCTCCCAACTCCCCTCCCTAGCACCATCTCAACTGGAGCCATTGTTCCCTACTACCTCAGCTGTTTTAACCATTGTTTCGAGAGTCCATTTCAAAAACTCTTCCATTTAAACCCTACCTCAGACAAAACTCTCCCCATACAACCTGAACTCCACCTAAAACCCTCCTATTCACCCCTCCACTAAACTCTTCCCACTCATGAAGCTTTGTAACATCACAAAAACATTTAAAACCTACCCAATTATCAGTACATCTACATCTGGGGAGTGGTTGGATTGAAAGGAAGTGATGATTTTATTGGTAAAGGCAGAGGTCTGTTGAGCAGATAAGAACTGGCAGGAAGGTTAAAGAACTCAACAAGACATTCTAGTTTTGTCAAAAGACAATTTCATAACCGTAGCAAAGTAAATTACCCTACTCACACCTCCCCAGAATAAACCCTTGTTTGCCCATGACTGGAGATCAATTTCCAATTTGCACTCATTTGGCACACTTACTGCTCACTAACCTCACTCCCATGTGTTTGGCACACTCACTGCTCATTAACCTCACTCGCATGTGTTTGGCACACTCACTGCTCACTAACCTCACTCCCATGTGTTTGGCACACTCACTGCTCACTAACCTCACTCCCATGTGTTTGGCACACTCACTGCTCACTAACCTCACTCCCATGTGTTTGGCACACTCACTGCTCATTAACCTCACTCGCATGTGTTTGGCACACTCACTGCTCATTAACCTCACTCGCATGTGTTTGGCACACTCACTGCTCACTAACCTCACTCCCATGTGTTTGGCACACTCACTGCTCACTAACCTCACTCCCATGTGTTTGGCACACTCACTGCTCACTAACCTCACTCCCATGTGTTTGGCACACTCACTGCTCACTAACCTCACTCCCATGTGTTTGGCACACTCACTGCTCACTAACCTCACTCCCATGTGTTTGGCACACTCACTGCTCACTAACCTCACTCCCATGTGTTTGGCACACTCACTGCTCACTAACCTCACTCCCATGTGTTTGGCACACTCACTGCTCACTAACCTCACTCCCATGTGTTGTTCAAACACAATTCATAGAACATAGAATGGCACAGCACAGCACAGTGCAGGCACTTTGGCCCACTATGTTGTGCCAACCTTTTAACCTACTTCAAGATCAATCTACCGCATCCCTTCTGCATAGACTTCATTTTTCTTTCATCCATGTGCCTATGTAAGAGCATCTTAAATGTTCTGAATGTATCTGGCTCTACCATCACCCCAGCAGTAATTTCCACACACCCCTCACTCATTGTGTGAAAAAACCTACCTCAGACATCCCAACTATAACTTCCTCTAGACACTTTACGTAGCGAGAGGCTCCTCCTCATTGTTAGCTTAGACCTTAACAATGACAGCTACCAACATGCCTCCAGACGTAGAGCAGTTCTTTCCACTTTGATTAACCACGAAAAAACTATTTTGGATCCGGATGGTCTCCCCAAGGAAATAAGACGACTGCGTATGACATTTCTACAGGATGGCTACAAGGTGAAGGAAATCAATTAGCCCCTTAAAAGGGCTGATATAAAAACCAGGAACCCGTTGCTACCGCCTGTCTCCCCTATATTTCCAGGGTTTCTGGAGGGATCGCCAGAAGAAGTTACCCAGAGAAATCAGCGGAAGCAGAACATCATATTCACAATGGCCATAGGATTGACTTTGGTGGCACAAAACTACTGTGCTGCTCCAGTGGCTTTTGAGACCACCTGGTAAAAGAAGCCATTGAAATAAAACCAGAGAAAAAGAATCCTAATCCAGATGAAGGTCTTACTCTAAGTAAGAACTGGAATTCAGTTCTAAACAAGGCGGGAGAGCGGAAACCTGATTGGATGAGAACTAACCAATCAGAAGAGGTGAATTATAGAGGTACAAATACCCCTGGACTAGACATGCCCAGTCAGATGACAGAGTTAGTCATTGAATCATCAGTTATAATCAATACCTATACCCGCTTGGAAGCCAGAGAAGAATTTATATAAGGTATATCCCATCCGGCCCCAGGGACTTATCTATCCTAATGTTTTTCAAATATTTCTTAATGTCAACATATTCCAGTATATTGGCCGGTTTACGATGTCCTTGCATTTGTCAAGGTCCCTCTTACTGGTGAATACTGAAGCAAAGTATTCACTAAGGAACACCCCACTCCAGGCACACATTTCCACTTTTATCCCTCATCATACCTATCCTCTCTCTATTCATCCTTCTGTTCTTCACATACGTATAGAATGCCCTGGAGGTTTCCTTAATCCTACTCACCAATGCCTTCTCATGTCCCCTTTTAGCTCTCCTAAATCCCTTTTTAAGCTCCTTCTTGTCTACCTTGTAACTCTCAAAGTAGCCTTGTTTGATCCTTGTTTCCTAAACCTTAAGTATGCTTCCTTCTTCCTCTTGGCTAAATGTTCATCTTTTGTCAACCATGGCTCCTTCCCCTAACATCCTTTCAATGTCTTAATGGGGCAAACCTATCCAGAACTCCTACAAGTGATCCCTAAACAGCCTCCACATTTCCGTTATGCATTTCCCTCAGTTTACGCTCCCAAGTTCCTGCCTAATAATTTGCCATTCCCTATTTAAGTAATTTTCTATACCATCTGGGCCAGAGAGTTGTGCTCACTACATCTGAAATGTACACGCTCTGAGAGATCTGTCACCTGACCAGGTTCATCCTTAGCACTATATTCAGTATACCCTGTACTCCAGCTAGCCTGTTCACATATTTTGTCAGGAATCAAATATGATGGCAGAATAAAGTATTAATGGTAAGACTCTTGGCAGTGTGGAGGATCAGAGGGATCATAGGGTCCAAGTCCATAGGACACTCAAAGCTGCTACCCAGGTTGACTGTGTGGTTCATTGGCCTACATCAACCGTGGGGTTGAGTTTAAGAGCCGAGAGGTAATGTTGCAGCTATATAGGACCCTGGTCAGACTGTGCTCAGACTTGGAGTACTGTGCTCAGTTCTGGTCGCCTCACTACGGGAAGGATGTGGAAACTATAGAAAGGGTGCAGAGGAGATTTACAAGGATGTTGCCTGGATCGGGGAGCATGCCTTATGAGAATAGGTTGAGTGAACTCGGCCTTTTCTCCTTGGAGTGACGGAGGATGAGAGGTGACCTGATAGAGGTGTACAAGATAATGAGAGGCATTGATCGTGTGAATAGTCAGAGGCTTTTTCCCAGGCTGAAATGGCTAGCACAAGAGGACGCAGTTTTAAGGTGCTTGAAAGTAGGTACAGAGGAGATGTCAGGGGTAAGTTTTTTACGCAGAGAGTGGTGAGTGCATGGAATGAGCTGCCAGCAACAGTGGTGGAGGCGGATACAATAGGGTCTTTTAAAAGACTTTGGATAGGTACATAGAGCTTAGAAACATAGAGGGCTATGGGAAAGTCTAGCAATTTCTAAGGTAGGGACATGTTCGACACAACTTTGTGGGCCAAAGGGTCTGTACTGTGCTGTAGGTTTTCTATGTTTCTAATCCTTCCTGGACACACCCTAAAATATTCTCTCCCCTCCAAGCCAATACCAATCAATATGAGGGAAATTGAGATCACCCATGACAACAACCCTGTCATTTTTACATCTTACCAAAATATGCCACTGATCTGCTGCTCTGTATCTCTGCTGCTATGGGGGAGGTGGGGGGGGTTGCTTTAGAATACTCCCAATAAAGTGATTGCACTCTTCCTGCTTCCGACATCCACCCACCTTGACTTAGTAGATGATTCCTCCACAACGTCCTCCCTTTCTGCAGCTGTGATATGAGCAATGCCACCCCCCACACCTCTTTTATCTCCCCGCATGTCCCTTTTGAAACATCTAAACTCTGGAACATCTAGCACACATTTCTGTCCTTATGACAGCCAAGCTTCCATTTACTGATGAAAGCTCTGAGTTCATCACCTTTGTTCCTGACACTTTTCATATTAGATCCATGTCAACCCATCCAACTGACCCAGGATCAGAACATCCCCCTAAACCCCCTCCGCAGGATCAGACACCCCTAAACCTCTTCCCCAGGATCAGACACCCCTAAACCTCTTCCCCAGGATCAGACACTCCTAAACCTCTTCCCCAGGATCAGACCCCCCTAAACCCCTTCCAGAGAATCAGACCATCCCCCTAAACCCTTTCCTCAGGATCAGACCCCACCAAACACCCTCTCCAGGATCAGACCCCCCTCCCCAGGATCAGACCATCTCTTATAAACCCCTTCCCCAGGATCAGACCCCCCTAAACACCCTTCCCAGGATCAGACCATCCCCCTAAACCCCTTCCTCAGGATTAGACCCCCCAAAACCCATTCCCCAGGATCAAACCCCCCCCAAACCCCTTCCCCAGGATCAGACCCCACTAAGCACCCTCCCCAAGATCAGACCCGCCCCCAAACCCCCTCCCCAGGATCAGACACCCCTAAACACCCTCCCCAGGATCAGACCACCCCCTAAACCCCTTTCCCAGGATCAGACCATCCCCCTAAACCCCTTCCCCAGGATCAGAACCCCCCTAAACACCCTCCCCAGGATCAGACCACCCTACCCCTAAACCCCTTCCCCAGGATCAGACTACCCCCTAAACCCCTTCCCCAGGATCAGACCATCCCCCCTAAACCCCTTCCCCAAGATCAGACCCCCACTAAACCCCCTCCCCAGGATCAGACTACCCCCTAAACCCCTTCCCCAGGATCAGACCATCCCCCCTAAACCCCTTCCCCAAGATCAGACCATCCCCCCTAAACCCCTTCCCCAGGATCAGACCATCCCCCCTAAACCCCTTCCCCAAGATCAGACCATCCCCCCTAAACCCCTTCCCCAGGATCAGACCATCCCTCCTAAACCCCTTCCCCAGGATCAGACCATCCCTCCTAAACCCCTTCCCCAGGATCAGATCACTCCCCTAAACCCCTTCCCCAGGATCAGACCATTCCCCTATCCCCACTCTCCTGGTTAAGACCACACGCCTCCCCCAGGTCAGACCCTTCTCCCCACCATCCCCTGGGTCAGACCTCTCTCCGCATTCCCTGGGTCAGGCCACACACCTCTCCCCGCTCTGTGATACTGGTGATGGGAACCAGTATGATGGAGCTGAGGATGAGCCAGCAGGTTTACAAGTAGGTGATGGGTGTAAGATTAATGTATGGAAGGACAAGCCAATGATTTGGAATGCAGACAGAGCAAATTGTTAAATTGTACCACAGAGGCAAAATTCAAAAGTGCGAAGAATGCAGGACTGAAGGTCTTGTATTTAAATGCATGTAGCATTGGAATAAAGTGGATGAACTCGTGGCGCAATCAGAGATTGGTCAGTATGACATGGTGGGCATCACTGAGTTGTGGCTGAAAGAAGGCCATAGTTGGGAGTTTAACAGCAAAGGATATACTTTGTATCGAAAGGACAGGCAGGAAGGCATAGGGGTGATGTGGCTCTGTTGGTAAGAGATGGAATTACAGTACATCTTTAGAAAGAGGTCACATAGGGTCAGAGAATGTTGAGTCTTTGTGGGTGGATTTAAGAAACTACAAGGGTGAAAAAAACCATTATGGGAATCATTTATAAGCCTCCAAATAGTAGCCAAGATGTGGCGTTGAGATTGCAAAGGGAGCTGGAAAAGGCATGTAATAAGGGTAATGTCACAATTGTAGTGGGGGATTTCAATATGCAAGCGGACTGGGAAAATCAGGTTGGTGTTAGATCACAGGAGAGGGAATTTGATGAATGCCTACGAGATGGCTTTTTAGAGCAACTTGTGCTTGAGTCTACTCGGGGAAAGGCTATCTTAGGCTGGGTGTTGTGTAATGACCCAGTTTTTATTAAGGAGCTTAATGTCAAGGGACCCTTCGGAGGCAGAGATCATAATATGATTGAATTCATACTGAAATTTGAAAGGGAGAAGCATATCTCACTTGTATCAGTATCGCAATTGAATAAAGGGAATTACAGAGGCATGAGAGTGGAGCTTGCCCAGGTGGATTGGAGGAGGACACTGGTGGGGATGACGACAGAACAGAGATGGCTGACGTTTCTGGAAATAGTTCACAAGGCGCAGGATAGATATGTCCCACAGAAGAAGATGTTCTCAAAAGGCAGGGGTAGGCAACAGTGGCTGACAAGGGAACTTAAGGACTGCAAAAAAGCCAAGGAAAGAGCATATAAGGTAGCAAAATTGAGTGGGAAGCTGGATGATTGGAAAGCTTTCAAAACCCAACAAAAGGCAACTAAAAAAGCTATAAGAAGGGAAAAGGTGAAATGTGAGGGCATACTAGCCAATAATATAAAGCAGGATATTAATAGTTTTTTCAGTTATATAAAGGGTAAAAGGAGGCGAGAGTTGATATTGGACCACTGGAAAATGATGCTGGTGAGTGAGTAATGGGGGACAAAGACAAAGACTACATCCCAGAGACTGAGAGAAGTTGCTGAAGAGATAACGGATGCTTTAGCCATGATCTTTCAAGAATCGCTTGACTGGTTTGTTCCTGGAGAACTGGAAGATAGCAAATGTCACTCCACTCTTTAAGAAGGGAGGAAGGCAAAAGAAAAGAAATTATAGGCCAGTTAGCCTAACCTCAGTGGTTGGGAAAGTGTTGGAGTCTATTATTAAGAATGAGGTATTGGGGTACTTGGAGACTAATGATAAAATAAGTCAAAGTCAGCCTGGTTTCTGAAAGGGGAAATCTTGCCTGACTAATCTGTTAGAATTCTTCGAGGAAGTAACAAGCAGGTTGGACAAAATAGAGGGAGTGGATGTCACTTACTTGGATTTTCAGAAGGCGGTTGATAAGGTGCCACACGAGGCTGCTTAACAAAATAAAACCCTGTGGCATTACAGGAAAGATACCGGCAGGAGGCAGTGAGTGGGAATAAAGAGGGTCTTTTTGGGTTGGCTGCCAGTGACTAGTGGTGTTCCTCAGCGGTCAGTATTGGGACCATTATTTTTCATGTTGTTTGTCAATGATTTAGATAACAGAATTGATAGCTTTGTGGCAAAGTTTGTGGATGAAATGTAGATAGGTGGAGGGGCTGATGGGCTGAGGAATCAATGTGAATACAGCAGGACTTAGACAAACTGGAAGAATGGACAATTGGAAGTGGCAGATAGAATACAGTGTTGGGAAATGTATGATAATGCATTTTGGTAAAAGGAACAATAGTGCAGACTATTATCTAAATGAGGAGAAGGTTCAAACATCAGAGGCGCTGAGGGACTTAGCTGTTCTCGTGCAAGAAGGACAATTTACGGGTTGAATCTGTGGTAACGAAGGCAAAGCAATGTTGGCATTTATTTCAAGGGGAATAGAATATAAAAACAAGGAAATAATGCTGAGCCTTCATAAGACAATGGTCAGGCCATGCTTGGAGTACAAGTTTTCCCCACTATCCGAAGGTAGAGCATTCCTATGAAACCGTTCGTAAGCCAAAATGGCGTAAAGCGAAGAAGCAATTACCATTAATTTATATGGGAAAAAATTTTGAGTATTCCCAGACCCAAAAAATAATCTACCAAATCACACCAAATAGCACATAAAACCTAAAATAACACTAACATATAGTAAAAGCAGGAATGATATGATAAATACACAACCTATATAAAGTAGAAATAATGTATGTACAGTGTAGTTTCACTTAACAGAATCGGGAAGATTTAGCCAAAACTGATTTGTAGAAAAAAATTGGTACGTTCACGCATGTGCACACATCTGCCCACGTAAGGTTTCACGGTCATGGTAGTCTTTCTCGGGGTAAACACAAGTAAAAGCGAAAATCCTCTTTCCGTTAGCGAAAACAGGTACTAATGTAGGCCTTTCGTAAAAGCGAAGTGGCGTAAAGTGAACGTTCATAAAGCAGGGGACACCTGTATTGTCAACAGCTTTGGGCCCCATATCTCAGAAAGGATGTGTTGTCATTGGAGAGAGTCCAGAGGAGGTTCACGAGGATTATTCTAAGAATGAAGGGGTTAACATGAGGAGCGTTTGGTAGCTTTGGGCCGGTACTCACCGGAACTTAGAAGAATACTGGTGGATCTCAATGAAACCCACTGAATGTTGAAAGGACTAGAAAAGGTGGAAGTGGAGAGGATGTTTCCTATAATGGGGGTATCCAGAACTAGAGGGCAGAGCCTCAAAACTGAGCGGTGTCCTTTCAGAATAGAGGTAAGGACGATTTTTTTTTAGCCAGAGAGTAGTGAATCTGTGGAATGCGCTGCCATAGACTGCAGTGGAGGCCAATTCCGTGTGTATATTTATGGCCGAAGGTGATTGTTTCTTGATCGGTCAGGGATCAAAGGATATGGTGAGAAGGCAGGTGTATGGTGTTGAGTGGGATCTGGGATCAGCCATGATGGAATGGCAGAGCAAACTTGATGGGCTGAATGGCCTAATTCTGCTCCTATGTCATGGTCTCTCCTATGTCAGACCCCTCTCCTCGCCCTCCCTAGATCAGACCACGACCCTCTCCCCTGTATCAGACACCAAACGTCCTCTTCTCTGAGTCATTTCCCTTCCCTGTGTCAGACTCCTCTTGCCCCCTCCCCTGGGTCAGACCTCTCTCTCTACCGCTGGGCACTTACCAATGTGGTGTATTTTCTCCCTGATGACCTGGCACTCTATTGGCCAGCGAGGGAGAAGAATGGAGCCTCTTCCAGCCACGGTGTAGAGATTGCGTGGTTCCCGCAAACGGGGGACATGCCTCCCAGCATGATAGTCAAACACCAGCTGCCTTGTCCGTAACAACGGGTACTCGTTGATGAAAGAATCTGAACAGGTTGTAAAGGAGGATGGCCCTAGACTCATACATTGGCATCAACAGTTCTAATAGTGACAGAGACATCTAATGTTCACAGGGTCACAACACACACACATGACAAATACAGGTTACCGAACGGTCTGCATGTAACGCGTACACACACACACACACACACACACACACACACACAGATACAAACACCATAAAGTGTAGGTGCAGGAAAATATATTTACCTGGAACCATCTAATTGTGCACTACGTGTGTAAAACCTTTGATAAATGTCCCAGTTGAAGGGATGTATGTGCAGGCTGAACCAGCATTTAATGGCCCATTCCGAGGTGCCCCTGAGAAGGTAGTGCTGAGGTTTGCATGTATGCACTGTGCTGTCAGGGAGAGAGTTCCAGCAGCATTTTGACCCAGTGACAGTAAAGGATATTGATAGTGGGGGGATAGATTTCCAAGTCTAGATGGTGTGTGGGTCAGAGGAAAATTCCAGGTAAGAGCTTGCTGTGCTTGTCCTTCCAGCTGGTAGAGGTGGTGGGTTTGGAAGCTGTTGTCTAAGGAGTCTTAGTGAGCTGCTACAACGCATCCTTTAGGTGGTACAAACTATTCTACTGTCCTTCGGTAGTGGAGTGAGTGAATGGTTGTGGATGGGGTGTCCATCACACTGTATGCTGTCAAGGGTCTTGGGTATTGTTGAAGCTGCACTCATTCAGGCAAGTGGAGAGCATTCCCTCACACTCCTGACTTCAGCTTGTAGGTGGTGCACAGGCACTGGGTGTGAGGAACTGAGTGACTTACCACTGGATCTGTTCTGAAGCCTCAATCTGATTGTGGATTCTCCAGTTCAGTTTCCAGTCAATAGTAAACCACCCTCCAGCACACCACCCGTCAGGATATTGATAGTGGGCATTCAGTAACGGAAACACTAGTCAATGTCAGGGGTGACAGCCCCAGGATATTGATAGTGGGGCTTCAGTAACGGAACGACAAGTCAATGTCAGAGGCTGGGCACCCCGCCAAGATATTGATAGTGGGAGAATTCAGTAACAAAAACACCAGTCAATGTCAGGGGTGACACCTCCCCCCCGAGGATATTGAATCCCCCAGTATCAGTGATAGAAACACTGGTCAATGTCAGGGGGTGACCCCCCCAGGATATTGAATCCCCCACTATCAGTGATAGAATCACTGGTCAATGTCAGGGGTGACACCCCCCAGGATATTGAATCCCCCACTATCAGTGATAGAATCACTGGTCAATGTCAGGGGTGACACCCCCCAGGATATTGAATCCCCCACTATCAGTGATAGAAACACTGGTCAATGTCAGGGGTGACACCCCCCCCCCAGGATATTGAATCCCCCACTATCAGTGATAGAAACACTGGTCAATGTCAGGGGTGACACCCCCCAGGATATTGAATCCCCCACTATCAGTGATAGAAACACTGGTCAATGTCAGGGGTGACACCCCCCAGGATATTGAATCCCCCACTATCAGTGATAGAAACACTGGTCAATGTCAGGGGTGACACCCCCCCCCCCCAGGATATTGAATCCCTCACTATCAGTGATAGAATCACTGGTCAATGTCAGGGGTGACACCCCCCAGGATATTGAATCCCCCACTGTCAGTGATAGAAACACTGGTCAATGTCAGGGGGTGACCCTCCCAGGATATTGAATCCCCCACTATCAGTGATAGAAACACTGGTCAATGTCAGGGGTGACACCCCCCCCCCAGGATATTAAATCCCCCACTATCAGTGATAGAATCACTGGTCAATGTCAGGGGTGACACCCGCCCCCCCAGGATATTGAATCCCTCACTATCAGTGATAGAATCACTGGTCAATGTCAGGGGTGACACCCCCCAGGATATTGAATCCCCCACTATCAGTGACAGGAACACTAGTCAATGTCAGGGGTGACACCCCCCAGGATATTGAATCCCCCACTATCAGTGATAGAAACACTGGTCAATGTCAGGGGTGACACCCCCCAGGATATTGAATCCCCCACTATCAGTGACAGGAACACTAGTCAATGTCAGGGGTGACACCCCCCAGGATATTGAATCCCCCACTATCAGTGATAGAAACACTGGTCAATGTCAGGGGTGACACCCCCCAGGATATTGAATCCCCCACTATCAGTGATAGAAACACTGGTCAATGTCAGGGGTGACACCCCCCAGGATATTGAATCCCCCACTATCAGTGATAGAATCACTGGTCAATGTCAGGGGTGACACCCCCCAGGATATTGAATCCCCCACTATCAGTGATAGAAACACTGGTCAATGTCAGGGGTGACACCCCCCAGGATATTGAATCCCCCACTATCAGTGATAGAAACACTGGTCAATGTCAGGGGTGACACCCCCCCCCCCAGGATATTGAATCCCCCACTATCAGTGATAGAAACACTGGTCAATGTCAGGGGGTGACCCCCCAGGATATTGAATCCCCCACTATCAGTGATAGAAACACTGGTCAATGTCAGGGGGTGACCCTCCCAGGATATTGAATCCCCCACTATCAGTGATAGAAACACTGGTCAATGTCAGGGGTGACACCCCCCCCCAGGATATTGAATCCCTCACTATCAGTGATAGAATCACTGGTCAATGTCAGGGGTGACACCCCCCAGGATATTGAATCCCCCACTATCAGTGATAGAATCACTGGTCAATGTCAGGGGTGACACCCCCCAGGATATTGAATCCCCCACTATCAGTGATAGAAACACTGGTCAATGTCAGGGGTGACACCCCCCAGGATATTGAATCCCCCACTATCAGTGATAGAAACACTGGTCAATGTCAGGGGTGACACCCCCCCCCCCAGGATATTGAATCCCCCACTATCAGTGATAGAAACACTGGTCAATGTCAGGGGGTGACCCCCCAGGATATTGAATCCCCCACTATCAGTGATAGAATCACTGGTCAATGTCAGGGGTGACACCCCCCAGGATATTGAATCCCCCACTATCAGTGATAGAAACACTGGTCAATGTCAGGGGTGACACCCCCCCCCCCCAGGATATTGAATCCCCCACTATCAGTGATAGAAACACTGGTCAATGTCAGGGGGTGACCCCCCAGGATATTGAATCCCCCACTATCAGTGATAGAAACACTGGTCAATGTCAGGGGTGACACCCCCCAGGATATTGAATCCCCCACTATCAGTGATAGAAACACTGGTCAATGTCAGGGGTGACACCCCCCCCCCCAGGATATTGAATCCCCCACTATCAGTGATAGAAACACTGGTCAATGTCAGGGGGTGACCCCCCAGGATATTGAATCCCCCACTATCAGTGATAGAAACACTGGTCAATGTCAGGGGGTGACCCTCCCAGGATATTGAATCCCCCACTATCAGTGATAGAAACACTGGTCAATGTCAGGGGTGACACCCCCCCCCAGGATATTGAATCCCTCACTATCAGTGATAGAATCACTGGTCAATGTCAGGGGTGACACCCCCCAGGATATTGAATCCCCCACTATCAGTGACAGGAACACTAGTCAATGTCAGGGGTGACACCCCCCAGGATATTGAATCCCCCACTATCAGTGATAGAATCACTGGTCAATGTCAGGGGTGACACCCCCCAGGATATTGAATCCCCCACTATCAGTGATAGAATCACTGGTCAATGTCAGGGGTGACACCCCCCAGGATATTGAATCCCCCACTATCAGTGATAGAATCACTGGTCAATGTCAGGGGTGACACCCCCCAGGATATTGAATCCCCCACTATCAGTGATAGAATCACTAGTCAATGTCAGGGGTGACACCCCCCAGGATATTGAATCCCCCACTATCAGTGATAGAAACACTGGTCAATGTCAGGGGTGACACCCCCCAGGATATTGAATCCCCCACTATCAGTGATAGAATCACTGGTCAATGTCAGGGGGTGACACCCCCCAGGATATTGAATCCCCCACTATCAGTGATAGAATCACTGGTCAATGTCAGGGGTGACACCCCCCAGGATATTAAATCCCCCACTATCAGTGATAGAAACACTGGTCAATGTCAGGGGTGACACCCCCCAGGATATTGAATCCCCCACTATCAGTGATAGAATCACTGGTCAATGTCAGGGGGTGAGGCCCTCAGGATATTGAATCCCCCACTATCAGTGATAGAATCACTGGTCAATGTCAGGGGTGACACCCCCCAGGATATTGAATCCCCCACTATCAGTGACAGGAACACTAGTCAATGTCAGGGGTGACACCCCCCAGGATATTGAATCCCCCACTATCAGTGATAGAATCACTGGTCAATGTCAGGGGGTGACACCCCCCAGGATATTGAATCCCCCACTATCAGTGATAGAATCACTGGTCAATGTCAGGGGGTGACCCTCCCAGGATATTGAATCCCCCACTATCAGTGACAGGAACACTAGTCAATGTCAGGGGTGACACCCCCCAGGATATTGAATCCCCCACTATCAGTGATAGAAACACTGGTCAATGTCAGGGGTGACACCCCCCAGGATATTGAATCCCCCACTATCAGTGATAGAATCACTGGTCAATGTCAGGGGTGACACCCCCCAGGATATTGAATCCCCCACTATCAGTGACAGGAACACTGGTCAATGTCAGGGGTGACACCCCCCAGGATATTGAATCCCCCACTATCAGTGATAGAATCACTGGTCAATGTCAGGGGACGATGGCTGGATTTTCTCTTGCTGGATATCATAATTTCATTGGCACTTGTGTAGTGTTAATGTGACGTCATCTATCAGCCCAGGCCTGGATATGGAGCAGGATTTCCTGCATTTGGGTGTGGACTGCTTCATCACCTGAGGAGTGGAATGGTGGAGAACGTGGTGTATCATCATCAGTCCCCGTCTCTGACCTTACAACTGATAAAAGAGCTGAGGACACTGGCCTTGAGGAACTCCTGCAGAGACATGCTGGTACTGTGATGATTGACTCCAAACACCATCGCCTTTGTGCTGAGTCCAATTGCAACCAGCGGAGAATTTTCCACCTGACTCCAGTTGAGCCAGGGCTCTATGATTCCACACTCCATCAAGTAATGGTAGTGGTGCAATCAGTCGAGTTGAGTATGATGTTCTCCTTAGTGGTTGTTTATTCAGGTAGCTGTGGAGGCCGATCTGGGATCCACATATTCCGGTCCATTGTATGAGCAACAGTAACTGGTGGCTGTGGTTAGCAGTTTGGTCTTTTGGTTGATCAGTCTCTCCTTTGGCAGCTGTCACTTGTTCTCTGCGACACAGTGGAGTTGGCTCTCATGTAGCACTGTGCCCTCTTGAGCGGATCTCTGCTATTGAGTGTAATGTTCCATTTCATCCGGCCGATTTTGCTGTTATCTTTGAAGAATTCCTTTTGCCTACCAGGTGTTCACTGACCCTCCTTCAGCAAGTACTGCCTTGGGGCAGTTACTCTCATTTCACCTCTGGAGTTCATGTTTGGACCAAGGTTGTAATGAGGTGAGTAGCTGAGCGACTTTATTAATACCTCACTCATACCTCACATCATACACACATACACACCATTACACACACCTACTGTGCACACACACATACTCACTGACACACCCACATACTGTACACTCTCTAACACACACACTAATACACCTGCCATGTGCACACTCACACACTCACTGACATGCCCACACACTATACACTCTCTGACACACACTGTAAACACACATACAGTATTTTCACTGACACACTGTGACACAAATACCACATACACACTGACACACCCACAGGCACATACTTTTACTGACACACCCTCACTCATTCACTGACACACCCTCGCAATCTATGGCACCCCAACTGACACATCATACATACTGTATGACACTGCCACCACGTGCACATATAGTCACTGACACACACTCACAGACACTCGTGCACCAGCTCTCATTAACACAAACTTACTGCTATTCTGCCACACTTGCTAATCTACCCTCACACACTCACTGGCACTTTCACCAGCTGTGTAGTGATGCTTTCCCAGCACACATGCATTCACTGACACTATCGTACCTCCCTCACATACCTGAGACGCCACCCACACACAAACACACACACACACACTGACCTCACCTCAGCCCTGGAGATGCACAATACCCAACATGTTCAAACAGACACATTCATCTCACCCTCACTACACCCACCCCCTAGCAATTCCCAAACTCACTGACCCACACCCCGTACACTCCTCGACTCCCCCAGAGCTCCTCCTGCCCTGCCACTGTCCAGCTCCACACTCACAGTTCAGTCGCTGGGGCTGCTCCTCGTTGGTGGGGCTGCTGCCATCGCTGGGCTCCAGGGAGTTCAGGTTTGAGGAAGGGCTCTCCTCCAGCTGCCAGCTCTGCAGTTCCATCAACCTGGAGTAGGCGCCTCTGCGGTCTGACCAGAGTGACAGTCAATGACCCTCTCTACCACCTGAAGCCTGTGGGTCTTGAGTGGGGCCTCTATGAAGGAGCGACTGTAGGTGGGTACAGTGTGCGCGTAGGCGAGGACATGATCAGAATGGGGAGAATGCAGTCTAAGCAGAGAAGATATCCTGAGATGGTGGGCAAGGTCTGGGTCTCCGGTGGAACACCTCTGATGCGCTTGGTTTTGGGGAGCGGGAAGTGTGCTGGCTGGTGACTCTGCCTCAGAGGCCTGTTTCACAGGGTCACAGTTGTACGGCCTAGAAACAGGCTCTATGGCCCACTATGTCTACTCTAGCACTTGCTTATTCAAATGCCTGTAAAATACAGAGACTGTATCTGATTCCACCCCCTCTGGAGGCAAGCTCTCTCTGTCTAAATAAAAACCTCCCCCAATTCTGTTCAAAACTCCTTCTCATCTTAAGCCTGTGCCTTCTTATTTTTGATACCTCCTCTGCCCTGTCTATGCCTTACCATCTCATATATTTCGTACAGGCCGCCTCCTGCCTCCTCCACTCCAGGGAAATAAGCCCAGTTTATCTCAGGCAAGTGGGTCTCAGCCCAAAATGTCATCTGTACCTCTTCCTGTAGATACTGCCTGGCCTGCTGCATTCACCTACAAAAAGTGTGAAATGTACAGGTGAAGTGGAAAAAACTTAACTTCCAGCAGATTCACAGGCACATAGCTTCAGGTAAGCAGCATTCAGAAGAAAAGCATAAACACAATTTTTACAAGGAAAAGCACAATTAGTACAGATATGTGGAGGAAGTTTATTTTTGCACACAGAGAGTGGTGGGTGCCTGGAGAACGGGTTGAGGCAGACATAATAGTGACGTTAGACAAATACATAAACTGTATACAGTGTTGGAGGGATATGCAGGCAGCAGGATATGAGCATTCTATTCAGCATAACATTGTAGGCTGAAAGCGTACAGTTCTTTGCTATATCATCCACTGGTTAACATCACAGTGATTCTACAAATCCCAGCTGTAAACCCACTTACAAAAGAACAGCACAGGGACAGATCCAGCAGTAAACAATGCCAATCACAATTAATCCGTACTGCCTGCAAATGGTCTACATTCCTACGTTCCCTGCTTGTTCATTTACCTGTACCTGTACCTATTCACCCGGTACATTCCACCCGACTCTGTATATACACCTGGCACATTCCACCCTACTCTGTATATCCACCCGGCACATTCCACACCACTCTGTATATTCACCCGGCACATTCCACACCACTCTGTATATTCACCCGGCACATTCCAACCCACTCTGTATATTCACCCGGCACATTCCACCCAACTCTGTATATTCACCCGGCACATTCCACCCCACTCTGTATATTCACACGGCACATTCCACACCACTCTGTATATTCACCCGGCACATTCCAACCAACACTGTATATTCACCTGGCACATTCCACCCCACTCTGTATATTCACCCGGCACATTCCACACCACTCTGTATATTCACCCAGCACATTCCACCCCACTCTGTATATTCACCCGGCACATTCCAACCCACTCTGTATATTCACCCGGCACATTCCACACCACTCTGTATATTCACCCGGCAAATTGCACACCACTCTGTATATTCACCCGGCACATTCCAACCCACTCTGTATATTCACCCGGCACATTCCACACCACTCTGTATATTCACCTGGCACATTCCACACCATTCTGTATATTCACCCGGCACATCCCACACCACTCGGTATATTCACCCGGCACATTCCAACCCACTATGTATATTCACCCGGCACATTCCACACCACTCTGTATATTCACCCGGCACATTCCACACCACTCTGTATATTCACCCGGCACATTCCACCCCACTCTGTATATTCACCCGGCACATTCCACCCCACTCTGTATATTCACCCAGCACATTCCACACCACTCTGTATATTCACCCGGCACATTCCAACCCACTCTGTATATTCACACGGCACATTCCACACCAATCTGTATATTCACCCGGCACATTCAACACCACTCTGTATATTCACCCGGCACATTCCACCCCACTCTGTATATTCACCTGGCACATTCAACCCCACTCTGTATATTCACCCGGCACATTCCACCCCACTCTGTATATTCACCCGGCACATTCCACACCACTCTGTATATTCACCCGGCACATTACACACCACTCTGTATATTCACCCGGCACAATCCACACCACTCTGTATATTCACCCGGCACATTCCACACCACTCTGTATATTCACCCGGCACATTCCAACCCACTCTGTATATTCACCCGGTACATTCCACACCACTGTGTATATTCACCCGGCACATTCCACCCCACTCTGTATATTCCCCGGCACATTGCACACCACTCTGTATATTCACCCGGCACATTCCACACCACTCTGTATATTCACCCGGCACATTCCACCCCACTCTGTATATTCACCCGGCACATTGAACCCCACTCTGTATATTCACCCTACACATTCCACGCCACTCTATATATTCACCCGGCACATTCCACACCACTCGGTATATTGACCCGATACATTCCACACCACTCTGTGTTTTCACCCGGTACATTGCACCATACTCTGTATATTCACACGGCACATTCCACCCCACTCTGTATATTTCCCGGGACATTCCACACCACCGTGTATATTCACTCGATACATTCCACCCCACTCTGTATATTCACCCGGTACATTCCACCCCACTCTGTATATTCACTCGGCACATTCCACCCCACTCTGTATATTCATCCGGCACATTCCACCACACAGTGTATATTCACCCTGCACACTCCACCCAACTGTGCATATTCACCGGGCACATTGCACACCACTCTGTATATTCACCCGGCACATTCCACCCCACTCTGTATATTCACCCTACACATTCCACATCACTCTGCATATTCACCGGGCACATTCCACCCCACTCTGTATATTCACCCGGCACATTCCACCCCACTCTGTATATTCACCCGGCACATTCCACCCCACTCTGTATATTCACCCTACACATTCCACGCCACTCTGAATATTCACCCGATACATTCCAACCCACTCTGTATATTCACCCCGGCACATTCCACCCCACTCTGTATATTCACCCGGCACACTCCACCCCACTCTGCATATTCACCGGGCACATTCCACCCCACTCCGTATATTCACCCCGCACATTCCACCCCACTCAGTATATTCACCCGGCACATTCCACACCAGTCTCTATATGCACCCGGTGCATTCCAGACCACTCTGCATATTCACCCGGCACATTGCACCCCACTCTGTATATTCACCTGGCACATTCCACACCACTCTGTATATTCACCCGGCACATTCCAACCCACTCTGTATATTCACCCGGCACATTCCACCCCACTCTGTATATTCACCCGGCACATTCCACCCCACTCTGTATATTACCTGGCACATTCCACACAACTCTGTATATTCACCCGGCCCATTGCACACCACTCTGTATATTCACCCGGCACATTCCACCCCACTCTGTATATTCACCCTACACATTCCACGCCACTCTATTTCTTCACCCGGCACATTCCACACCACTCGGTATATTGACCCGATACATTCCACACCACTCTGTGTTTTCACCCGGTACATTGCACCATACTCTGTATATTCACACGGCACATTCCACCCCACTCTGTATATTTACCCGGGACATTCCACACCACCGTGTATATTCACTCGATACATTCCACCCCACTCTGTATATTCACCCGGCACATTCCACCCAACTCTGTATATTCACCCGACACATTCCAACCCCCTCTGTATATTCACCCGGCACATTCCACACCATTGTGTATATTCACCCGGCACATTCCACCCCGCTCTGTATATTCACCCGGCACATTCCACCCCACTCCTGTATTTTACCTGGCACATTCCACACAACTCTGTATATTCACCGGGCACATTCCAGCGCACTCCGTATATTCACCCGGCACATTGCACACCACTCTGTATATTCACCCGGCACATTCCACCCCACTCTGTATATTCACCCTACACATTCCACGCCACTCTGTATATTCACCCGGCACATTTCACACCACTCTGTATATTCACCCGGCACATTGCACACAACTCTGTATATTCACCCGGCACATTCCACCCCACTCTGTATATTCACCCTACACATTCCACACCACTCTGTATTTTCACCTGGTACATTCCACCCCACTCTGTATATTGACCCGTACATTCCACCCCACTCTGTATAATCACCCGGCAGATTCCACCCCACTCTGTATAATCACCCGGCAGATTCCACCCCACTCTGTATATTCACCCGGCACGTTCCACACCACTCAGTATATTCACCCGGCAGATTCCACACCACTCTGAACATTCACCCGGCATATTCCACACCACTCTGTATATTCACCGGCACATTCCACACCACTCTGTATATTCACCCGGCACATTCCACCCCAGTTTGTATATTCACCCGGCACATTCCAACCCACTCTTTATATTCACCCGGCACATTCCAACCCACTGTGTATATTCACCCGGCACATTCCAACCCACTCTGTATATTTACCCGGCACATTCCACACCACTCTGTATATTCACCCGGCACATTCCACACCACTGTGTATATTCACCCGGCACATTCCACCCCACTCTGTATATTCACCCGGCACATTCCACCCCACTCTGTATATTCACCCGCAACATTCCAACCAACTCTATATATTCACCCGGCACATTCCACACCACTCTGTATACTCACCCGGTACATTCTACACCACTCTGTATATTCACCCGGCATATTGCACACCACTCTGTATATTCACCCGGCACATTCCACCCCACTCTGTATATTACCTGGCACATTCCACACCTCTCTGTATATTCACCCGGCACATTGCACACAACTCTGTATATTCACCCGGCACATTCCACCCGACTCTGTATATTCACCCTACACATTCCACGCCACTCTGTATATTCACCCGGCACATTCCACACCACTCTGTATATTCACCCGATACATTCCACACCACTCTGTATTTTCACCCGGTACATTCCACCCCACTCTGAATATTCACCCGGCACATTCCACCCCACTCCGTATATTCACCCGGCACATTCCACACCACTCTGTATATTCACCCGGCACATTGCACACAAATCAGTATATTCACCCGGCACATTCCATCCCACTCTGTATATTCACCCTACACATTCCACGCCACTCTGTATATTCACCCGGCACATTCCACACAAATCTGCATATTCACCGGGCACATTCCACCCCACTCTGTATATTCACCCGGCACATTCCACCCCACTCTGTATATTCCCCCGGCACATTCCACCCCACTCTCTATATTCACCCGGCACATTCCACCCCACTCTGTATATTCACCCGGCACACTCCACCCCACTCTGCATATTCACCGGGCACATTCCACCCCACTCCGTATATTCACCCGGCACATATCACCCCACTCTGTTTATTCACCCGGCACATTCCACACCAGTCTCTATATGCACCCGGCGCATTCCACACCAGGCTCTATATGCACCCGGCGCATTCCACACCACTCTGCATATTCACCCGGAACATTCCACACCACTCTGTATATTCACCCGGCACATTCCACCCCACTCTGTATATTCACCCAGCACATTCCACCCCACTCTGTATATTCACCCGATACATTCCACACCACTCTGTATATTCACACTGCACATTCCACCCCACACTGTATATTCTCCCGGTAATTTCCACCCCACTCTGCATATTCACCCGGCATATTCCACACCACTCTGTATATTCACCTGGGACATTCCACACCACCATGTATATTCACCCGATACATTCCATCCCACTGTGTATATTCACCCGGCACTTTCCACCACACTCTGTATATTCACCCGGCATATTCCACACCACTCTGTATATTCACCCGGGATATTCCACACCTCTGTGTATATTGACCCGGCACATTCCACCCGGCTCTGTATATTCACCCGGCACATTCCACCCCACTCTGTACATTCACCCGGCACATTCCAACCCACTCTGTATATTCACCCGGCACATTACACACCACTCTGTATATTCATCCAGCACATTCCACCCCACTCTGTATATTCACCCGGCACACTCCACACAACTGTGCATATTCACCGGGCACATTCCACCCCACTCCATATATTCACCCGGCACATTCCACACCACTCTGTATATTCACCCGGCACATTGCACACCACTCTGTATATTCACCCGGCACATTCCACCCCACTCTGTATATTCACCCTACACATTCCACGCCACTCTGTATATTCACCCGGCACATTCCACACCACTCTGTATATTCACCCGGAACATTGCACACAACTCTGTATATTCACCCGGCACATTCCACCCCACTCTGTATATTCACCCTACACATTCCACGCCACTGTATATTCACCCGGCACATGCCACACCACTCTGTATATTCACCCGATACATTCCACACCACTCTGTATTTTCACCTGGTACATTCCACCCCACTCTGTATATTCACCCGGCACATTACACACCACTCTGTATATTCATCCAGCACATTCCACCCCACTCTGTATATTCACCCGGCACACTCCACACAACTGTGCATATTCACCGGGCACATTCCACCCCACTCCATATATTCACCCGGCACATTCCACACCACTCTGTATATTCACCCGGCACATTGCACACCACTCTGTATATTCACCCGGCACATTCCACCCCACTCTGTATATTCACCCTACACATTCCACGCCACTCTGTATATTCACCCGGCACATTCCACACCACTCTGTATATTCACCCGGAACATTGCACACAACTCTGTATATTCACCCGGCACATTCCACCCCACTCTGTATATTCACCCTACACATTCCACGCCACTGTATATTCACCCGGCACATGCCACACCACTCTGTATATTCACCCGATACATTCCACACCACTCTGTATTTTCACCTGGTACATTCCACCCCACTCTGTATATTCACCCGGCACATACCACCCCACTCTGTATATTCACCCAGCACATTCCACCACACTCTGTATATTCACCCGGCACACTCCACACAAATGTGCATATTGACCGGGCACATTCCACCCCACTCCGTATATTCACCCGGCACATTCCACACCACTCTGTATATTCAGCCGGCACATTGCACACAACTCTGTATATTCACCCGGCACATTCCACCCCACTCTGTATATTCACCCTACACATTCCACGCCACTCTGTATATTCACCCGGCACATTCCACACAAATCTGCATATTCACGGGGCACATTCCACCCCACTCTGTATATTCACCCGGCACATTCCACCCCACTCTGTATATTCACCCGGCACATTCCACCCCACTCTGTTTCTTCACCCTACACATTCCACGCCACTCTGTAAATTCACCGGATACATTCTAACCCACTCTGTATATTCACCCCGGCACATTCCACCCCACTCTGTATATTCACCCGGCACATTCCACCCCACTCTGCATATTCACCGGGCACATTTCACCCCACTCCGTATATTCACCCGGCACATTTGACCCCACTCTGTTTATTTACCCGGCACATTCCACACCAGTCTCTATATGCACCCGGCGCATTCCACACCACTCTGCATATTCACCCGGCACATTCCACCCCACTCTGTATATTCACCCGGCACATTCCACCCCACTCTGTATATTCACCCGGCACATTCCACCCCACTCTGTATATTCACACTGCACATTCCACCCCACTCTGTATATTCTCCCGGTACTTTCCACCCCACTCTGTATATTCACCCGGCATATTCCACACCACTCTGTATATTCACCTGGGACATTCCACACCACCGTGTATATTCACTCGATATATTCCACCCCACTGTGTATATTCACCCGGCACTTTCCAGTCAACTCTGTATATTCACCCGGCATATTCCACACCACTCTGTATATTCACCCGGGATATTCCACACCACTGTATATATTCACCCAGCACATTGCACACCATCTGTATATTCACCCGGTTCGTTCCACACAACTCTGTATATTCACCCGGCACATTCCACACCACTCTGTATATTCACACGGCACATTCCACCCCACTCTGTATATTCACCCTGCACATTCCACCCCACTCTGTATATTCACCCAGCACATTCCACCCCACTCTGTATATTCACCCGATAGATTCCACGCCACTCTGTATATTCACCCGGCACATTCCACATCACCCTGTATATTCACCCGGCACATTCCACACAAATCAGTATATTCACCCGGCACATTCCATCCCACTCTGTATATTCACCCTACACATTCCACGCCACTCTGTATATTCACCCGGCACATTCCACACAAACCTGCATATTCACCGGGCACTTTCCACCACACTCTGTATATTCACCCGGCACATTCCACCCCACTCTGTATATTCCCCCGGCACATTCCACCCCACTCTCTATATTCACCCGGCACATTCCACCCCACTCTGTATATTCACCCGGCACACTCCACCCCACTCTGCATATTCACCGGGCACATTCCACCCCACTCCGTATATTCACCCGGCACATTTCACCCCACTCTGTTTATTCACCCGGCACATTCCACACCAGTCTCTATATGCACCCGGCGCATTCCACACCACTCTCCATATTCACCCGGAACATTCCACACCACTCTGTATATTCACCCGGCACATTCCACCCCACTCTGTATATTCACCCAGCACATTCCACCCCACTCTGTATATTCTCCCGGTACTTTCCACCCCACTCTGCATATTCACCCGGCATATTCCACACCACTCTGTATATTCACCTGGGACATTCCACACCACCATGTATATTCACCCGATACATTCCATCCCACTGTGTATATTCACCCGGCACTTTCCACCACACTCTGTATATTCACCCGGCATATTCCACACTACTCTGTATATTCACCCGGGATATTCCACACCTCTGTGTATATTGACCCCGCACATTCCACCCGGCTCTGTATATTCACCCGGCACATTCCACCCCACTCTGTACATTCACCCGGCACATTCCAACCCACTCTGTATATTCACCCGGCACATTACACACCACTCTGTATATTCATCCAGCACATTCCACCCCACTCTGTATATTCACCCGGCACACTCCACACAACTGTGCATATTCACCGGGCACATTCCACCCCACTCCATATATTCACCCGGCACATTCCACACCACTCTGTATATTCACCCGGCACATTGCACACAACTCTGTATATTCACCCGGCACATTCCACCCCACTCTGTATATTCACCCTACACATTCCACGCCACTCTGTATATTCAGCCGGCACATTCCACACCACTCTGTATATTCACCCGGCACATTGCACACAACTCTGTATATTCACCCGGCACATTCCACCCCACTCTGTATATTCACCCTTCACATTCGACGCCACTGTATATTCACCCGGCACATGCCACACCACTCTGTATATTCACCCGATACATTCCACACCACTCTGTATTTTCACCTGGTACATTCCACCCCACTCTGTATATTCACCCGGCACATACCACCCCACTCTGTATATTCACCCGGCACATTCCACCACACTCTGTATATTCACCCGGCACACTCCACACAAATGTGCATATTGACCGGGCACATTCCACCCCACTCCGTATATTCACCCGGCACATTCCACACAACTCTGTATATTCACCCGGCACATTCCACCCCACTCTGTATATTCACCCTACACATTCCACGCCACTCTGTATATTCACCCGGCACATTCCACACAAATCTGCATATTCACCGGGCACATTCCATCCCACTCTGTATATTCACCCGGCACATTCCACCCCACTCTGTATATTCACCCGGCACATTCCACCCCACTCTGTATATTCACCCTACACATTCCACGCCACTCTGTAAATTCACCGGATACATTCTAACCCACTCTGTATATTCACCCCGGCACATTCCACCCCACTCTGTATATTCACCCGGCACACTCCACCCCACTCTGCATATTCACCGGGCACATTTCACCCCACTCCGTATATTCACCCGGCACATTTCACCCCACTCTGTATATTCACCCGGCACATTCCACACCAGTCTCTATATGCACCCGGCGCATTCCACACCACTCTGCATATTCACCCGGCACATTCCACCCCACTCTGTATATTCACCCGGCACATTCCACCCCACTCTGTATATTCACCCGGCACATTCCACCCCACTCTGTATATTCTCACTGCACATTCCACCCCACTCTGTATAGACTCCCAGAACTTTCCACCCCACTCTGTATATTCACCCGGCACATTCCACCACACTCTGTATATTCACCCGGCACACTCCACACAAATGTGCATATTGACCGGGCACATTCCACCCCACTCCGTATATTCACCCGGCACATTCCACACAACTCTGTATATTCACCCGGCACATTCCACCCCACTCTGTATATTCACCCTACACATTCCACGCCACTCTGTATATTCACCCGGCACATTCCACACAAATCTGCATATTCACCGGGCACATTCCACCCCACTCTGTATATTCACCCGGCACATTCCACCCCACTCTGTATATTCACCCGGCACATTCCACCCCACTCTGTATATTCACCCTACACATTCCACGCCACTCTGTAAATTCACCGGATACATTCTAACCCACTCTGTATATTCACCCCGGCACATTCCACCCCACTCTGTATATTCAGCCGGCACACTCCACCCCACTCTGCATATTCACCGGGCACATTTCACCCCACTCCGTATATTCACCCGGCACATTTCACCCCACTCTGTTTACTCACCCGGCACATTCCACACCAGTCTCTATATGCACCCGGCGCATTCCACACCACTCTGCATATTCACCCGGCACATTCCACCCCACTCTGTATATTCACCCGGCACATTCCACCCCACTCTGTATATTCACCCTGCACATTCCACCCCACTCTGTATATTCACACTGCACATTCCACCCCACTCTGTATATTCTCCCGGTACTTTCCACCCCACTCTGTATATTCACCCGGCATATTCCACACCACTCTGTATATTCACCTGGCACATTCCACACCACCGTGTATATTCACTCGATACATTCCACCCCACTGTGTATATTCACCCGGCACTTTCCAGTCAACTCTGTATATTCACCCGGCATATTCCACACCACTCTGTATATTCACCCGGGATATTCCACACCACTGTATATATTCACCCAGCACATTGCACACCATCTGTATATTCACCCGGTTCGTTCCACACAACTCTGTATATTCACCCGGCACATTCCACACCACTCTGTATATTCACACGGCACATTCCACCCCACTCTGTATATTCACCCTGCACATTCCACCCCACTCTGTATATTCACCCGGCACATTCCACCCCACTCTGTATATTCACCCGATACATTCCACGCCACTCTGTATATTCACCCGGCACATTCCACACCACACTGTATATTCACCCGGCACATTCCACACCACTGTGTATATTCACCCGGCACATTCCACAGCACTCTGTATATTCACCCGGCACATTCCAACCCACTCTGTATATTCACCCGGCACATTCCACACCACTCTGTATATTCACCCGGCACATTCCACCCCACTCTGTATATTCACCCGGCACACTCCATACAACTGTGCATATTCACCGGGCACTTTCCACCCCACTCCGTATATTCACCCGGCACATTCCACACCACTCTGTATATTCACCGGGCACATTGCACACCACTCTGTAAATTCACCCGGCACATTCCACCCCACTCTGTATATTCACCCGGCACTCTCCACCACACTCTGTATATTCACCCGGCACTCTCCACCCCACTCTGTATATTCATCCGGCATATTCCACACCACTCTGTATATTCACCCGGCACATTCCACCCCACTCTGTATATTTACTCTACACATTCCACGCCACTCTGTATATTCACCCGGCACATTCCACACCACTCTGTATATTCTCCCGGCACATTCCACGCACTCTGTACATTCACCCGGCACATCCCACACCACTCTCTATATCCACCCGGCACATTCCACACCACTCTGCATATTCACCCGGCACATTCCACCCCACTCTGTATATTGACCCGGCACATTCCACCCCACTCTGTATATTCACCCGGCACATTCCACCCAACTCTGTATTTCACCCGGCACTTTCCACCCCACTCTGTATATTCACCCGGCATATTCCACACCACTCTGTATATTCACCCGGGACATTGCACACCACCGTGCATATTCACCCGATACATTCCATCCCACTGTGTATGTTCACACGGCACATTCCACCCGACTCTGTATATTCACCGGGCACATTCCACCCGACTCTGTATATTCACCCGGCACTTTCCACCACACTCTGTATATTCACCCGGCATATTCCACACCACACTGTATATTCACCCGGGATATTCCACACCACTGTGTATATTCACCCGATACATTCCAACCCACTCTGTATATTCACCCGGCACATTCCACACCACTCTGTATATTCACCCGGCACATTCCACCCCACTCTGTATATTCACCCGGCACACTCCACACAACTGTGCATATTCACCGGGCACATTCCACCCCACTCTGTATATTCACCCGGCACATTCCACCCCACTCTGTACATTCACCCGGCACATTGCACACCACTCTCCATATTCACCCGGCATATTCCACACCACTCTGTATATTCACGCGGGATATTCCACCCCACTCTGTATATTCACCCGATACATTCAACACCATTCTGTATATTCACCCTGCACATTCCACCCAACTCTGTATATTCACCCGGCACATTACACCCCACTGTGTAAATTCACCATCACTTTCCACACCGTGTATATTCACCCGGCACATTCCACCCCACTCTGTATATTCACCCGATACATTCAAAACCACTCTGTATATTCACCCGGCACATTCCACCCCACTCTGTATATTCACCTGGTACTTTCCACCCCACTCTGTAAATTCACCCGGCACATTCCACCCCACTCTGTATATTCACCCGGCACATTCCACACCACTTCGTATATGGACCTGGCACATTCCACCCCACTCTGTATATTCACCCGGCACATTCCACCCCACTCTGTATCTTTACCCTACACATTCCACCCCACTCTGTATATTCACCCGGCACATTCCACACCACTCTGTATATTCAACTGGCACATTCCAACCCACTCTGTATATTCACCCGGCACATTCCACACCATCTGTATATTCACCCGGTTCGTTCCACACCACTCTGTATATTCACATGGCACATTCCACCCCACTCTGTATATTTTCCATCACTTTCTACACCGTGTAGATTCAGCCGGCATATTCCACCCCACTCTGTATATTCACCCTGCACTTTCCACCCCACTCTGTCTAGTCACCCGGCATATTCCACACCACTCTGTATATTCACCCGGGACATTCCACACCACCGTGTATATTCACCCGATACATTCCATCCCACTGTGTATATTCACCCGGCACATTCCACCACACTCTGTATATTCACCCGGCATATTCCACACCACTCTGTATATTCACCCGGGATATTCCACACCACTGTGTATATTCACCCGATACATTCCACCCCACTCTGTATATTGACCCGGCACATTCCACCCCGCTCTGTATATTCACCCGGCACATTCCACCCCACTCTGTATATTCACCCGGCACACTCCACACAACTGTGCATATTCACCGGGCACTTTCCACCCCACTCCGTATATTCACCCGGCACATTCCACACCACTCTGAATATTCACCCGGCACATTGCGCACCACTCTGTAAATTCACCCGGCACATTCCACCCCACTCTGTATATTCTCCCGGCACTTTCCACCCCTCTCTGTATATTCATCCGGCATATTCCACACCACTCTGTTTATTCACCCGGCACATTCCACCCCACTCTGTATATTCACCGTACACATTCCACGCCACTCTGTATATTCACCCCGCACATTCCACACCACTCTGTATATTCACCCGGCACACTCCACACAACTGTGCATATTCACCGGGCACATTCCACCCCACTCCGTATATTCACCCGGCACATTCCACACCACTCTGTATATTCACCCGGCACATTGCACACCACTCTGTATATTCACCCGGCACATTCCACCCCACTCTGTATATTCACCCTACACATTCCACGCCACTCTGTATATTCACCCGGCACATTCCACACCACTCTGTATATTCACCCGGCACATTGCACACAACTCTGTATATTCACCCGGCACATTCCACCCCACCCTGTATATTCACCCGATACATTCCACACCACTCTGTATTTTCACCCGGCACATACCACCCCACTCTGTATATTCACCCGGCACATTCCACCACACTCTGTATATTCACCCGGCACACTCCACACAACTGTGCATATTGACCGGGCACATTCCACCCCACTCCGTTTATTCACCCGGCACATTCCACACCACTCTGTATATTCACCCGGCACATTGCACACAACTCTGTATATTCACCCGGCACATTGCCCACAACTCTGTATATTCACCCGGCACATTCCACCCCACTCTGTATATTCACCCTACACATTCCACGCCACTCTGTATATTCACCCGTTACATTCCACACAAATCTGCATATTCACCGGGCACATTCCATCCCACTCTGTATATTCACCCGGCACATTCCACCCGACTCTGTATATTCACCCGGCACATTCCACCCCACTCTGTATATTCACCCTACACATTCCACGCCACTCTGTATATTCACCGGATACATTCTAACCCACTCTGTATATTCACCCCGGCACATTCCACCCCACTCTGTATATTCAGCCGGCACACTCCACCCCACTCTGCATATTCACCGGGCACATTTCACCCCACTCCGTATATTCACCCGGCACATTTCACCCCACTCTGTTTATTCACCCGGCACATTCCACACCAGTCTCTATATGCACCCGGCGCATTCCACACCACTCTGCATATTCACCCGGCACATTCCACCCCACTCTGTATATTCACCCGGCACATTCCACCCCACTCTGTATATTCACCCGGCACATTCCACCCCACTCTGTATATTCACCCTGCACATTCCACCCCACTCTGTATATTCACCCGGCACATTCCACCCCACTCTGTATATTCACCCGGCACATTCCACCCCACTCTGTATATTCACCCGGCACATTCCACACCACTCTGTATATTCACCCGGCACATTCCACCCCACTCTGTATATTCACCCGGCACATTCCACACCACTCTGTATATTCACCCGGCACATTCCACACCACTCTGTATATTCACCCGGCACATTCCACCCCACTCTGTATATTCACCCGGCACATTCCACGCCACTCTGTATATTCACCCGGCACATTCCACACAACTCTGTATATTCACCCGGCACATTCCACACCACTCTGTATATTCACCCGGCACATTCCACCCCACTCTGTATATTCACCCGGCACATTCCACCCCACTCTGTATATTCACCCGATACATTCCACCCCACTCTGTATATTCACCCCGGCACATTCCACCCCACTCTGTATATTCACCCGGCACATTCCACCCCACTCTGTATATTCACCCGGCACATTCCACCCCACTCTGTATATTCACCCGGCACATTCCACCCCACTCTGTATATTCACCCGGCACATTCCACACCACTCTGTATATTCACCCGGCACATTCCACACCACTCTGTATATTCACCCGGCACATTCCACCCCACTCTGTATATTCACCCGGCACATTCCACCCCACTCTGTATATTCACCCGGCACATTCCACCCCACTCTGTATATTCACCCTGCACATTCCGCTCCACTCTGTATATTCACACTGCACATTCCACCCCACTCTGTATATTCACCCGGCACTTTCCACCCCACTCTGTATATTCACCCGGCATATTCCACACCACTCTGTATATTCACCTGGGACATTCCACACCACTGTGTATATTCACCCGATACATTCCACCCGACTCTGTATATTGACCCGGCACATTCCACCCCGCTCTGTATATTCACCGGGCACATTCCACCCCACTCTGTACATTCACCCGGCACATTCCAACCCACTCTGTATATTCACCCGGCACATTCCACACCACTCTGTATATTCACCCGGCACATTCCACCCCACTCTGTATATTCACCCGGCACACTCCACACAACTGTGCATATTCACCGGGCACATTCCACCCCACTCTGTATATTCACCCGGCACATTCCACCCCACTCTGTACATTCACCCGGCACATTGCACAGCACTCTGTATATTCACCTGGCATATTCCACACCACTCTGTATATTCACCCGGGATATTCCACACCACTCTGTATATTCACCCGATACATTCCACCCCACTCTGTATATTGACCCGGCACATTCCACCCCGCTCTGTATATTCACCCGGCACATTCCAACCAACTCTGTATATTCACCCGGCACACTCCACACAACTGTGCATATTCACCGGGCACATTCCACCCCACTCTGTATATTCACCCGATACATTCAACACCATTCTGTATATTCACCCTGCACATAACACCCCACGCTGTATATTCACCCGGCACATTCCACCCCACTGTGTAAATTCACCATCACTTTCCACACCGTGTATATTCACCCGGCACATTCCACCCCACTCTGTATATTCACCCGATACATTCAAAACCACTCTGTATATTCACCCTGCACATTCCACCCCACTCTGTATATTCACCCGGTACTTTCCACCCCACTCTGTATATTCACCCGGCACATTCCACACCACTCTGTATATTCACCCGATACATTCAACACCACTCTGTATATTCACCCGGCACATTCCACCCCACTCTGTATATTCACCCGGCACATTCCACCCCACTCTGTATCTTTACCCTACACATTCCACCCCACTCTGTATATTCACCCGGCACATTCCACACCACTCTGTATATTCACCCGGCACATTCCACACCACTCTGTATATTCACCCGGCACATTCCACCCCACTCTGTATATTCACCCATCACTTTCCACACCACTCTGTATATTCACCCGGCACATTCCACCCCACTCTGTATATTCACCCTATACATTCCACACCACTCTGTATATTCACCCTGCACATTCCACCCCACTCTGTATATTCACCCGGCACTTTCCACCCCACTCTGTATATTCACCCGGCATATTCCACACCACTCTGTATATTCACCCGGGACATTCCACACCACCGTGTATATTCACCCGATACATTCCATCCCACTGTGTATATTCACCCGGCACATTCCACCACACTCTGTATATTCACCCGGCATATTCCACACCACTGTGTATATTCACCCGGGATATTCCACACAACTGTGCATATTCACCGGGCACTTTCCACCCCACTCCATATATTCACCCGGCACATTCCACACCACTCTGTATATTCACCCGGCACATTGCACACCACTCTGTAAATTCACCCGGCACATTCCACCCCACTCTGTATATTCACCCGGCACTTTCCACCCCACTCTGTATATTCACCCGGCATATTCCACACCACTCTGTATATTCACCCGGCACATTCCACCCCACTCTGTATATTCACCCTACACATTCCACGCCACTCTGTATATTCACCCCGCACATTCAACACCACTCTGTATATTCACCCGGCACATTCCACCCCACTCTGTATATTCACCCGGCACATCCCACACCACTCTCCATATCCACCCGGCACATTCCACACCACTCTGCATATTCACCCAGCACATTCCACCCCACTCTGTATATTCACCCGGCACATTCCACCCCACTCTGTATATTCACCCAGCACATTCCACTCCACTCTGTATTTCACCCGGCACTTTCCACCCCACTCTGTATATTCACCCGGCATATTCCACACCACTCTGTATATTCACCCGATACATTCCAGCCCACTCTGTATATTGACCCGGCACATTCCACCCCGCTCTGTATATTCACCCGGCACATTCCACCTCACTCTGTACATTCACCCGGCACATTCCAACCCACTCTGTATATTCACCCGGCACATTCCACACCACTCTGTATATTCACCCGGCACATTCCACCCCACTCTGTATATTCACCCGGCACACTCCACACAACTGTGCATATTCACCGGGCACATTCCACCCCACTCCGTATATTCACCCGGCACATTCCACACCACTCTGTATATTCACCCGGCACATTGCACACCACTCTGTATATTCACCCGGCACATTCCACCCCACTCTGTATATTCACCCTACACATTCCACGCCACTCTGTATATTCACCCGGCACATTCCACACCACTCTGTATATTCACCCGGCACATTCCACCCCACTCTGTATATTCACTCGGCACATTCCACCCCACTCTGTATATTCACCCTATACACTCCACCCCACTCTGTATATTGACCCGGCACATTCCACCCCGCTCTGTATATTTACCCGGCACATTCCACCTCACTCTGTACATTCACCCGGCACATTCCAACCCACTCTGTATATTCACCTGGCACATTCCACACCACTCTGTATATTCACCCGGCACATTCCACCCCACTCTGTATATTCACCCGGCACACTCCACACAACTGTGCATATTCACCGGGCACATTCCACCCAACTCTGTATATTCACCCGGCACATTCCACCCCACTCTGTACATTCACCCGGCACATTGCACACCACTCTGTATATTCACCCGGCATATTCCACCCCACTCTGTATATTCACCCGGGATATTCCACACCACTCTGTCTATTCACCCGATACATTCCACCCCACTCTGTATATTGACCCGGCACATTCCACCCCGCTCTGTATATTCACCCGGCACATTCCAACCCACTCTGTATATTCACCCGGCACACTCCACACAACTGTGCATATTCACCGGGCACATTCCACCCCACTCCGTATATTCACCCGGCACATTCCACACCACTCTGTATATTCACCCGGCACATTGCACACCACTCTGTATATTCACCAGGCACATTCCACCCCACTCTGTATATTCACCCTACACATTCCACGCCACTCTGTATATTCACCCGGCACATTCCACACCACTCTGTATATTCACCCGGCACATTCCACACCACTCTGTATATTCACCCGGCACATTCCACCCCACTCTGTATATTCACCCGGCACATTCCACACCACTCTGTATATTCACCCGGCACATTCCACCCCACTCTGTATATTCACCCTATACACTTCACCCCACTCTGTATATTGACCCGGCACATTCCACACCACCGTGTATATTCACCCGATACATTCCATCCCACTGTGTATATTCACTCGGCACTTTCCACCACACTCTGTATATTCACCATCACTTTCCACACCGTGTATATTCACCCGGCACATTCCACCCCACTCTGTATATTCACCCGATACTTTCCACACCACTCTGTATATTCATCCTGCACATTCCACCCCACTCTGTATATTCACCCGGCATATTCCACACCACTCTGTATATTCACCCGGGACATTCCACACCACCGTGTATATTCACTCGATACATTCCACCCCACTGTGTATATTCACCCGGCACTTTCCACTCCACTCTGTATATTCACCAGGCATATTCCACACCACTCTGTATATTCACCCGGGATATTCCACACCACTCTGTACATTCACCCTATACATTCCACCCCACTCTGTATATTCACCCGGCACATTCCACCCCACTCTGTATATTCACCCGGCACATTCCACACAACTCTGTCTATTCACCCGGCACACTCCACACAACTCTGTATATTCACCCGGCACATTCCACCCTACTCTGTATATTCACCCTATACACTCCACCCCACTCTGTATATTCACCCGGCACATTCCACCCCACTCTGTATATTCACCCTGCACATTCCACCCCACTCTGTATATTCACCCGGCACATTCCACCCCACTCTGTATATTCACCCTGCACATTCCACCCCACTCTGTATATTTTCCATCACTTTCTACACCGTGTAGATTCAGCCGGCATATTCCACCCCACTCTGTATATTCACCCTATACATTCCACACCACTCTGTATATTCACCCTGCACATTCCACCCCACTCTGTATATTCACCCGGCACTTTCCACCCCACTCTGTATATTCACCCTGCATATTCCACACCACTCTGTATATTCACCCGGGACATTCCACACCACCGTGTATATTCACCCAATACATTCCATCCCACTGTGTATATTCACTCGGCACTTTCCACCACACTCTGTATATTCACCCGGCACATTCCACCCCACTCTGTATATTCACCATCACTTTCCACACCGTGTATATTCACCCGGCATATTCCACACCACTCTGTATATTCACCCGGGACATTCCACACCACCGTGTATATTCACTCGATACATTCCACCCCACTGTGTATATTCACCTGGCACTTTCCACTCCACTCTGTATATTCACCAGGCATATTCCACACCACTCTGTATATTCACCCGGGATATTCCACACCACTCTGTATATTCACCCTATACATTCCACCCCACTCTGTATATTCACCCGGCACATTCCACCCCACCCTGTATATTCACCCGGCACATTCCACACCACTCTGTATATTTACCCGGCACACTCCACACAACTCTGTACATTCACCCAGCACATTCCACCCCACTCTGTATATTCACCCTACACATTCCACCCCACTCTGTACATTCACCCGGCACATTCTATACCACTCTGTATATTCACCTGGCATATTCCACACCACTGTATATATTCACCCGGCACATTCCACACCATCTGTATATTCACCCGGTTCGTTCCACACCACTCTGTATATTCACACGGCACATTCCACCCCACTCTGTATATTCACCCTGCACATTCCACCCCACTCTGTACATTCACCCGGCACTTTCCACCCCACTCTGTATATTTTCCATACATTCCACACCACTCTGTATATTCACCCTGCACTTTCCACCCCACTCTGTCTAGTCACCCGGCATATTCCACACCACTCTGTATATTCACCCGGGACATTCCACACCACTGTGTATATTCACCCGATACATTCCATCCCACTGTGTATATTCACCCGGCACATTCCACCCCACTCTGTATATTCACCCGATACATTCAAAACCACTCTGTATATTCACCCGGCACTTTCCACCCCACTCTGTATATTTTCCATCACTTTCTACACCGTGTATATTCACCCGGCACTTTCCACCCCACTCTGTATATTCACCCGGCATATTCCACACCACTCTGTATATTCACCCGGGACATTCCACACCACCGTGTATATTCACCCGATACATTCCATCCCACTGTGTATATTCACCCGGCACTTTCCACCACACTCTGTATATTCACCCGGCATATTCCACACCACTCTGTATATTCACCCGGGATATTCCACACTACTGTGTATATTCACCCGATACATTCCACCCCACTCTGTTTATTGACCCGGCACATTCCACCCCGCTCTGTATATTCACCCCGCACATTCCACTCCACTCTGTATATTCACCCGGCACATTCCACCCCACTCTGCACATTCACCCGGCACCTTCTATACCACTCTGTATATTCACCCGGCATATTCCACACCACGGTGTATTTTCACCCGGCACATTCCACACCACTCTGTATATTCACCCGGTTCATTCCACACCACTCTATATATTCACACGGCACATTACACCCCACTCTGTATATTCACACGGCACATTCCACACCACTGTGTATTTTCACCCGGCAGATTCCACACCACTCTGTATTTTCACCCGGCACATTCTACACCACTCTGCATATTCACCCGGCACATTACACCCCACACTGTATATTCACCTGGTACATTCCACCCCATTGTGTATATTCACCTGGCACTTTCCACACCACTCTGTATATTCACCCAGCACATTCTACACCTCTCTGTACATTCACCCGGTTCATTCCACATCATTCTGCATATTCAGCCAGCACATTCCACACCATTCTGCATAACTATCTTGCTGGAGTAATCACCTTTGATCTTTCCACTTCTCACCTTAAAACTACACCTTCTGGTATTTGTCATCTCCAACCATCACTGTCTCAGCATATCTACACCTCTGATCATTTATCAACCCTGCAGCCTCTCACAACCCAAAGGAAATAATCTACATTTGTTCAACCTCCCTCAGATACACTCAAATTCTGAAACTACATCAAATGTTCGGAACAGGCTTACCTTGAAATCGAAGACCCTGGCAGCTGCAGAACACATTTCAAACCCTAAAAAAGAGAGAGGAGTTGAGAATATTGTATATTGGTTGGTTTCCACTGATATAGATAGAGGGGTTATAAGAGTGCACCAATTAAAGATGAACATCAGAGTGTTGCCTTGTGATCAATCCAACTTGCTGAAGTCACATCTCTCAGTCACTACTCCTTTCTGCATTCTGCAGCTCATCTGAACTCCGGGGGAGGAAGGAATGGAATGAGGCTGCAAACAAGCCACTGAGGTGTTGTGGCTACCAAAGCAGGACAGAACTGGACATCACCTCCTCACACCAAAGCCTTTCTACTCTACAAAGCAAGTCATAGTGTGACGCAACTCTCCACTAGTCTGTATGAGAGTAGTGACAACATCTTCCAGGAAGCTCAACACCATCCAGGACAAAGCAGCTACTTGATTGGGATGCCATCCATCAGTCCCTTCACCACCAGTACCCAGAGACTGCAGAAAGTGCCATCTGCACAATGCACTGCAGTTACACATGCAGGCTACTCCAGCATCACTAAACCTGTGATCTTTACCAAGGAAGTCAAGGGCAGCACCACCATCTGTAGGTTTTCCTCCAGTCTCACAGTATCCTGACTCTGAAATTTCTCACCTGTCCATCACCATTGAAGGTCAAAATCCCTCTCAGGCAGCACCACAAGAGGACCTTCAGCAGAAGGCCCGTAGCAGTTCAAGAAAGCAGCTCACCGCCACCTCTAACCAGCTGGAGGTGGGCAGTAAATACTGGTGTTGCCAGTGATGTCCAGATCCCAAATGTTGATGGAAAATGTATCCAGTACCTCTCCAATATAATAGGTTCTGATCCAACAACTGTCATACAAGGTATCCCTTCTCTTGTTACAACGTGTTCTCTTTGTCTGATACAAGGCTTCACCCACTCCTTTTCTCTGACACAAGGCCCCTCCCCTCCCCTCCCGCAATAGCTGATAGCCATTAACCATTAACACGATTTCCTCACTGGAATAATGTATTCCAGTCCATCTTAATGTCACAATATCCTGATACAGGCTATGCCTGGGTTACAAACAATACATTGATGTACATAGATAAAAGTTCATAAATTAATATTAAATTCAGAAGCCTGGTCTACGTACATACATTCATTCCTATGAGCAGAACTAGTTTCCTCTCTCTCCACTTTTAGTAATAGTTCTAGCACAAAACACACACTTCCATGTGTTTCCAATGCCATTTATTACAACACTGTGGAGGTAAGGTTAGTGTATCCAGTGGTTTTATGGATTTCCAATACAGATAAAATTGACTCATAGACATCTGTTAAACAGAACCCGTTTATTACCTGGAGATAGCCTGTACAGTTCCTACCATTGACAACCCTCTCCCACACCCTCAGCCACTCTGAAACAATGCATTCCAGCCTTTCATTTTGCTCCTGCCTCCAGATTTAGTCTGCTGTGCACTGTGCACCATCCCCTCAGACCTGATTTCTTAGGTATCCATTGCTTCATCTTCTCTCTCACTTCTTCTCTGACCTTGGTCTTCAGCCGCTATTCTGTTGTAATCTTGAGGAACAGCATCTCACAGTCCCACTGCAACCTTCCAAACTTAAACACCAAATATAATCATTTCTAGAGCATTTATGAGCTTTTGGAAAACCATGGCCTAATTAGGAAGAGCCAGCTTGGCTTTGTCAGGGGCAAGAAGTGTCTTACTGAGGTTTTTGATGAGGATGAGGATGATTGATGATGATCGAGCTGTGGGTATTGTCTACAAGGACAAGATGCATGGGATCCATGGTGGATTAGCCATTTGGGTTCAGAACTGGCTTGCCCATGGTAGACAGAAGATAGAGGCCAAAAGGATTTATTCTAGCTGAAGGTTTGTGAATAGCGGTGTCCTGCAGAGATCTGTAGTGGGACTTCTGCTGTTTGTGATGTACACAAATGACCTGGATGAAAATGTAGATACATGGGTTAATAAGTTTGCAGATGATACGAAGATTGGTGGTGTTGTGGTTAGCATAGAAGACTGTTAAAGAATACAGTGGAATATAGACCAGCTGCAGATATGGCCAGAGAAATGGTGGCTGGAGTTTAACCTGCCCAAATGGGAAGTGCTGCAGCTTGGTAGGTCAAACGTAAAGAGCCAGCGCACTGTTAAGGGCAAGACACTTAAGTATTGATGGGCAGAGGGATCTTGGGGTCCAAGTTCATAGCTCCCTGAAGTGGCTACACAGGTTGATAGGGGGGTTAAGAAGCCAAATGGCATGCTTGCCTCATTAGATGATGCAAAAGTCAGTAAATTACTGTGCAGCTTTATAGAAGTCTAGTTAGGCCGCATCTGAAGTATTGCATACAGTTATAAGAAGGATGTCAAGGCTTTGGAGAGGGTTTACTAGGATGCTGCCTGGATTAACGGACATGAGGTTGGACAAACTCATGTCGTTTTATCTTGAGTGGTGAAGGCTGAGGGGAGATTGGACCGAGGTTTATATGATTATGAGAGGCAGAGGAAGAGTGGACATACAGTATCCTTCTCGTGGGGTTCAAATGTCTAATACCAGAGAGCGTGCAATTAAGGTGAGGGGATAATTTCAAAGGAGATATGAGGGGCAAGATTTTTACACAGAGAGTGGTGGGTGCCTGGAATGCACTTGCTGGGGTGATGGTGGAGTCTGATTGGAGACTTTTAAGAGATGTTTAGATAGGCACATGAATGTGAGGGAAATGGCAGGATATGGACATTGTGTAGGCAGAAGAGTTTAGTTTAGTTGGCTATTTGATCATTAACTTAACTGGTTTGGCTCAATGTTGTGGGCTGAAGGGCTGGTTCTTGGGCTGTACAGTTTGATGTTCTATGTCCCCTCAGATTCAATCTCATCTACTCGGAGCACTAAAGAACACTTCCTCCAGCCTGCCTCTTCCCTATGTGTGTCCCAGCCATCATTCAGCCTGTAGCAACACACACACAACACTGCAAGAACTCAGTAGCTCAGGCAACATCTGTGGAGGGAAATGGACAACTGATACTTTGGGTTGAGACCTTTCATCCGGACTGAAAGAAGGGGGAAGATAGCTGGGAAGGGTGGAAATAGTGGCAGAGGCTGGGAGGTGACAGGTGGATGCAACAAAGGTACAAAGATGATGGAAGCTGATAGGAGAGGGAGATGGAGCATGAGAGGTGGACTAATGTGTGAGCGATGGGCAGATGAGGAAAAAGACAGGGTGATGGCGGGCTAGGATGGGTGTGAGCATGGAATATTTGTCACCTCCACTTGTCACCTCCCTGCCTCTGTCACTATTCCCATTCTCTCCTCCCCTACCTTGTCATTATCACAGCTACATATATTCCACCGCAGGCTGATACTGAC
The DNA here is from genome assembly GCF_963921235.1 of Mobula hypostoma. NCBI lineage: Eukaryota > Metazoa > Chordata > Chondrichthyes > Myliobatiformes > Myliobatidae > Mobula > Mobula hypostoma. The sequence goes on along the minus strand of NC_086107.1, from coordinate 75,796,800 downwards.
CTGGCTCTGAAGGAAAGTCTCTCCGAAGTTTTGCCAACACATCCAGGAGAGCACTCCGGGAGATAGCATATTTGACCTCTACTACTCTCCCTTCCGCAATGCTTACAAAGCGCTCCTTTGCCCTCCATTTGGAAAATCAGATCACTCCTCCATTTTTCTGGTGCCAAAGTACAGGCAGAAGCTGAAGCAAGAGGCGGCATTGCTAAAACCATCCACTGTTGGTCCGACCAATTGGCCTCCATGATGCAGGACCTCTTTGATGACATTGCTTGGAATGTCTTCCATGATGAGGATGTCTCCAAGTTCACCGAAGGGGTCATGAGTTTCATCCAGAAGTGCATCGAGAATGGTGTCCCACAGAACTCTGTCAGGATCTTTCCAAACCCGAGACCCTGGATCAACAGTTCTGTGCGAGCAGCACTGACCACACGAGACAGAGCTTTCACCACCAGTAACCAGCAGGAGCTCAAGAAATGCAGCTACAATCTGCGCAAAGTCATCAAGGCAGCGAAACAACAGTACAGGGACAAAATTCAGACACAACTTTCCACCAATAACACATGCAGTTTATGGCAAGGTCTGCTCACCATCGCAGACTTCAAAGCTAAAAACAGTGGAGTTTCCAACATCGCTGCCTCTCTCCCAGTTGAGCCAAATCTTCTTTACACTCGATTCGATGTCGCCAATACTGAGCCCCTGAAGAGAGCTGCTGATGCGGCCTGCAGCTTGGTCATCTCTGAGGGCAAAGTACGCAGGTGTTTCCAACGGGTGGACAGTCACAAGGCTGCAGGACCAGACAGCATCCCGGGGCAGGTACTCAGATGTGCACAGCACAACTGGCAGGTGTGTTTGCAGACATTTTTAATCTCTCCCTCTCCCAGTATAGTCTTCTCTTGCTTCAAAACATCCATCATTGTCCCTGTACCATAAAAGTCCAAGGTAACATGCCTGAATGACTGGCGACCTGTCGTACTCACCTCAATAATGAGCAAGTGCTTTGAGAGGCTGGTCAGGGATTACATCTGCAGCTTGCTACCACTCACACTGGACCCCTACAGTTCACCTACCGACACAACCGATCGACAGGTGACACAATAGCCACGGCTCTACACACCGTCCTTACACATCTGGAGAAGAAGGATGCTTATGTGAGAATGCTGTTCTTGGTCTACAGTTCAGTATTCAACACCATAATTCCCTCCAGGCTCGATAAGAAGCTCAGAGACCTCGGCCTTCACCTTGCCTTGTGCAGCTGGATCCTGGACTTCTTGTCAGATCACTGGCAGGTGGTAAAAGTGGGCTCCCTCACCTCTCCCCCTCTGACCCTCAACACAGGTGTCCCTCAGGGCTGTTTACTAAACTCCCTCCTTTACTCTCTGTATACCCATGACTGTGTTGCCACCCACAGCTCCAATCTGCTAATTAAATTTGCTGATGATACTACATTGATTGGTCTAATCTCAAACAATAACGAGGTGGCCTACAGAGAGGAAGTCATCACCCTGACACAGTGGTGTCAAGAAATCCACCTCTCCCTCAATGTCGCAAAAACAAAGGAGCTGGTTGTGGACTACAGGAGGAACGGAGACAGGCATCAATAGATCTGGGGTTGAGAGGGTGAACAGCTTTAAGTTCCTCTGCACAAACATCATTGAGAATCTCACAAGGTCTGTACATACCGGCTGTGCGGTGAAAAAAGCAGAACAGCGCCTCTTTCACCTCAGGCAGTGGAAGAAATTTGGTATGCCCCCCCAAATTCTAGGAACTTTCTACAGGGGCATAACTGAGAGCATCCTGACTGGCTGCATCACTGCCTGGTATGGGAACTGTACTTCCCTCAACTGCAGGACTCTGCAGAGAGTGGTGTGGACAGCCCGGCGTAATTGCAGATGTGAACTCCCCACTATACAGGTCATTTACAATGACAAGTGTGTAAAAAGGGCTCGATGATCATTGGAGACCCGAGTCACCCCAACCACAAACTGTTCCAGCTGCCACCATCCGGGAAACGGTACTGCAGCATAAAAACCAGAACCAACAGGTTCCGGGACAGCTTCTTCCACCGGGCCATCAGACTGATAAACTCATGCTGATACAATTGTATTTCTATATTTATTATAAATTACTGTAATTTCATATTGCACATTTGAACAGAAACGTAATGTAAAGATTTTTTATTTCTCATGTACATGAAGGATGTAAGTAATAAAGTCAATTCAGTTCAATTACCACTCCTAACTTGGATCTACCTATTACCTACCAATTCTTCCTCTCACCTCTTTATATTGGCTACCTCTGCTCTTTCACTCTCGATAACGTGTCTTGATCTGAAACGTTAACTGTTCACTTCCCTCCACGGATGCTGCCTGACTTGGTGAGTTCCACGAGCACCTTGTGTGTTGCTGCAGATTCCAGCATCAGCATCTGCTATGGCTCCTTTGTTCTTCCCCACCGCCACTCCACAGACTCCCCTGTGTCTTCCCTTCCCTCTTCAGATGTAAGGTCATCCACTCCTGTTTTACAACAAAAAAGAATGTTGTGTGTTTCAGGCATTTCCTGTTAAAACTCAAAGTTGCTAGTTGGCTTGATGTTTGCTCCCTGGCACATACAAGCCAAAGTGCCCAGCCTGTTTCCATTCAAAGATGAAAACAGAGAGAGAAAACCCACATGCCAGAAGTCTGAAATAAAACAAGAAAATGCTAAAAATACTCTGCAAGTCAGGCAGCATTTGTGGAGAGACACACAGATTAGAGACCCATTACCCTCATCTACCTTCTCCTCAATATCCACAAGCAGGACAGCCCAGGCAAAGCTGTCCTTTCAGACGCTGGTGTCCCATTGGCCTTATTTCTCTCTACTTTGATTCCTTTCCGCCTCCCTTCTTCCAGTCCTTTCCCTTTTACCTCTGATGTTTTCTCTGCAAATGCCCAGTTCTGAGTTCCTACTGTGAGCTTCCTACACACTCCATCTCACACGAGTGTGGTCTGAGGACTCTCTGCATCTTCCTTGAGCAGCCAATCCCTGAGCGTGTACGCACACATACTGCCGGTCGACCTCACTCTCACACCAAGCACATTCCGCATTTAGTCATCCAGCGAACGAGTGGGTCTGATACCTGTCCAGGGCTCTGACTCCAGTGATTCTCCCTCCGCAGGGAGTCGCTGCCTCGAACCTCGGTGGCTGGATCTCTCGGCTCCCGTGGCTTGACTCACCCCCAACACTGGTCGACCCCGGTTCTTCCCACTACCTTTCCCCTCGTCCTACCCCGCTCACCGACTGGAATCTCAGACGTTGCTGCCTCTCCCACTCCCCACACACACTCTCCCTTCTCTTCCTCTCCTACTCCTCCCTCCTCTCACTCCCTTTTCCGTCCCACCCCTTCTCTTCTCTCACCCTTTGCTTGTTCGCTCCCTCTTCCATTCACCCTTCTTCCCCATCCGAGCTTCCAAACATTCACAGGCGTTCTCCCCTGGGCTCCCTCGAACCCGCACTTTCCCTGGCCGTCGCCTGGCAACACCAACAACACTCGGCGAGGGCTCTCGGGAATTCAGGAAGCGGCTGGACCCAGTGCCGGATTACAGAGGAGACGGTCCGGTGTCGAGCATCCGGAGCAGGTACAGTGAGGAACGGAGTGAAGCCAGAGCAGGGACCGTGAAATCCAGAGCAGGTACGGTCAGGTCCAGACTGAATACAGAGTGGGACAGTGTGATCGGAGAGCCAATTTAATGAAGATTATACATATGGCAAATTTAAAAGCCCACGGGGCATTTAGCTGCAAAAGAAAACAAATATTCGAATACTTACTTTCGTTTTCAAGGGCAACTAATATGATTAGTTTGATGAGACTGGGGAAGAAGTTGATAACCTTCCTAGACAGACAGAGGAAAAGCCCATGGTTGGCGTGGATTGCATTCAAGTAGTGCTGATAGAGTGACTTCTCCGTGGATTGTCACCTTGTCGTGGTGGAGAGGCTTGTGTGATCTTGTGATCCCGAGAGCAATGCCGTCTGGAGCTATGCTCCTGGTAGGGTCACCCATGGCGGTAAGGTCGAGGGTGAGATCCCTGACAAAGAACAATCCAACCAAGATCTCAACGGTGGAACAGGCGAATGAAATTACTTCGAACTCAACGGCTGTGAAGGCGGATGGAGGCTGCAATAAATCCATCAGCTCAAATGTCGTGGTTTCCATGCCATTGGAATCATTTGGTTGATTTGTGAAGTATCGCGTGCTTGTTGGAGTGCAACATCAAGTACACGTTAAACAAATACACGCACAGGAGTCTTCACTCTGTGGGCCACTTCTTCAGAATGAAGACCATCATCCTCGACCCCGAGGGATAGCCACGACGACGACGACATAGTGACATCAGAAACACTATTAAGTACATATACCAATATATTATGTAAATGAGCAGTGCCAGTGCCAATAGCTACTGTGTTTAAAGCAGGACATGGAAATCCACAGAATCACTGGCTATTTTGCATAATGTCGGTTTCACGTCAAGAAAGTTGCCACTTGACTCAAAGAAATAATGAAAAACAAGCTATAACGGCCTTCAAATGCAAAGATAATACATTGTAATCTTTACTGAATTTTCTGTACTAGTATCAGAAATATGGTCTTAAGGTGTTATACTTAAATGCATGCAGCATAAGGAATAAAGTGGATGATCTTGTCGTACAGCTACAGATTGGCAGGTATGATATTGTGGCCATCACTGAGACCTGGCTAAAGGATGCATGTCTCTGGGAGCTGAACGTCCAAGGATACACGGTGTATCGGAAGGATAGGAAGGTAGGCAGAGGGGGAGGAGTGGCTTTATTGGTAAGAAATGATATTAAATCATTAGAAAGAGGTGATATAGGATCGGAAGGTGCAGTATCTTTATGGGTTGAGCTAAGAAATTGCAGGGGTAAAAGGACCCTGATGGCAGTTATTTATAGGCCTCTAAACAGCTGCAGTGATGTGGACTACAAATTACAACAGGAAATAGAAAAGGCTTGTCAGAAGGCCAGTGTTATGATAATAGTGGGGGATTTTAACATGCCAGTGGGTTGGGAAAAGCAGATCGGCACTGGATCTCAAGAGAGAGAATTTGTAGAATGTCTGCGAAATGGCTTTTTAGAACAGCTTGTTGTTGAGCCCACTAGGGGATCGGCTGTACTGGATTGGGTATTGTGTAATGAACCGGAGGTGATTAGAGAGATTGAGGTGAAGGAACCCTTAGGAGGCAGTAATCATAACATGATTGAGTTCACTGTGAAATTTGAAAAAGAGAAGCTGAAATCTGATGTGTCGGTATTTCAGTGGAGTAAAGGAAATTATAGTGGCATGAGAGAAGAACTGGTCAAAGTTGACTGGAAAGGGACACTGGCGGGAAGGACGGCAGAGCAGCAGTGGCTAGAGTTTATGTGAGAAGTGAGGAAGGTGCAAGACAGGTATATTCCAAAAAAGAAGAAATTTTCAAATGGAAAAAGGATGCAACCGTGGCTGACAAAACAAGTCAAAGCCAAAGTTAAAGCAAAGGAGAGGGCATACAAGGAAGCAAAAAATAGTGGGAATTAGTGGGGAGGATTGGGAAGTTTTTAAAAGCTTACAAAAGAGAACTAAGAAGGTCATTAAGAGGGAAAAGATTAATTATGAAAGGAAGCTAGCAAATAATATCAAAGAGGATACTAAAAGCTTTTTCAAGTATATAAAGAGTAAAAGACAGGTGAGAGTAGATATAGGACCGATAGAAAATAATGCTGGAAAAATTGTAATGGGAGATAAGGAGAAGGCAGAGGAACTGAATGAGTCTCTTGCATCACTCTTCACTGAGGAAGACATCAGCAGTATACCAGACACTCAAGGGTGGCAGGGAAGAGAAGTGTGCGCAGTCACAATTACGACAGAGAAAGTACTCAGGAAGCTGAATAGTCTAAAGGTAGATAAATCTCCCGGACCAGATGGAATGCACCCTCGTGCTCTGAAGGAAGTAGCTGTGGAGATTGCAGAGGCATTAGCGATGATCTTTCAGAAGTCCAGATTCTGGCATGATTCTGGAGGACTGGAAGATTGCAAATGTCACTCTGCTATTTAAGAAGGGGGCAAGGAAGCAAAAAGGAAATTATATACCCATTAGCTTGACATCGGTGGTTGGGAAGTTGTTGGAATCGATTGACAAGGATGAGGTTACAGAGTACCTGGAGGCATATGACAAGATAGGCAGAACTCAGCATGGATTCCTTAAAGGAAAATCCTGCCTGACAAACCTATTACAATTTTTTGAGGAAATTACAAGTAGGCTAGACAAGGGAGATGTAGTGGATGTTGTATATTTGGATTTTCAGAAGGCCTTTGACAAGGTGCCACACATGAGGCTACTTAACAAGATAAGAGCCCATGGAATTACGGGACAGTTACATACGTGGATAGAGCGTTGGCTGATTGGCAGGAAACAGAGAGTGGGAATAAAGGGATCCTATTCTGGTTGGCTGCCGGTTACCAGTGGTGTTCCACAGAGGTCCGTGTTGTGGCTGCTTCTTTTTACATTGTACATCAACGATTTGGATTATGGAATAGATGGCTTTGTGGCTAAGTTTGCTGATGATACGAAGATAGGTGGAGGGGCCGGTAGTGCTGAGGAAACGGAGAGTCTGCAGAGAGATTTGGATAGGTTCGAAGAATGGGCAAAGAAGTGGCAAATGAAATACAATGTTGGAAAGTGTATGGTTATGCATTTTGGCAGAAGAAATAAATGGGCAGACTATTATTTAAATGGGGAGAGAATTCAAAGTTCTGAGGTGCAACAGGACTTGGGAGTCGCCGTACAGGATACCGTTAAGGTTAACCTCCAGGTTGAGTTGGTGGTGAAGGTGGCAAACGCAATGTTGGCATTCATTTCTAGAGGAATAGAATATAGGAGCAGGGATGTGATGTTGAGGCTCTATAAGGCGCTGGAGAGTTTTGGTCTCCTTATTTAGGAAAGGATGTGCTGACATTGGAGAGAGTACAGAGAAGATTCACTAGAATGATTCTGGGAATGAGAGGGTTAACATATGAGGAACGTTTGTCCGCTCTAGGACTGTATTCCTTGGAGTTTAGAAGAATGAGGGGAGACCTCATAGAAACATTTCGAATGTTGAAAGGCATGGACAGAGTGGTTGTTTCCCATGATGGGGGAGTCTAGTACAAGAGGGCATGATTTAAGGATTGAAGGGCTCCCACTCAGAACAGAAATGCGAAGAAATTTTTTTAGCCAGAAGGTGGTGAATCTATGGAATTTGTTGCCATGGGTGGCAGTGGAGGCCAGGTCATTGGGTGTATTTAAGGCAGAGATTAATATGTATCTGAGCAGCCAGGGCATCAAAGATTATGGTGAGAAGGCGGGGGAGTGGGACTAAATGGGAGAATGAATCAGCTCATGATAAAATGGCGGAGCAGACTCAATGGGCTGAATGGCTGACTTCTGCTCCTTTGTCTTATGGTCTTATAAGAGTACTGTAGAACATAAAAGATTTTGAATGGAGTGCATCCATTTCTGAAGCCAGGCAGACAGAGTCGCAGGACAGAAGCAGAATGGAGGCAAATAAAAAGCTGCAGATGTTCAAAATCTGAAACAAATATTGAAAATGCTCTTCGTTATACAGCATTGAATCAAGCCCTACAGCCTAACCCATCCATGCCAACCAATGTGCCTTCCTGATCTAGTCTCATTTACATGGCTTTGGTCCATATCCCTCTGTAAACCATGTGCTCTTTTAAACATTGTAATCATACCTGATTCAACCACTTCCACTAGCAACCCTTTCCATATACCTACCACCTTGTGTGAAAAAACTGTCCCTCGGGTCCCATTTGAGTCTATGCCCTCTGGTTTTAGACTCCCCAACTCTGGGAAAAAAGACTGATGGAGTCAATATGATATTTTATAAACCTCTACGAGTTCACCTCTCAGCCTTCGATACTTTGGGGAAAACAAGTCCCTGCCTCTCTGGTCTCTTCTCACTTCTGAAGCCCTCCAGTTAGTGCAAAATCTTCGTAAATCTTTTCTGCACCCTCTTTTGCTTAATCTCATCCTTCCTATAATATGGCAACCAGTATTACTCACGGAGTTCAAAGTAAATTTATTATCCATATACAACCCTGAGATTCATTTTCTTGTGGGCATACTCAAATCCAATAACCATAATAGAATCAACGAAAGACTGCACCAGCTTTCTGTGGCTGTGAAACCCGTGTGCAAAAGACAACAAAGTGTGCACATACAAAAAGTTTAAAGTAAATTTTATTATCAGAGTACATATATGTCACCATATACAACCCAGAGATTCATTTTCTTGTGGGTGTACTCAACAGATCTATAAAATAATAACTATAACAGAATCAACGAACAACCTCCAAACTACAGCTTTCAACCAGAGTGCAGAGTCAACAAACTGTGCAAGCACAAAAGGAAGAGACATTAATATAAATAAATAAACAATAAATATTGAGAACATGAGATGAAGAGTCCTTGAAAGTGAGTCCATAGGTTGTGGGAACATTTCTAAGATAAGTTGAGTGAAGATATCCCCTTTGTTTAAGAGCCCGATGGTTGAGGGTTAGTAACTTTTCCTAAACCTGGTGGTGTGCACCCTAAGACTCTTGTGCCTTCTTCCTGATGGCAGCAGCAAGAAGAAAACATGTCCTGGGTGCTGCTTTCCTGCGACAGCAATTCACGTAGATGTGCTCAATGATTAGAAGGGCTTTACCTGTGATGGATTGGGCTATATCCACTACTTTTTGTAGGAGTTTTCATTCAAGGGCATTGGTGTTTCCATATCAGGCTGTGATGCAGTCAGTCAATATACTCTCCACCACACATCTACAGAAGCTTGTCAAAGTTTTAGATGCTATGCCAAATCTCCGCAAAGTCCTGAGGAAGTAGAGGCGCTGCTGTGCTTTCTTCATAATTACACTTGCGTGCTGGGTCCAGGTCAGGTCCTCTGAAATTATAACACCAAGGAACTTAAAGTTGCTGTTCATCTCCACCTCTGATTCCCTAATGAGGATTGGCTCATGGACCTCTGGTTTCCTCCTCCTGAAGTCAATAATCAATTCCTTGGTCTCGCTGACTTTGATCAAGAAGTTGTTGTAGTGGGACCACTCGGCCAGATTTTCAGTCTCCATCCTATATGCTGATTCATCATCACCTTTAACTTGGCCCATGATAGCAGTGTTATCAGCAAACTTGAATATGACATTGGAACTGTACTTAGCCACACAGTCACAACTGTAAAGTGAGTAGAGCAGGGGGGTAAGCACACAGCCTTTGGTACACCTGTGCTGATGGAGATCATGAACTGACTAGAGTCTGCAAGTGAGGAAATTGAGGATACAATTGTGGTGGCCTTGAGGCCAAAGTCTTGAAGCTTAATAATTAGTTCTGAAGGGATAATAGTATTGACTGCCGAGCTGTAGTTGATAAAGAACATTCTGATTTATGCATCTTTGCTGTCTAGATGTTCCAGTGTTGTGTGAAGAGCCAATAAGATGGCATCTGCTGTGGATGTTCACAATGCTCCGGATGTGTCTTCAGCTCCTCATAAGTTCTTGTAGTCAGTGATTTATCTGAAGGCAACATGTCACGTGCCTTCTTCACAACCACCTACCCATGTCACCACTTTCTGTGAACTATGTATGTGTACCCCTTGGTCTCTCTGGTCTACAATTCTCCCCAGGGTACTGCTGTTTACTGTTTAAGCCCTGTTCTGTCTTAACTTGTAGAAATGCATTATCTTGAAGTTAAAGCAAAATTCCATCTGCCACTAGCCTTCCAATGTTCCCAGTTGATTTAAATCCTATTGTAGTTTAGATAACCTTCTTCATTGTACACCATACTACACCAGAAAGCATTTATGGAAAGAGAAACCAACATTTTGAGTCAACAACCCTTTAACAATAAACAAAAATCATAACTACTGGGCTACTTACACTAACTTTTCTCTTTCTCAGTTTTAATGAGTCCTCATTATCACTTTCTCTTGCTCCCTGACCACCTCATTTTTTCCAACATTTTAAATTTGCTGTTTTTAGTTGTGTTGACCTAGTTCTTTTCATCCTACTTGCCAAGAAAGTATATTATATTTCGTACATCCAGCCCACCAGGCAAGCCCAATCAACATTCCACTAACAACATACATGGACCAAGATTAAGAGTACAGATTATTGCCACAAGTCCAGAACCACATTTAAAATAAGGAGATGTACAAGAAGTGCAGAAAGACAATAGTAAGCTTGCTGATTTGTAAATAATTGGGAAAACTAGTTTTGACGAGAAGTGTAGCACATCTTGTTGATGTACAAGTCTTCACAAGTTTAAATACCAAAGAATGTTGCTTGTTGCTCCAGATTCCAGCATCTGCAGTCTTGTGACCCTAATCCTGCTGAGTAGTTAGAAATAATCATTGGGAAATTCTGTAGTTTCTCCACAAACTAGAGGCTAACCTGATGAGGGTTCAAAATGAGTTGTGGAGGGAATGGGAAATTGGAGAGATTAAGAGTCTTAAGGGTGGTCACAGGGTGCCAGTCAAGCAGACTACTTTGTCCTGAATGATATCAACCTTTTTGAATAGATGGAGTTGTCCATTCAGGCATCTGTGGAAAATTCCAACACACTGCTAATGCGCTGTGGTTAGGGGTATCGGGGGTAATTCCCTCACCAACCAGCCCCTAACCTGCTCGTGGGAACTAGAAATATTTATGTACGAGTATACATACAAAATCAGGTGCAGGAGCAGTATCTATGACTGCTCTGACACTCAATAAGATCAGACTAGTCTGACTGTTCCCTGACAGGCTCTCACCAACCTCAGTAACCCACAAGTTTACCAAGAATTTATCAGTCAAAAATATTGGAAGACTGCTTCTGCTACCTTTTCAGAAAGAGTTCCAAAGACTCATGACCTTATCTGCCTTAAGTAGGAGCCCCTGTTTAAATGGTGACCCTTTAGTTTCCCACTTGTGAAAACATCCTCTCAACATCCAGCTTATCAAGATCCCTCAGAATGTTACTTTCTTTTATCTTTCACTCTTCTGAACTTCAGCAGACACAAGCTCAGCCCAATTAACCTTATAAGATAACCTGCTCATTCTATGTCTAGTTAACCTGAACTTCATCCAACAGTGACATCCTTCCATTGACCAGGAGACTAATACTTTTCGATGATTTTAAGTTCCCTGGCCCCCACCGCTTTATTTTCACCATGGATGTCCAGTCCTTATATACTTCCATCCCCCATCAGGAAGGTCTCAAAGCTCTACGCTTCTTTTTGGATTCCAGACCTAATCAGTTCCCCTCTACCACCACTCTGCTCCGTCTAGTAGAATTAGTCCTTACTCTTAATAATTTCTCCTTTTGCTCCTCCCATTTCCTCCAAACTAAAGGTGTAGCTATGGGCACCCGTATGGGTCCTAGCTATGCCTGCCTTTTTGTTGGCTTTGTGGAACAATCTATGTTCCGTGCCTATTCTGGTATCTGACCCCACTTTTCCTTCGCTACATCGACGACTACATTGGCGCTGCTTCCTGCACGCATGCAGAACTCGTTGACTTTATTAACTTTGCCTCCAACTTTCACCCTGCCCTCAAGTTTACCTGGTCCATTTCCGACACCTCCCTCCCCTTTCTAGATCTTTCTGTCTCTGTCTCTGGAGACAGCTTATCCACTGATGTCTACTATAAGCCTACTGACTCTCACAGCTATCTGGACTATTCCTCTTCTCACCCTGTCTCTTGCAAAAACGCCATCCCCTTCTCGCAATTCCTCCGTCTCCGCTGCATCTGCTCTCAGGATGAGGCTTTTCATTCTAGGACGAGGGAGATGTCTTCATTTTTTAAAGAAAGGGGCTTCCCTTCCTCCATTATCAACTCTGCTCTTAAACGCATCTCCCCCATTTCACGTACATCTGCTCTCACTCCATCCTCCCACCACCCCACTAGGAATAGGGTTCCCCTGGTCCTCACCTACCACCCCACCAGCCTCCGGGTCCAACATATTATTCTCCGTAACTTCAGCCACCTCCAACGGGATCCCACCACTAAGCACATCTTTCCCTCCCCCCCTCTCTCTGCATTCTGCAGGGATCGCTCCCTACACAACTCCCTTGTCCATTCGTCCCCCCCATCCCTCCCCACTGATCTCCCTCCTGGCACTTATCCGTGTAAGCGGAACAAGTGCTACACATGCCCTTACACTTCCTCCCTTACCACCATTCAGGGCCCCAAACTGTCCTTCCAGGTGAGGCATCACTTCACCTGTGAGTCGACTGGGTTGGTATACTGCGTCCGGTGCTCCCGATGTGGCCTTTTATATATTGGTGAGACCCGACGCAGACTGGGAGACCGCTTTGCTGAACATCTATGCTCTGTCGCCAGAGAAAGCAGGATCTCCCAGTGGCCACACATTTTAATTCCACATCCCATTCCCATTCTGACATGTCTATCCACGGCCTCCTCTACTGTAAAGATGAAGCCACACTCAGGTTGGAGGAACAACACCTTATATTCTGTCTGGGTAGCCTCCAACCTGATGGCATGAACATTGACTTCTCTAACTTCCGCTAGGCCCCACCTCCCCCTCGTACCCCATCTGTTACTCATTTTTATGCACACATTCTTTCTCTCACTCTCCTTTTTCTCCCTCTGTCCCTCTGAATATACCTCTTGCCCATCCTCTGGGTCACCCCCCCCCCCGTCTTTCTTCCCGGACCTCCTGTCCCATGATCCTCTCGTATCCCCTTTTGCCTATCACCTGTCCAGCTCTCGGCTCTATCCCTCCCCCTCCTGTCTTCTCCTATCATTTTGCATCTCCCCCTCCCCCTCCAGCTTTCAAATCCCTTACTCACTCTTCCTTCAGTTAGTCCTGACGAAGGGTCTCGGCCTGAAACGTCGACTGCGCCTCTTCCTATAGATGCCGCCTGGCCTGCTGCGTTCACCAGCAACTTTTATGTGTGTTGACTAATACTGTCCATCTTATTTCAAATATAAACTCACTTGTACCACTAAAGCACACTCTACTTTTCTGATCAATTTTCCTAACGATGAAGAACATTCTGAAAACTAAAATACTATGGATGCCTGAAGCACTTATCAGGTCAGGCAACATTTCTGGAAAGTGAAACACTGAAGGTGAAAGACCTCCACCAGGATTTAAAAGAAAAGAATGACTACCTAATTACTTGCTGTTTGTAATTCATTCTCTAGGACATCCAGATCCCTCTGCATCTCACGAGCTCTGCAATCTCTCAAAAATTTTATACTTTCCTGCCAAATTGACATTCCGCAATGTTCTAGTTTGTCTTAAAGTAATAGGTCATACACACAAGAGAGGAGGCAAAAGAAATTGTCAGTGTTGTGAGTTTTGGACTTTTCCTTAAGGGGTCTTGATATTTTAAGGCAGATGTAGACACTATTCAGTGTGGTGGGGAAGGGGGTTCAGTGAGGTTACTGAAGGGAGGAAGAAATGCAGAGCTGAGATTACAGCCAGAACACTGAATGGCAGAGAGGGATTGAGGGGCTGTCCTTAGTCCTCTCCTGTAGGTGCCCATACAGGAACATTTTTATGGAAGCAGCTAGTTCTGGAGCACATCCACAGCTGGGACGTTGTCTGATCCTATGAACTTTTTGGATCTAGTGCCCTCATCTGGAATTGAATTGGCTAGATGGTGAAACCTCAGAAACAAGGAAAGGGTACAGAGGAGATTTACCAGAATGCTGCATGGTTTAGAGAGTATGCATTATGATCAGAGATTAAGGGAGCTAGGGCTTTACTCTTTGGAGAGAAGGAGGATGAGAGGAGACATGATAGAGGTGTACAAGATAATAAGAGGAATAGATAGAGTGGATAGCCAGTGCCTCTTCCCCAGGGCACCACTGCTCAATACAAGAGGACATGGCTTTAACGTAAGGGGTGGGAAGTTCAAGGGGGATATTAGAGGAAGGTTTTTTTTACTCGAACAGTGGTTGGTGCGTGGAATGCACTGCCCGAGTCAGTGGTGGAGGGGGATACACTTGTGAAGTTTAAAAGACTACTAGACAGGTATATGGAGGAATTTAAAGTGGGGGGTTATATGCGAGGCAGGGTTTGAGGGTTGGCACAACATTGTGGGCCAAGGGGCCTGTAATGTGCTGTACTATTCTATGTTCTATAAATCATCCACCTGCTGAAAATGGATGTAAATGTTTCAGCTCACACTCATATTCTGGGCCCTGCCATCACCAAGGATACTCTTGGAGCCTCTTCCTCATCTTATTCTAATGGAATGTGAACAAGTTATTTTCCTTACTTGCTTCTTTGAGGATCGTCACTTTTTTGTGATGGGAAGGATTGAGTTGCTGAGAGCAATGCTATCTGGTGCTTAGCCATCCATGGGTTAGTAGGGTCACGTATAGCAATAAGGTTAAGGAGGAGGTCCCAGACAAAGAATGATTCAACAAGCCTCAATGGTGGAGCTGGCAGATGATGACATATCACAATGGCAGTAAATATAAAGCAAGGCTGCAGCAGCCATGCCACTGGACCCTGACCTCAATCTGTGTGGTGGCTGCCGTTCTTCATCAAGGGAATGCACCAGCATCCCGATATGTGGATCCCAAATTGGCATCTATAGTCACCCGAGGAGTCTGTATTTTGGAGGAGTAGTAGTTGCATTACCATTTTTACTTGCAACGAATACAGGGAGACAATTACCAAATGGTAGCATAAGAGACTTATTAAGTTATAGGGTTAGATTAGACAGCACAGAAACAGATCAATACCTTAGCTCAGTGGAATACCATTATTTTCCTGAATGTCATTAAGCTAAATGATACATAGTTCCCTGGACTGAGAGCCAGAGTTATACAGGCCATTCTGTGGGTATAACTGGGTGCTGTGAGCACATTGGGCTAGTAGGGCACATATCAGGAAGAGGATGGAATATGTGGTAGGCAAGCGACAAAATACATTATAGATTCAGACAAGAGATCCCAAGCTATTGTAAAAAAGATTTATTGTTATATACAAATGTACAGCATATATGAAATTGCAAATGGGCACCATTAGTTCACAACCTGGATGCACGTCATTTTATTACATGGAAAATTTTCATAGCTCAATACTAGAAAATTGAAAGCAGTATACTCTATTATCCACCACATATGCTCATGCACCAAACTGCTCACAGACCCACTATCTACTCAGTGATTTACACAAATATAAACCGTTCTGTATAAAGGTAGAAAAATAATTTACACATAGTATAAAACTCAGAATGTTAGGAGCTTGAAGCCATTTTCCTCCGCTTCAGTCTCTCCCGCCAGTCTTCTGGTAGCGCTTCAAAGTTGGCATTTTTCTCAGCTTGACCACTGCACATTTAAACAGACACAGGCAGGTGACCAGGACAAGTACAGAGAAATGGATGAAAATCCTAACACCACCTTCTATTTTTCATACGCTTTCCCAATATCCTTACATCCCATCAAACATCTGAATATTTACTTGAGAAAGGGATTGTAGCTTCACCTGTGTGGCAAGACACTGAATATTAAGGTTTGGATGAAAGGTCAAGAAGTTGAAGTGTTAACTGTTTGGCTTCCAAGAAAAGTTGGGTGCTTATACCGTTTTAGTTTTATTTCAGAGTTGTACTGTATGCATCACTTTGCGCTTACCAACCTGACACAGCTGAAGGTGGATATTCTTGCTTAACATAAGAAACAAGTAGTAGTAGGGTTACTAACCTGTTGAGTCTGCTTTGCCATATAATAACATCATTGCTGATCTGGCCATGGAATCAGCTCAACCTTTCCCCCCATAACCCTCGATTCCCCTGCCATACAGAAATCTATCTAACTGTGCCTTAAATATATTTAACGATTATCTACTTCCCTAGGCAGAGAATTCCAGCTTCACTACTCTCTAGGAAAAGCAGTTTCTCATCTCCATCCCAAATCTATTCCCCCAAATTTGAGGCTTTGTCTCAAGCCTAACCCTTTCTCACACCATCTTATGAATCATTCTGATCAACTTTCTTGAAACTATTTCCAATGCAAATACATTCTTAAATAAATAAGCAAGCCAAAACTGTACATTGTACTGTGTGGTGTTACATGTGCCATTTACCCTCCACCCTATTTTCAATTAAAGCCAGCATTTCCATTTGCCATCCTACTTCCTTTACCTGCATACTTTGTGCTTCACACACAAGAACGCTAGAAACCTCAATGTTCTGCTGTTAAGTACGGTTCTTGAACTGGATGTCATTTCCTTTTGCTATACTCCTACTTCCAGATCTTATGGTAATTTGCCTAACATTTAAAGATCGCTTGGCGGACTCCGCACTCTCCTCACAACCTCATCGTCCACCTCTATCAGCAACAAATTCTGTCTAAATGGGTGACATCCTGGAGGCCAGCCAGCCCAAGGGCATAAAACAGAACATAATAGTAAAAGTGAAAGTAGGGGAACAGATAGGGTGACCATAATAAATCATTGTGATGATATTAGAGGATACAATACGGTAAACTATTACTGTATTTTGGTAGTAAATTTTCTGGAATATTGGACACTATTCCCATTTAATACTCCCATACTGAAAAACATTTTTGGAAGGGATGTGAAAGGCAAAGATATCTCATCCGGGGGAAAAAGGTAAGATGTACAAATGAGAATTACTTTACTCAGTTTGCAAATCATGTGAATGGTGTTGATAAAAAAAAATGGTTCTGTCATTGTGATTCATCATATCTGCGCCTGGGGCCTGTATCAGATTAATTGATTACTGTTACTGAGCTACTCCATTATGAAACCACCAGATTTTTCAAGAGGATGTTGGCTTGAATTGGCCTGCAATCACTACTCTACAACTGCTCTATTCACCACAGCATCCCTTGCACGACTCATGACCACTGTGCACAAACCTTCCTTCAGACTGTGGCCAGGGCCAGTGAGCTCACCTGATCAGCTGCTGCTGCTTCCACTCTTCTATCCGCTTTTGCGCCAGAATCGCTCTCTGCTCATCTTCACTGGAGCTTGAGTGTTCATCCTCGTCTAGCTCCCGTTGAATGCTCTGCCACTTTTTCACCAATGATGGCATCTTCATTTTACTCTTCTTATTCTGAAAGAGTTTAAAAATTTATCACATCCCTAAAAATGGTCACGACAGAAGACTACATAAGTTCACACCACCAGCATCCTAGACCGCCAATAACATATTGAAAATGTCATTCACTATTGTAGGTTTACCTTTTAAATGGGACTAGTTTGCAAATGCGCATGATGGGAAGAGTGTAATGTAATCTTGCTCCCATCAATCCACAGAGCTGAAAAACAGCCAACAGAGGATTGGTGGAGCAGAAAGACAATTAGTGCCACATCTCTACCCAAACAGATATCTCATAAATGTTACTCTATAGACAGGAAGAGCCACAGCAGTAACCGTTCTTCCTAACCTTTTAATCACAGTTGGAGAGACAAGGGTTTGGGGACATCCTGCAGAACTTGGAAAACAATTCAAGACGTTCCAATTTCATGGTGTTGCAGAAAAGCAAAGTGTGCACCAACTATTTAAAGAGGAGTTGGGAAATAATGCCATTAAATAACAATGAACAGGGATTTAATTAATCAGAAGCATGTATATCAAGCAGTAGTAAATCAAGGGCAACTGAACTTGCTGTGTTGTCTAGAAGTCGTTCTGCCACTCATTCAAGAGGCTTCTTCAGTTCTGATCCATAGCGGGTAGTTTTATGGCTTATAAACTCTGAGTTGTTTAAAGGTACAGCAATCACATGAGGCATGTTAGGAATCGAGAGGTAATGACAGGGTCATTTATTTTATCTTCGCATGAGTGGAAAAGCAAATTGTACAGAGGATGTGGGGAGTCTGCAGAGGGATATGGATAGGTTAAATGAGTGGGCCAAGGTCTGGCAGATGGAATACAACGTTGGTAAATGCGAGATCATCCACTTTGGAAGGAATAATAGAAGAGCAGATCATTATTTAAATGGTGAAAGATTGCAGCATGCTGTTGTGCAGAGGGACCTGGGAGTGCTTGTGCATGAATCACAAAAAGTTGGCTTGCAGGTGCAACAGGTTATTAAGAAGGCAAACGGAATGTTGGCTTTCTGTGCTAGAGGGATTGAATTCAAGAGAAGGGAGTCAATGCTGCAACTATACAGGGTACTGGTGAGACCACACCTGGAGTAATGTGTGCAGTTCTGGTCTCCATACTTGAGGAAGGATATACTGGCTTTGGAGGCAGTGCAGAGGAGGTTCACCAGATTGATTCCAGAGATGAAGGGGTTAACCTATGAGGAGAGATTGAGTTGCCTGGGACTATACTTTCTGGAATTCAGAAGAATGAGGAGATCTTATAGAAACATACAAAATTTTGAAAGGGATAGATAAGAAAGAAGTAGGAAAGTTGTTTCCATTGGTAGGTGAGACTAGAACTAGGGGACATTGCCTCAAGATTCAGGGGAGAAGATTTAGGACAGAGATGAGGAGAAACAGTTTTTCCCAAAGAGTGGTGAATCTGTGGAATTCTCTGCCCAGGGAAGCAGTTGAGGCTTCTTCACTGAACATATTTAAGATACAGTTAGATAGATTTTTACATAGTAGGGGAATTAAGGGTTATGGGGAAAAGGCAGGCAGATGGAGCTGAGTTACGGACAGATCAGCCATGATTTTATTGTATGGTGGGCCGGGTGGCCTACTCCTGCTCCTATTTCTTATGAGGTGTGAACTGTTGTGGAGACACTGGGGTGGAGATGTTAGGACTGCATTGTAAGTAGCTGGTAGGTGGTGTACCCTACTGCCTCTGTTCAGAGACGGGTTTTCCAGTTTGACAAAGATGGCTTCTTTAACTCTTCTTTCAAACCACCTGCCCTCTCTGCCCAAAATGTGCACATTGTTATCAAAGTCCTAATATCTCTACCCCAGCGTCTCCACAACAGCTCACACCTCCATTCATGCAAAATAAATTACCCCCTCATTACCTCTATGACCCTCATGTGATTACTACACTTGTAAACAACTCAGTTTATAATCTGGAAAGCTACCTGCCATGGATCAGAACTGAAGAAGCCTCTTGGGTGAGTGTCAAAATGTCTTCTAGACAACACAGCAAGTCCAGTTGCCTTGATTTACTGCTGCTTGATATACAATGACCTGGATGACTGAGAACCTTCATAGACATGCACAATCATGAAAAAAGTCAACAAGGTTTGTGTACAAGTCAGAAGTTCCTGCATACTCAAGTAATTCTGTTGATGTGAGCAACATATACAAATGCTGGAGGAACTCAGTAAGTCAGGTCCTGAAGAAGGATCTTGGCCTCAAACATTAACTATTTCCCTTCATAGATGCCATATGACCTGCTAAGTTCCTCCAGAATTTTGTGTTGTTCAATAAATTGAACAGCTAATCAAGCCTGCTCTGTTATTCCTGAGCACGGCTGACCTTCCACCCCAGTGCGATTTTCTTGCATTACCCAAATCTATTGACTCCCACCTTAACTTGGAACAAAAGCTGATAGCAGCAGATAAAAGGCTGGAAGAACACCAGATGGCTTTAAATCTGCTTATACTCCAGGCTTCTGACTTTTAGCATTAATTATGGATATAGAGAAAAAGATGTTGGAGCTGTGCTCTCAGTACAGGACCAAGTTTTGCAATATTTGAAACACAAACAACCCCAAGCATCAGTAACCAACCCTAGGGAAGTAATCCCCTGTAATTATCAAGCAACATTAACTGGTATCTCATTGTAGCCAGAACACACCTAGCAAGTGGAACTCCCAGTTCATGGAAAGACTGTTAGTGAGATTTGGTGGTAGCTCATATCTGATTGCTGAGTATTACCAACCTGGGCTCTGGCTTTAGCAAACAGAATTATATCAGAAGCACAGACTCATAATACTTGAAAGGCAACTGGACAATCAATGTAATAGCCAAGACATGCACCAAGTGCTGGCAAATGGGGTTAGTAAGATCAATTGACATGGACGTGGTGAGCTGAAGAGCCTCTCTCTATGCTGCTTGCCTCGGGGTGGGGGGGGAATACTTTGAGAATATTTGCTGTTTAGTATTTCTCAAACGCAAGGCATTGCACCATCAGACACTGAGAAAAATAAGCTGCACCCTACCTTGTCTTTCTTCACCTTCCTGCTTTTTTCTGTTACTTGAGGGGTTGCAGCAGCCGGAGGAGCCTCTGGCATGTGTGGGGGCTGTGGAATAGCTTGTGCCACTGGTATTTGGTGTTGTGGTATAGGGTGTGGTATCTGTACCAAGTGGGTTGGTCTGGGTAATAAAAGGGGTCTCGGGGCAGGCATGGGAGGAACAGACATCATCGTGGCCAGCATCTGTGGGCCTGCAGCTCAACCAAAAGAAAACATAATGAGCGTATAAAAACTGTTTCAGTACTCTATTCAAGTCACCTTCAAAGGAGATAAAGGCCCATTTAATCGGCAACTCCAATCAAGGAATACACCGCAATCAATTACAACCTGAGTGAAACACTATGTATGCAAGTCATAGTTTCAACATATGCTACTGTTAAATGGAGACACCACCTCACGATATGAACCATAGAGTTCAGGTACCTCCAGGGTCACCAGCTGATGGACAGCTTCACAAGACAGAGACAGCCCAGTCTCAATATTATGCACAACACACTGGAGGAACTGAGCAGGTCAGGCAGCATCCGTGGAAACGATGAGTCAACGTTTCGGGCCAAGACCCTTCGTCAGGACTGAAGAGGGAGAGGCCAGGGGCCCTATAAAGAAGGTGGGGGGAGGGTGGGAAGGAGAAGGCTGGTAGGTGCCAGGTGAAAAACCAGTAACAGGAAAGATCAAGGGGTGGGAGAGGGGAAGCAGGGAGGGGATAGGCAGGAAAGGTGAAGGAGGAATAGGAAAGCACAATGGGTAGCTGAAGGAGGTGGAACCATGAGGGTGGTGATAGGCAGCTGGAGGAGGGGGCAGAGTGAAACTGGGATGGGGGAAGGGAATTACTGGAAGTTGGAGAATTTAATGTTCATGCCAAGGGGCTGGAGACTACCCAGACGGTATATGAGGTGTTGCTCCTCCAACCTGAGTTTGGCCTCATCATGGCAGTACAGGAGGCCATGTATGGACATAACCAAATGGGAACATGAAGCAGAGTTGAAGTGGGTGGCAATCGGGAGATCCTGTCTGTTGCGGCGGATGGAGCGGAGGCGCTCAACGAAGCGGTCCCCCAATCTGCGTCGGGTTTCACCCCCATGTAGAGGACGCTGCACCGGGAGCACCTGATGCAATAGATCAGCGGTCCCCAACCACCGGGCCGCAAAGCATGCGCTACCGGGCCGCAAGGAAACGATATGATTTGGCGATATGAGTCAGCTGCACCTTTCTTCATTCCCTGTCACGCACTGTTGAGCTTGAACACGCGCGAGGTCATTACCCGCGCGTCATTCATGTCAGCGCGGGAAGGAGATCAACTCCTCAGCTTGCAAATGACGACGGGCTGAAAAGTATGTTTAACATAATATCTCTGCCGGCATTCCGGATCAAAGTCAAGGCTAAATATCCTGAGATAGCCACAAAAGCACTGAAAACCTTGCTTCCATTTCCAACATATCTCTGCAATGAATGCAACAAAAACTAAACTGCGGAATAGACCAGACATAAGGAACCCCGTTCGTGTATCACAGTCTCCCGTCACCCCTCGATAGGACCGTCTTGTTGCAGGGAAACAATGCCCAGGGCTCCCACTGATTCAGCGATATTGTTGCAATGATTTTATATGTTCATATGGGGAAAATATGTGCTGTGTGTTTAATATCCAAACGTTACTTAAAATGTTATGATGCTATTGACTTACTTATATAACCATATAACAATTACAGCATGGAAACAGCCATCTCGGCCCTTCTAGTCCGTGCCGAACGCTACTCTCACCTAGTCCCACCGACCTGCACTCAGCCCATAACCCTCCATTCCTTTCCCGTCCATATACCTATCCAATTTTTCTTTAAATTATAATATCGAACCTGCCTCTACCACTTCTACTGGAAGCTCGTTCAACACTTACTTCAAGCTCCCCTGATAATTAACTTATCACTATATTCATGCAAGGAAAATATGCGCTGTGTTTAATATTAAATTCGTCAGATAAACCGTTTTAGGAACGAAATTGAGTGCATTAGCCACTTATCACCTATATTCCAGTTGTGATTAACACCCCCCCACCCCCCGAACAGAATCGTCAAAAATGATTTGCAGGAGAAAAATAGCAGGTCGCGACGCGCATGCGCACTGGTGCCCGCACAAGGCTTCTTGGTCATTGTAGTCTTTTTCTGGGTAAACACAACGTATTTGACTGCCGGTCCGCAAGAATATTGTCAATATTAAACTGGTTTGCAGTGCAAAGAAGGTTGGGGACCCCTGCAACAGATGACCCCAATAGACTCGCAAGTGAAGTGTTGCCTCACCTGGAAGGACTGTTTGGGGCCCTGAATGGTGGTGAGAGGGGATGTGCAGGGACAGGTGTAGCACTTACCCTTGCAGGGATAAGTGCTGGGTGGGAGATCCCCTCCGCCAGCTGCCTATCACCTCCCTCATGGTTCCGCCTCCTTCCACTACCCATGTGCTTTCCCCTATTCCTTCACCACCTTTCCTGCCTATCACCTCCATGCTTCCCCTCCCCCACCCCTTGATCTTTCCCGTTACTGGTTTTTCACCTGGCACCTACCAGCTTTTTCCTTCCCACCCTCCCCCCCCCACCTTCTTTATAGGGCCCCTGCCCCCTCCCTCTTCAGTCCTGACGAAGGGTCTTGGCCTGAAACACTGACTGTTCGTTTCCATGGATGCTGCCTGACCTGCTGAGTTCCTCCAGTGTGTTGCTTTGACCCCAGCATCTGCAGAGAATTTTGTGATTACCAGTCTCAATATTCACTGCTAGTGATAGAGATGGATTTGAACCACACACCTAGAGTCATTTCTCAGCTAACCTACTCACAACTATACATACGGCTTAACTAGGGAAATCAGATCAACATCCGCTTTTGCTTTCTTTCAGTTTCCTAATGCTGGTGTATGTTACAAGTACAATTACTAAAATCAGCTATCGAATACCATTGGAATGTATCCCACCCAAAAGCTCCTCCATCTTCAGCCTCACGATTACTATACAACCCAAGAGCAACAAGTGTCAACGTGGACCACTTTTACCTGGGACCATGGCCGACTGACTGTAGAGGACAGGATTGCTTCCAATGGTGATAGTACGCGGCATCGCTGTGGAAGTGAGCACTGCTGCTTTCCTCTTGATGGGCTTGGCTGCCGGACCCAGAGCTGGAGGATTTGAGGGCATGCTTGAAGCAGAGTTACTCTGAAAGATAACCAACTCTTATGTTCGTAAACATCCCAGACAGCCATCTAGTTTATGCAATCAGTCGTGAGTGGGAGCCGATCCACGGAACCTACCTGCACTCATGGTGCTCAAGGAACCAAGAGGATTATGTGGAGAAGGTCAGAGTCAAACATAAACTGTAATCTGAGCTCTAATATTCTGTATTAAGACAAACCTTTCACCCAAGTAAGGGGAGGATGTGTGTGACCCATACCACATTCTTTGGTCACATACAAAACAGCACGTACACTCATTCTCTCTTGCAGCCTACATGAAGGATAAGCAGTGTTGGCTTTGCTCAATTTTGCAGAAGGTACCGCTAGCAGAAGAATAGCATAGAGTCAGTGGTGTCCATACAACATAACCCAGCTCACCATATTTCCAAATTTAGCCAATTTATCTCCCTGGTGCCTGCCAGGTGCCCAGGTTCGGGGCATCTCATCTGACCTGCAGAGGAATTTACAGTGGGAGGGAAAAGATCCAATTGTTGTGGTCCATGTGGGTATCAACAACATAGGTAGAATGGGGAAAGAGGTTCTGTTGAAGGAATTTGAGCAGCTAGGGACTAAATTAAAAAGCAGAATGAAAAAGGTGGTAATCTCTGGATTACTATCTGAGCCATATGCAAATTGGCACAGAGTTAAGAAGATTAGAGAATGGCTCAAGGACTGCTGTGGGAGAAATGAGTTTGAATTCATAGGAAACTGGCACCAGCATTGGGGAAGGAGGAAGCTGTTCCATCAGGACGGGTTCCACCTGAACTGTGATAGGACCTGGAGCTTAGCAAATTGTATAACTCGGGTTGTGGATAGGGCTTTAAAGTATATCGATTGGAGCAGTATGGATAAAGTAAAAGAGAAAAGCGTGGATAAAGAAAAAGTAAAAACAAAAGTTAAAAAAGATAAAAGGGTGGAGTGCAGAAAAGACCAAAGTGTATAAGAGACAAAGATGACTAGATTTTAAAGGCACAATGAGTGTAAGGGCACTTTATCTGAATGCCTGTAGTATTCGTAACAAGGTCAGGGAACTTGTGGCATAAATCAGTATTGTTATAAATCAGGGTTGTTATTTAGTGGCCATTACAGAAACATGGTTGCAGGGTGGAGAGGACTGGGAATTAAATATCCAACAATATCACGTAATATGGAAGGATAGGAAGGTAAGGGAAGTGTGGTAGTGCTCGTAATTAAGGATGGGATCAGGGCAGTAGTGAGAGACAATGTAAGATCTAAGGAGCAGAATGCTGAATCCATCTGGTAGAGATCAGGAATAGTAAATGGGGTTAAAAAAAAAAGAAATATCTGAAGCATGTAAGAATGGAACAGTAGTTATCGTGGGGGACTAACTTGTACATAGATTGGGTGAATCCAGTTGGTCGAGGCAGGCTTGGGGACTTCATTGAACGTATATGTCATAGCTTTCTTGAACAACATGTTACTGAACCTACAAGGGAACATGCTATCTTGGATCTGGTCCTGTACAATGAGACAGGTAAAATTAGCAATCTTGTAGTTAGGGATCCTCTTGGAAAGAGTGGTTACAGCAGATTGAGGGTGCAAATGGAGGGTGTAATAGTTTGATCTGAAACCAGTGCATTAAGCTTAAACAAGGGAGACTACAGTGGGATGAGGAAGGAGTTGGCTACAGTAGTCTGGGAGCACTGGATATACGGTGGGACAGTTGAGGAACAGACTTTCAAAGAGTTTTTTCCACAGTGCTCAATAAAAGTATATTCCAGTTAAAAGCAAGGGTGGGGAGATCCAGTCATGGATAACCAAGGAAATAAAGGAAGGCATCAAACTAAAAGCTCATACAAACAAAGTCGCTGAGAGTAGTGGGAAACTGGAAGATTGGGAAAACTTTAAAAAGCAACAAAAAACCACTAAATAGATTATGAAAATTAGCTAGCACAAAATATAAATGCAATGGGAAGTGAAGACCTTGATACAATAACTATCACCGAAGAGGTTGCTGAGCAAATTTGTGGACCTGAAGATAGACAAGCCCCTACTCCTGATAGAATGCATTCCAGGGTACTGAGAGAAATGGCAGGGGTTATAGTTGAAGCCTTGCTGAAAATTTACCAAAATTCTCTGGACTCAGCGCAGGTCCCAGCAGATTGGAAGATGGCAAATATTACACCACTGTTCAAAAAAATTATGCAGGCAAAAGGCAGGTAACTATAGGTCTGTTAGTTTAACATCTGTCGTGGAGAAAATGCTTGAAGCTATCATTAAAGTAGTAGCGAGGCATCTGGAAAGAAATGGATCCATCAGACAGGCGAAGCATGGATTCAGCAAAGGCAGGCCCTGCTTGACAAACTTACTGGAGTTCTTTGAGGGTATAACAAGTGAAGGGATAGAGGGGAACAGATAGCTGATACTTACTTGCATTTCCAGAAGGCGTTTGATATGGTGCCACATAAAAGACTTATCATAAGGGGTGATGTATTAGCATGAATAGAGAATTGGTTAACCAATAGAAAGTGGAGAGTTGTGATACATGGGTATTTCTCTAGCTGGCAATCACTGGTGAGTGGTGTACTGCAGGGGTCGGTGCTGGGCCCACAACTGTTAACGACATACATTAACAATCTGGAGAGGGGACCGAGTGTATCCAAGTTTGCTGATGTTACTAAACTGAGTGGAAAAGCAGAGAGATATAGATAGGTTAAGTGAGTGGGTTAAGTCTGGCAGTTGGAGTACGATGTTGGTAAATGGAAGGTCATCCACTTTGGAAGGAAAAATGAAAGATCACATCATTACTTAAATGTTTAAAAAAAAAATTACAGCATGCTGCTGTGCAGAGGGACTTGGGAGTGCTTGTGCATGAATCACAAAAGGTTGGTTTGCAGATGCAGCAGGCTGAGAAGGTGGCAAATGGAATGTTGGCCTTCATTGCTAGAGGGATTGAATTTAAGAGCAGGGAGGTTATACTGCAACTGTACAGGGTGCTAGTGAGGCCACACCTGGAGTGCTGCGTGCAGTTCTGGTCTCCTTACTTGAAGGATAAACTGGCTTTGGAGCAGGTGCAGAGGAGGTTCACCAGGTTGATTCCAGAAATGAGGGGGTTAGACTATGAAGAGAGATTGAGTCACCTGGGACTGTAATCGCTGGAATACATAAGGATAAGCGAAGATCTTAGAAACATACAAAAGTAGGAAAGGGATAGATAAGATAGGGGCAGAAAAGTTGTTTGCACTGGTAGGTTTGCACTTAAGATTCAGGGGAGTAAATTTAGGATGGAGATGAGGAAGAACTGCTTTTTCCAAGGGGTGATGAATCTGTGGAATTCTCTGCAATGAAGCAGTGGAGGCTACTTCACTAAATATACCGAAGACAAGGTTGGATAGATTTTTGCATAGTATGTGAATTAAGGGTTACGGGGAAAAGGAGGTGAGACCATGGCCAGATCAGCCATGATCTTATTGAATGGCGGAGCAGGCTCGACGGGTCAGATGGCCTATTCCTGCTCCTATTTCTTATGTTCTTATCCCAGAGGGACCAGAAAACAGGAAACTCTTGACACAAACAACCTGCTGAGCTTGGGTGAGATGGGGTGGAGAGTGGCTTAAAACCATGAAAACATTCTCACCACTTTTACTATTGGAAGCTGGACTGTTGTAACTGGAACGATGGGGAGAAGGGACCTTTCCAAACAATCTTCTTCTGTTCCCGGCGCTGGTGGTTCCTTGCTGTCCACTTCCATCTCCACTTCTTGTATGTCGCCACCATCGTCACTCGGAGGGGGTGGAGGAGGGGGTGGGGGTGGAGGGGAGGAGGGAGGGGGTGGGGGCAAGGGAGGGAGATCCAAGGGGAGGGGGGGTTGAGGGGGAAGAGGTGGGGGAGGAGGCTGGGGGGTGACTTCTGCAGAAGCTTGGCCAGCAGACAGCTCCACTTGCACCAAATCTAAAATTTAAATTAAATTGAATTGACTTTTTCCTCACATCCTTCACATACGTGAATAAGTATCTTTACATTATGTCTCCGTCTGAATGTGCAATATATAGTAATTTGCAACAAATAGTATGTACAACAGGACAGTCAGTGTAGCACAGAAATACAATTGTATCACTGTGAATTAATCAGTATGATAGCCTGGTGGAAGAAGCTGTCCTGGAACCGGTTGGTCCTGGCTTTTATGCTGCGGTACCGTTTCCTAGATGGTAGCAGCTGGAACAGTTTGTGGTTGGGGATGACTCGGGTCCCCTCCTCAATGATCTTTCGGGTCCTTTTTACATACCTGGCGCTGTAAATGTCCTGAATAGTGGGAAGTTCACATCTACAGATGCGCTGGGCTGTCCACACCACTATCTGCAGAGTCCTGCGATTGAGGGATATACAATTCCCATACCAGGCAGTGATGCAGCCAGTCAGGATGCTCTTAATTGTGCCCCTGTAGAAAGTTCTTAGAATTTGGGGACTCAGGTCAACCTTCTTCAACTGTCTGAGGTGAAAGAAGTGCTGTTGTGCTTTTTTCACCACACAGCCAGTATGTACAGACCACATGAGATCCTCGGTGATGTGAATGCCAAGGAACTTAAGGCTGTTCACCCTCTCAACCCCAGATCCATTGATGTCAATAGGGATGAGTCTGTCTCCATTCCTCCTATAGTCCACAACCAGCTCCTTTGTTTTTGCGACATTGAGGGCGAGGTTGTTTTCTTGAAACCACTGTGTCAGAGTGATGATTTCTTCCCTGTAGGCTGTTTTGTTATTATTTGAGATTAAGCCAATCAATACAGTAACGTCAACAAATTTAATTAGCAGATTGGAGCTGTGAGTGGTGACAGAGTCATGGGCATACAGAGAGTCAAGGAGGGGGCTTAGGACGCAGCCCTGAGGGGCTCCCGTGTTGAGGGCTTTTAAACAGAACAGGGAAAATGACATCATCAGATGGGATCCAATCTACTGCACAAGTAGTTTAAAAGGATGATGGTGCTGACAGCAAGTTTTTTCAGCAGTCTCTTCCGCTTAAGCATTTGGAGAAACCCCTACTAAGCAACAGAAAAGGCCACTCTGTCCAAGTCATTTAAGACAACTTTTTATTCCAGTGATTTTCATTCTTTCAACACCCACTGTGTTGCATTCAGAACTCTGTTTTCCTCCTAGAGGAATTCCTCTACTAAAGCACTGCTTCTGCGCAGCAGTCACCCAGGAAACCACAGCAGTCTTGCAGATAACACCACATCTTTTCATTCAATTTAATTCCAATGGGTTGGTCCATGGCACGAGGCCAAGATGAGGTCCCCTTCAGGGTGAAGTAGCAACACCTTATGCTCCATCTGGGTAGCCTCCAACCTGATGGCATGAATATCAATTTCTCCTTCTGGTAAATTTCTTCCTCCACCTTCCTCTATTCCCCACTCTAACCTTTTATCTCTTCTCACCTGCCTATTACTTCCCCAGAGGTCCCCTCCTCCTTCCCTTCCAATAATCAACTCTCCTCTGTCAGATTCCTTCTTCTCCAACTCTACCTTTCCCACCCACCTGACTTCGCCTATCACTTTTCAACTAGCCTCCTTCTCCTCCCCCCACCTTTTTATTCTGCATCTCCCTCACCCCTCTCAATCCTGAAGAAAAGCCTTGGACTGAAGCGTCAACTAATTATTCCATATAACCATATGGGGTATATGGGGTGTCAGGGAGGGGTAGCACCTCTGGTGGGGGAACATGTCGCGTCCTTTTCAGGGCAGTTAGTCCACCTTTGGTCCCCACCTGGCACTCAGCTCTCACCTGTGGCTCCCCGTATGCGACAGCGGCCACACCCTGGGCAACGGCTTCAACAAGCCGGCTAAACCAGGTGAGGGTAGCCGACGGGTCTCAAACCCTCGGTGAGATAGGGAGTTGTCTATCCCAACATGTGAAGACAGACTCCGGCGGATTGAGCGGATGAAACCAATGGAAGGTCCAACGGTCAAGAAGGCGGTCTCTGCAAGTGTCGTGGAACGTGTAGAGCAGGACAAGACACAGAAGACATCCTGGTCATCCACTGCGCCTAGTCCCATCTCCAGCCCTCTAGACTCCGCCTTGCCACTGGACCCAGATGGGAATTGGGAAGAGAGTGAGGCTGACGCTGCGCAACTCTCCCTCACTTAAATCCAAATCACGTGCTAGTCTCGACACCATCATAATGGTGTCGAGGTCCTCATCGACGTCAACGATAGACGAACAACAATAACCATATAACAATTACAGCATGGAAACAGGCCATCTCGGCCCTTCTAGTCCATGCCGAACTCCCACTCTCACCTAGTCCCACTGACCTGCACTCAGCCCATAACCCTCCATTCCTTTCCTGTCCATATATCTATCCAATTTAACTTTAAACGACAACATCGAACCCGCCTCAACCACTTCTGCTGGAAGCTCATTCCACACAGCTACCACTCTCTGAGTAAAGAAGTTCCCCCTCATGTTACCCCTAAACTTTTGCCCTTTAACTCTCAACTCACGTCCTCTTGTTTGAATCTCCCCCATTCTCAATGGAAAAAACCTATCCACGTCAACTCTATCAATCCTCCTCATAATTTTAAACACCTCTATCAACATTCTACGCTCCAAAGAATAAAGACCCAACTTGTTCAACCTTTCTCTGTAACTTAGGAGACAAAACCCAGGCAACATTTTAGTAAACCTTCTCTGTACTCTCTCAATTTTATTGACATCTTTCCTATAATTCGGTGACCAGAACTGTACACAATACTCCAAATTTGGCCTTACCAATGCCTTATACAATTTCAACATTACATTCCAACTCTTATAGTCAATGCTCTGATTAATAAAGGCCAACATACCAAAAGCTTTCTTCACCACCCTATCCACATGAGATTCCACCTTCAGGGAACTATGCACCATTATTCCTAGATCCCTCTGTTCTACAGCATTCTTCAATGCCCTACCATTTACCATGTATGTCCTATTTTGATTAGTCCTACCAAAATGTAGCACCTATTCATATCCATAGATGCTGCCTGACTTGCAGAGTTCCTTCCAGCATTTTGTGGGTGTTGCTCTTTCAAGTGATTTGCTCTGGCTAACGCACAAAAATAACAACCACAGTCTTTGCTCCAGCATCCCTGACCCAGAAGGAGGAAACCTTCAGCAACTCAGCCAAGCTGCAGGTAGACAGGGTGCCGAAGGCAGCTTTTGGCAAGGTGGCCTTCATCACTCAGGGCACTGAGTACAAGAGTTGGGGCAGTATGTTGCCGTTGTATTAGATGTTGGTAAGCTAGAATAGTGTGTAGTTTTGGTCACACTTATTGGAAAGATGCCAGTAAGCTGGTTAAAAAAAAATGCAGAGGTTTCTGAGAATGCTGCCAGGATTCGAGGATCTGAGTTATAGGAAGAGTTGGACAGGCTAGGACTTTATTCCTTAGCGTGTAGGGGACTTACGGGTGACCTGAAAGAGGTGTATAAAACCATGAGGCATAGTTAGAGTGAACACATACAGTCCTTCCCACAGGAAAATATAATGAAAAACTAAGGGTGGCATAACTTGAATATGGGGGGGGGGGGGGGATTTGATTTAAAAAGGACTCAAATGGCAACTTCTTCACACAGAAAGTGGTGAGTGCAGGGAACGAGCTACTAAAGGAGGCAGTTTAGGCAGGTGAAACAACATTTAAGAAACATTTGGACAGAAACATGGATAGAAAGGTTTAGAAAGATAATTGGCCAAATACAGGCATTTTGGTTGCACTAAAGGGACTCTTTCCGTGCTTATACTACTCCAAGATGTGACTGGGGACATGTGTCAAAGACTGGAACCCACGGAGATGCTAAGCTCCTCACCTGCAGGGTCACCTGTCACACCTGCAGCTTCTCTCACTGGAGCGCTGAGCATGCTTTTACCAGCAGTTAGCCTTGAAGTGCTCTCGGCTGTCTCCTCCTCCTCGTCCACATCTGGAAACTCCCACTGAGATTGGCCCGTCTGTTCATTGAGATAGAAATAGCGCCGGTGCTCCCTACGGCGTGACAGAAAGGGCACACTTAGTACAGGGGTAGCAGCAGGAAGTCCCTGCCAAAGGCGAAAAAGAAAATTATGAGTTTTGTTTTGCCAACAGGAAGTTTGGCACCTCCTGTTCCTAGAGACCTAGGATGGCAGAGATCAGAGGGGAAACCTCATGATTCAATTGTGTTTTGGATTTGATTTATTAAAAAATAAATAAATAAATATCAGCCATTTAAAAAGAAAGTTACTAATTCAGTCCAATTATTTTATCTTTTGAAGAGAGAAAATGGCTGCCTGATAATGACGGCATTGAGGGTGTCTAGGTAACTTAGACAACCCTTTTGCTCTGGAAGCAAATAAGGAAGGAATTAGTGCAAAAATATTCTTCAAGCTGAAAAATGAAACAGCAATTTTTATGTGTATTTATAAAAACACATTTACATGTTTTACAGATGCAGTAAACAGTAAAAAAGATAAAAGAAAATAATTCTGACCTGTGTTCCGGCAATAATCTTGGTCTTCTCTTGCAGCTGCTGCAGGAGGCACCTTCCCTCTTTCTGTCGCGTGGTCGGCTCAGGAATTCCATCCCAGAAATTTCCAGCAAAGCGCAGACATTCCTTGCATGCGCACTCTCTCCCGCCCCTTTCCCCTTTATCCCTTCCTCAAAATTATACGAGCAGTCTATCTGTTCAACTCCAATACTCAACCCTCAGCAAGAGATATTGCCAAAATTTGTGGGTTACATTTTAGGCTGGTCCAATGATTGTTTTGCTTTTGGGATTTTTTTTTGCACGCATGCGGGAGTGCTGCCAAATTAGTAGTTTAGAAAAGCTGGCAGTCTGCAACTATTGTTGTCACGTCGTCAAGTGGAGATGGGGAGGGTGGGGTCACAGTTCAGTTGTCACGTGTCAAAGGTGAAAGGTGAAAAAGTAGAAGAGTGCGTACCTGTCCCAATGGCAGGACCAGCCTTTTGGGGATGCATTTGATTCATAGTGTTTAATCTGTAAATCAGCTTCCTGCAGTTTACGTTTGAGATATTGGCCATTCAGTGCTCCTTCTCGCCAGTCTGATATACGAGTCTGAAACACAGGATAATGAAGGGTAATTAGAAAAGAACACTGAGCCATTAAGGTAGAGGCTTAAGCATGGAAGAAAGATCTCCCGCGTTTCAGTACAGCCCAGGACAGGTGCTCTATCAGCAATCAGCGGTAGCTACTGGGGAACAGTCCGTTAGATCCCCCAGCACACACTGGATTCACCATCTATCCTGTCCACAAGCAGTGATGAGGCAAGGAGCTCCATTCTTTAACCTGCAGCGGGGACATGGACCCACATTACAGGGCAGACAGGCCCATTATTTTGCGTGGTAATGTTGAGACAAGGACAAGATGTCAACTGTCACAGATGGAGGACAAAATGGGAGCTGGCAGACACAAGGATGTACACTTAATGGTCACTGAGTGTATGTTCGTGGACTTCTGCTGCTGTAGCCTATCCACTTGAAGGTTCTAGGTATTGAGGATTCAGAGATACTCTTCTGCACACTATTGTAACGCATGGTTATTTGAGTTACTATTACTTTACTGTCAGCTTGAATCAGTTTTGCCATTCTTCACTGGCCTCTCTTGTTAACAAAGTATTTTATTTCCCCACAGAACTGCTGCTCACTGCATGTTTTTTTTTGTTTTCTTGCATCATTCTCTATCAAGTGCAGACTGTTGGGTGTGAAAATCACAGATTAGCAGTTTCTGAGATACTCACACCATCTCGCTTGGCCCCAACAATCATTCCACGGTCAAAGTCAATTAGATCATATTTCTTCCTCATTCTGATGTTTGGTTTGATCTGAACAACTGAACCTCTGGACTATTTCTGCATGTTTTTATGCATTGAGTTGCTGCCACATGATTGGCTGATTAGTTATTTCCATTAATGAGCGAGCGTACAGGTGTACCTAATAAAGTGGCCACCGAGTGCAGAGGCTGCGGGTATACTGTTTCACTTTTGTTCTTGCACATTTTTACTTCCTGCCATTCCGCCCAGAGTCAGTGCTGTCTCTCAGAGCATTTCCATCAGACTCATCCCCCACAAAGTATTCCCTCACTTATCCATCAACAATTTCTCCCTCACTTACATGCTGGGGACAATTTACAGTGGCCAATAAACGTACCAACCCCACGTGTTGTTGATGTGTGGGAGGAAACTGGAGCATCTAGCGAAGTTCATATGGTCCATAGGCAAATTGCACAGATAGAAGCACCCAGAGCCAGGAATAAAACCAGGCTGTTAGAGCTGTGCAGTGTGACAGTGGTTGGGGTGCTACTGTGGGGCGAAGTGGAAGCTATCTGAAAACTGAATTATAAACAGCATTTTCAAAATTAAACCCCTCTTTGAAAGCAACTAATCCTCAAGCACAAGGAACACTACATGGAATATAGGACGCAAACAACAGGAATTCTGCAGATGCTGGAAATTCAAGCAACACACATCAAAGTTGCTGGTGAACGCAGCAGGCCAAGCAGCATCTCTAGGAAGAGGTACAGTTGACATTTCAGGCCGAGACCCTTCGTCAGGACTGACGAAGGGTCTCAGCCTGAAATGTCGACTGTACCTCTTCATAGAGATGCTGCCTGGCCTGCTGCGTTCACCAGCAACTTTGATGTGTGCTGATGGAATATAGGAGCCAGTCACAAACCTCAATCTGGAGCAGCAGGAAATGGAAGTTGGAGATAGACTGTCTGCTAATTCCCAGGAATTCCAGTTTACTGGAGAGTGTGTTTGCCAGTTCAGCAATCTGAAACTGATATAAAAAAATCTGCAGTTAACATCCACGTGACCACAACCACACCTCAGGATGTTTTGACATCTTGAAATAATTTGCCCAACCTAATCAGACCACCAGCTTCAGGAATAATTGCCCATAAGCTACCAACTATGCCACTGCCAAAGCCCCCACCATTTCCTCCAGAGAATACCACTTAAGACATCTGTAACGCCCTGGTTCAGATTTTTACTGCTATGCTGTAGGTATTTCATTTTAGCAGTTCTGTAAGAGCAGTCTGTCCTGCTTTTAGCATGTCTGGGTTTGAACTGAGGTATAGGGTTCTGTTGTTCAACTTAGGGATGTTGTGTCAGCTAATCAGGATGGTAGAATTGGGAGAAGATTCTGGAGGGAACTGGGCGGAGATGTTTTTGTGACGGACACTGGTGCGGGTTGAGGTCTTTTTTGGTGGGAGCTGGGAGAAGACAGGAGGCAAGATGGCTGAGGCACAAGGTGCTTTGTGCAGATGAATGGCTTCAAGGAAAAAGGACCAATACTCCAGTGGGCAAGCCCCATCTATTTGAGCTGGATTTCAAGTGATATTCGGACGGTGGTGTGCACTTTCACACAGGCCATGGCTCCAGTGTACGAGTTAAAGACAACTTCAAGATGAGCTTCAACTTGCGTGCACATTTAGACTCCGTTAACTATAACTGGCCCCTTTAAATGTTTTTCTTTCTCTTTTCCGAACTAACTGTTCGATAAAGCTGACATTTGTAAATATACTTTCTTTATAAATGTGTGCAGTGTATGATCTGTTATTTCTTGCCAACGGCTAATTGCGTGGGGGCAGTATTTACACAATTCAGGGTTCAAGTGGGCGAGACATCCCAAATTCCTGGTTTTGGTGGGATCTGACTCTAGACGAACAGAGAAAAGAGGCTAACGAGGGGCTAGAGACGCCCGGTAAAAAGCGGTTTCACATATGCAACATTGCTTCCAGCACAACTCCCACCCCAACCACACCAGTCCTCTTCCCAAACCCCATCATAATCCATGACTGGTCTTGCCCCAGATACTAATTTACACCTCAATTTTCCACAAAAATATCATCATATAGGAATATTGCTGCACCACCTTAAACATTGGAAAATTAGGGCAATGTCAGCATAGTCTGCACAGTAGCCCATCCTCCTCCCCACCTTGAGTTCAAATTCATCATCTTTTTCTTCAAGTGGTGGTTTTGGTGCTGCCACTGCCTTTTCTGTAGGCTCTTCAAGGTCCACATCACCACCTTCAGGATCAATGCTTGGTTTTTCAGGAGCTAAAGAGAAAATAATTGTGGAGAAAATAAATTATAACCCTGAAATGTCCAACCAATACAGATGGGATTGCTGCAAGCTATGAGTGAATTTACCACATTTGCAGATTCTATGTAATTCACAGGACAACATGAAACACGGATTCCACTGGGAAAGTGGGAGAGTGGAAATTATATTTACTTATTACAGTGGCCTCACTCAGTAAATATTAAAACTGGTGCAAAACAAAACAATGGATTGGGAGATGTGCTCATATTGATCCTGCCCATCAGTGTTCAAAGTCAACTCTACATGTTACAAATGAAGCAACACACATCAAAGTTGCTGGTGAACGCAGCAGGCCAGGCAGCATCTCTAGGAAGAGGTACAACCGACGTTTCGGGCTGAGATCCTTCGTCAGGACTAACTGACGAAGGGTCTCAGCCTGAAACGTCGACTGTACCTCTTCCTAGAGATGCTGCCTGGCCTGCTGTGTTCACCAGCAACTTTGATGTGTGTTGCTTGAATTTCCAGCATCTGCCAAATTCTTCGTGTTTGCGATGTTACAAATGAAATCTGTTTCACAACCATTGAAGACATAATAGAATTAGGTTTGGTTAT
The DNA here is from genome assembly GCF_963921235.1 of Mobula hypostoma. Taxonomy (NCBI): domain Eukaryota; kingdom Metazoa; phylum Chordata; class Chondrichthyes; order Myliobatiformes; family Myliobatidae; genus Mobula; species Mobula hypostoma. The sequence goes on along the minus strand of NC_086107.1, from coordinate 75,760,774 downwards.
TATGAAGAGACACTGGAATTCAAGATTCAAGATTTCTTAATGTCATTTCCAGTACAAAAGTGTGAGGAAGAATGAAATAATTGTTACTCTGGATCTGACGCAGCACAACAGAAAAACAGTAAGATAAAGAACACAATTAAAAGAAACACAATAAATATAAATAGGTTAAATAGCTTATATAAATAGAATGATTGTATGTCCATAAAGTGATGTTAGGCATAGGAGTGTCAGTATACTAGGTGGCTGACAGGAAATGATAAAGTAGTGGTGGCATAATGGGTGGATGTGATTAGCCATATTGCTTGGGGAAAATATCTGTTTGAGTGTCTTGTCCTGGCGTGTATGTTACATAGCCTCCCCCTGATGGGAGCAGGACAAATGGTCCATGAGTAGGGTGGGTAAGGTCCTTCATGTTACTGGCCCTTTTACAGCACCTTTCTGTATATATGTCCTTGATGGTGAGTAGGCTGGTGCCAGTGAGACGTTGGGAGCTTCTCATTGTAGAGCCTTCCTGCCCACCCCAGTGCAGTTTCTATACCACACCGATACAGACAACCAAGCATTGATTCTGATGCATTTTAGGGTGCTCTCTAGTACCAGGGCTAGATTGGAAATTAACCTTAAAGGCTGACCATAGTGGCTACAGTTGGATAGTGTAGTTTTCATTCTTCAGAGAGCTGACACTTTGGTGAATAAAGGCTCGGCATCGTCAAAGGTCAGGGTCAGAGGCTAGAGATAGGATTTCTACGAGGCACGACTGCACAAGCGTGTGGACATCAGCGAGTTAGACCGGTGGGAAGGATTTAAAAGAAGACAGGTTTATAGAGCAGAGGGAGACAGAGTAGGAGGGCTTTGGCTCAACAGGGCTTCGGCGATAACGGGTCAAGGCAAGGTAAGCTACTTGTGCGGAATAGGAAGTATGTCTGTGAGGCTGGTGTTCTGTACTGTGTGTCAGATGTGGGAAGTCTGGGAGCCTCCCAACCTCCCGGACAGCCACATTTGTACCAGGTGTGTCAAGCTGCAGCTCCTTAAGGACCTGGAGATACAGCTCAATGACCTTTGCTAGGTCAGGGAAAGTGAGGAGGTGATAGAGGGAAGCTATAGGCAAGTAGTCACACTGGGGCCTCGGGAGACAGATAAGTGGGTAACAGGCAGGAGAGGGAAGGGCAAGAGGCAGATATTAGAGAGTACCCCTGTGGCTGTCCCCCTTAACAGTAAGTACTCCTGTTTGAGTACGGTTGGGGAGCTCGACCTACTTTGGGGAAGGAAGTGGCAGAGCCTCTGGCAGAGTCTGGCCCTGTGGCTCAGAAGGGTAGGGAAAGGAAGAGGATAGCAGCAGTGACAGGTGACTCTATAATTAGTGGGTCAGACAGGTGATTCTGTGGCTGCAGGAAGGAAACATGGATGGTTGTTTGCCTCCCAGGTGCCACGGTCTGGGATGTTCCTTATTGTGTCCACGATATCCTCAAATGGGGAAGTTGAACAGCCAGAGGTCGTGGTACATACTGGTACCAACGACGTAGATGGGAAAAGAGAGTAGTAGTTCCTGAATAGACTACAGGGAGTTAGGAAAGAAGCTGAGAAGCAGGACCTCAAAGGTAGTAATCTTGGGATTACTGCCTGTGCCACATGACAGTGAGTACAGGAATAGGGTGAGGTTCTGGTTAAATGTGTGGCTGACAGATTGGAGCAGGGGGCAGGGATTCAGATTTCTGGATCATTGGGACCTCTTTTAGGGCAGGTGTGACCTGTACAAAAAGGATGGGTTGCACTTGAATCCCAGGGGGACCAGTATCCCGGCAGAGAGGTTTGCTAAGGCTACTGGGGAGAGTTTAAACTAGAATTGCTGGGGTGGGAACCGAACTGAAGAGACGGTGGAAGGGGAGGTTGGCTCAGAAACAGAGAAAGCTTGTAGGCAGCGTGAGAGGGAGAATAGGCAGGTGATAGAGAAGGGATGCGCTCTCAAACTGATGGTTTGAAATGTGCCTATTTTAATGCATGCAGCATCATGAACAAAGCGGATAAGCTTAAAGCGTAGATCAGTACTTGAAGCTATGATATTATGGCCATTACAGAGACTTGCATGGTTCAGGGGCAGGAATGGTTACTTAGAGTGCCAGACTTTAGATGTTTCAGAAAGGACAGGGAAGGAGGCAAAAAAAGTGGGAGCGTGGCACTGCTGATCAGAGATAGTGTCACAGCTGCAGAAAAGAAGGAAGTCATGGAGGGATTGTCCATTGAGTCTCTGTGGGTGGAAGTTAGGAACAGGAAGGGGTCAATAATTCTATTGGGTGTTTTTTTTTTAAGAGCATCTAATGGTACAGGGACATCAAGGAGCAGATATGGAGTCAGATTCTGGAAAGGTGTAATAACAACAGGGTTGTTGTGGTGGGAAATTTTAATTTCCCAAATATTGATTGGCATCTCCTAGAGCGAGAGGTTTAGATGGGGTGGAGTTTGTTAGGTGTGTTCAGTAAGGTTTCTTGACACAATATGTAGATAAGCCTACAAGAGGAGAGGCTGTACTTGAGCTGGTATTGGGAATAAACCTGGTCAGGTGTCAGGTCTCTCAGTGGGAGAGCATTTTGGAGATAGTGATCACAATTCTATCTCCTTTACCAAAGCATTGGAGAGGGATAGGAACAGACAAGTTAGGAAAGCATTTAATTGGAATAAGGAGAAATATGAAGCAATTAGGCAGGCACTTGGAAGTATAAATTGGGAACAGATGTTCTCAGGGAAATGTATGGCAGAAATATGGCAAATGTTCAGGTGATATTTGCATGATGTTCTGCATAGGTACGTTACAATGAGACAAGGGAAAGGATGGTAGGGTACAGGAACCACGGTGTACAAAGGCTGTTGGAAATCTAGTCAAGAAGAAAAGCTTACGAAAGTTTCAAAAAAACTAGGTAATGATAAGAGATCTAGGAAATTATAAGGCTAGCAGGAAGGAGCTTAAGAATGAAATTATGAGAGCCAGAAGGGGCCGTGAGAAGGCCTTGGCGAGCAGGATTAAGGAAAACCCCAAGGCATTCTACAAGTATGTGAAAAGCAAGAGGGTAAGACGTGAGAGAATGGGACTAATCAAGTGTGACAGTGGAAAAGTGTGTATGGAACTGGAGGAGACAGCGGAGGTACTTAATGAATACTTTGCTTCAGTATTCACTGCAGAAAAGGACCTTGGCAATTGTAGGGATGATTTACAGCAGACTGAAAAGCTTGAGCATATAAATATTAAATGAATGTGCTAGAACTTTTGGAAAGCATCAAGTTGGTTAAATCACCGGGACTGGACGAGATATACCTCCGGCTACTGTGAGGCGAGGGAGGAGATTGCTGAGCCTCTGGCAATGATCTTTGCATCATCAATGGTTCAGTGGGGAGGGGAGAGGTTCTGGAAGATTGGAGGGTTTCAGATGTTGTTCCCTTATTTAAGAAAGGGAGTAGAGTTAGCCCAAGAAATTATAGACCTGTGAGACTTCCTTCAGTGGTTGGTAAGTTGATGGAAAAGATCCTGAGAGGCAGGATTTATGAACACTTGGAGAGTAACAATATGATTAGGAATAGTCAGCATGGCTTAGTCAAAGGCACGTCGTGTCTTACCAGCCTGATTGAATTTTTTGAGGATGTGACTAAACGCATTGATGGAAGTAGAGCAGTAGGTGTAATGTATATGGATTTCAGCAAGGCATTTGATAAGGTACCCCTTGCACGGCTTATTGAGAAAGTAAGGAGGCATGGGATCCAAGGGGACCTTGCTTTGTGGATCCAGAATTGGCTTGCTCATAGAAGGTAAAGAGTGGTTGTAGATGGGTCACATTCTGCATGGAGGTCAGTGACTAGTGGTGTGCCTCAGGGATCTGTTCTGGGACTCCTTCTCTTCGTGATTTTTATAAATGACCTTGGTGTGGAAGAGAAGGGATAGGTTAGTAAATTTGCTGATGACACAAAGGTTGGGGGTGTTGTAGATAGTATGGAGGGCTGTTAGAGGTTACAACGGGACATTGATATGATGCAAGACTGGGCTGAGAAGTGGCAGATGGAGTTCAACCCAGATAAGTGTGAGGTGGTTCATTCTGGTAGGTCAAATATGATGGCAGAATATAGCATTAATGGTAAGACTCTTGGCAGTATGGAAAATCAGAGGGATCTTGGGGTCCGAGTCCATCTGACACTCAAACCTGCTGTGTAGAAAGACTGTGTGGTTAAGAAGGCACAGAGGAGATGTCAGGGACAAGTTTTTTTTTAAATGTAGAGAGTGGTGAGTGCGTGGAATGGGCTGCCGGCTGCGTTGGAGGAGGCGGAAATGATAGGGTCTTTTAAGAGACTCCTGGGTGGCTACATGGAGCTTAGAAAAATAGAGGGCTATGGGTAAAGCCTAGGTAATTTCTAACGTTAAGTACATGTTCGGCACAGCATTGTGCGCTGAAGGGCCTGTATTGTGAAGTAGGTTTTCTATGTTTCTATAACTCACCAGGTTCTGTAGGCTGCACTCCTTCTGGGGCAGTGTCCTGTTCTTGGTTATTTAAAGCACGGCCAGCAGAGTCAGGACTGAATGTGCGAGCAAGTGCCTGCCACTTCCCTTTCCTGTGGATATGTTTACTGCTCTCAGACACCTGAACATCCTGTTGCATAACCTGGCTGCAATCAGATCGTGGACTCGACCCACAGGCGTCACCCTCCTCTAGTGCACGCAGCTCTGCCTGTGAAGACATGGCAGAGTTAGCACTAGCACAGTAATACTGATATAAACGGCATATTAAGAAGTGCTACACAGCTACTTTTCTGCTCTTTGAGGGTATTGATATCGTATTCATGGATCTTTTTCGTTATTTTCCACTCTAGACACACTGGGGGAAGGTGATCATTTCAGAGGGAGCACAAGGTCTGTGTAGCTCTTCAGCATGGAAGATGTGAATTTCCCAGTAGGTGGCTTATCAATGTGCTCAATAACCAAAGCAACACTACTTCCAACAGGCTTAATCAGATGTTTGTTACACTTATCTCAGTAACTGCTCCCTAGCGTGATCTCATATTCTCGACAATCTCTCTCTTGGTTGTTCCATAATTGTCACTTTAGCATTTATTTTCACACTACTTCAGATTGTGCAATCTTTGCACCACTGAATTTATTACAATTATACACTATTGTGCAAACATCTTAGGCACTCTAGATTCTTTATATAAATTTTGCTTTAGATGTTTATTTTTGTTTTCTGCATTTCTGTCCAGTTGAAAAGAGAAAATTTTAGATTTCCAAGTATTCATTTCCAAAAACTTAAGTTACAGAAATTCTTTTGCTTTGTTGTAGAAAATAACATTCAGTAATAGACCACTTTTCAAATAAAACTTTGATTACTTTGTAGGTAAAGTATATAGACCAGTGCATGATTAAACAAAGATAACTAACGGTGCTAATGATCAATGACACTGAGTTAAATGAACTAAGCTGATTAACTGAAACAGAAACAGGTGTAGAACGAATCAAACTGGGTGAAGGACAACCAAACTGACTGCAGCAGACATGAGATGCATCAAACTGACATTCCTACTAAATCAGAAGTTCAGCATGGCTATCAGCTCTGAACTCACAGACACCACTGGAATCCAAGTACACCCCTCTACAGTCCGGCGAAGTCTTGTTAGAAGTGGTCTTCATGAAAGAGTTACTGCCAAAAAGCCATTCCTCCAAAGTGAAAACAAAGCCAAGAGACTCATCTATGCCCAAAAACACAAGGATGGGGGTGCTGAACCATGGCAGCAAGTGCTCTGTACTGAAGAGTTAAAATTTGAAATTGTTGGCTTAACAGAGGCAGTGTGCAGCCAACAGTGAAGCATGCCAGTGGTTCCCTGCGAATTGAGTTTGTGTTCTGGTCAGAATTAATGGAATCCTCAATGCTGAGAAGTCCAAGCAGATTCCCATCCATCACGCAATACCATCAGGGAGGCGTCTCATCGGTCCCAACTTCATTCTACAGCAGGACACTGACCCCAAACACACGGCCACGGTCATAAAGAACTATCTTCAGTGAAAAGAACAAGAGTTCAACATGGCCTCCATAGAGCCCCAATCTTAACACCGGGGCTGCCTGTGATTCCCTAGAGAAACAGAAGTGAGACAGGCAAAATCTGCAGAAGACCTGTGGCAAGTTCTTCAAGATGCCTGGAACAACCTACAAGCCGATTTTCTTATGAAGCTGCATAACAGTATGTAAGAGAATTGATGCAGTTTAAAAGCAAAGTCACACCAAATATTGATTTGATTTAGCTTTTTATAAAAAAAGTGTTTACTGCTCTTTATAGTAATTTTGATATTTAGTTTTACATTTCATTTTTGACAGCATCTTCACTTTACAGATCTTGTTTCACGTGCCCGAGACATTTGCACAGGACGGTATACTGTTTACTTTGCGAGCTTATGCACAGATTTCATTGCATCCTCGTGCACATGACAAAAACTAACGTAGTTGAATATAAACAGCTTACTGCATTTGCGGCTTTATTCAAACCACACATTTTTCTGAAACTTTTAAAGTTATTGTCAACATTAGCATTGTTTTATAGAATTACACAAAGTAACTTATTGTCATAAAATAGAGCTAAAGCACAACCCAGGAACAGGTCCTTTGGCCCATCTAGTCCATGCCAAACTATCACTCCCCCAGTCTCAACAATCTGCAAATGGATCATAGCCCTCCATACCCCTCCTATCCATGTACTTACCCAAACTTGTCTTAAATGGTGAAATAAAGACCACATCCACCACTTCCACTGGCAGATGTGGGACCTTGTCAAAGGACTTGCTAAAGCCCACGGAGAATACACCTGTCTTTCCTTCATCAACTATCCTGGTAACATCCTCAAAAAGCTCCGTATTAATTTAGCTTTATCTCTACAGAATACAATTGTTCAATAAAAAAATACAGTTTAGAAATTCAAACACACCAGAGAGCTTTGCATTCATTATGGAGTCAGGCCTTTAAAGGGACAATCCTCTTGTGCTGTAATCTTACCTTTTTCCTCTCCAGCACCAGCTCCAACTGCCGTGTATACTCCTCTTCCTCTTTCTCCACCCCCTCCTCTTCATCCTCCACACTCTCCTGATTCAAGCTCTGCCGCTCCTCCTGAGGGGCTTCTTCCATGTGTCCAGTGTCCCCACTCGCACTCTCCTCTTCCTCCTCTTCCTGAGGTTCTTCCTGGCAAATCAATTTCTTCCGCCACTTTTCCTCGGATTTTTTCACCTCCTCTGGGATAAGTGGAGCCAGCAAAGATGCAGCAACGCCCAACTGTTCCTCTTTCTCACCAGTCAGTGCAAACACACTTTCGTTAACTTCCTTTGGAAGCAGGAAAAAACACATTTGAGAAACATAACACCTAAGGGCGCCAGCATGGGCATAAATCAAAAGTTACCTGCACATCAATGGCCCCACTGAAACAAATGTAGGCTTCCACACAAGAATTTTATTTCTCTTGCCCCTGTGCCCTGTGGGAAAGCAAAAGATATCACCTTAATTCACCCCTACCTTCTTCTTAAGGTTTCTGCCATCAGGCTTTGCCAGAGTTTGGTCATGGTGATAGACACCCACATGTTGGTAACTGCTCTCCACTTCACCAGCAGACAGAACCACGGAGCTGAAAGACAATACACAAAAACATGCGTCTCTCCCTGTGCTGCTTAATGCTTCCTTGGAAACATGCACTTAAAACAAATCAATGGATTTTCCATCAATTGTTATAGGCAATTATATCCAATCCTGCAACCACCATCCCCCTTCCCACCCCATGGATTGCTAAGCGACATTTTGAATGGCAACACTGATTTCAAAACATCAGACAGGGCTCAGAGCTTTATCCTAGAAGTTACATAAAGCCCTCCTTAGACCGCAACTGGAGTGCCATACTTCACGAAAGTAGTAACCGGAGACAGCACAGATTGAGAAGAATGATACCAGAGCATGACTTACACTAAGCTGCAAACAAATGGGGCAAAACTTTCCTTAGGGCAGATAGACCACTGAGGAGCTCCAAAACATCCATCAAGGTGACGAAGAAATCACTCACATAAAGCTAGCTCAAACCGCAGCTCTGTTCCTGCAAGTACTCTAACCAGGGGTTACTGAGGCTGACACTTTGAATTAAAACTGAGGGACACTTTCATTAAAGAGTCATTAATGAATAATAAGGTATAAGTGAGAGCCACAAGACAATAAAATGAATCATCATGTGCTGAGGAGAATTTACAGCTCAGCTTAACTTGTCTTGCTGATACCTACAGTTCCATGATATATACCCACCATATACCAGTAACCCTCAGCACCCAGGCTTGAATATACTCAAACATGTTCATACCCCGCCCCCGCCTCCCTCGTGAAGAACATTCAGCATGCCTAAATGATGACCCCCTTATACCTGAAGACAATTTCTACATTCTGCAACCAGGGGAGATTTGTGTTTCATGGCAATTTACTTTGCCCAAGACACTGAAAATTTAGGCCCCATCCTACTCAAATACCTCCCAAAGATGATATCCTTGGCCGATTTCAAAGCTGTATACAGTACTCCAGGTGCGGTCTCACCTCTGCCCTGTTAAATTACAGGCAGACATCCTTGCAACTATTTTTTAGATGTCCCACTTATGAGCTGAAGAGAATTAATCCAACTCCGCCTTGGCAATTGTGTTGTTGCAATATTACAAGCTGACCCAAAATTACATTGTGCCATCATACTTAGCCTAAAACCTTTGTGTGGCATATCAGAATGCCAATCCATTACCTTTTGCACGCCCTCAACAGTAAACGAATACAGGAACAGACACAGGTAGGTCTAAGATCACCACTTGCACTAGCCAGCGTCGAGCCACTGGTCGTATCACCCCTGCTCGTGTATATCGAGGTGTCGGACCCCCTGGCGAGACAGCCCTTCACTTTTCACACTATGCTAGGAGTGGAGAATTGCAGACCATTCTTTGGTTAGAAACACTGTAAAATTAACATTTTTTCCACTGATTGCTGGCATCAATTGCTGACCCAAGGAGATGTGGGCCCTGTCTGGCCCCGATCCCTCGATCCTCTTGCACACTTCAGGTCTCTCCGTCCATTAGTTTCAACGCCCTCAAAATGAGACTCGGGGTTTGCCACTGCTGCGCCTTCTTCATTAACACTGTTTAACTTTCTCTCATGGAAGATAGAAACGAATGTGAACAACCGTCAAGTGTGCATTTCCAAGTATTCCACAAAGCCAAAACACTCCATAGTTTGACAGAGGGCACACATGTTAAAATCAAGGCAAGCATTCAATTATTGGGTAGGCTCAATTTTAGGATTACAAGGTCTGGGGAAGAGAACTGAGCAGAAAACAGAATTTCAGAACTTGCACTCAATTTTTCTAATCTGCCTTGCCCACTGGGGGCAAGCCAGAACCAGAGATGATTCAAATGATTTAAATTCTGGTCTGCAATATGGCTCAGTCTCCCTTGATGGATCAGGATGTGTGAGTTTAGGGCAATTTATAGCATATCATTTTTTTCAGTGGACTGTGCATTGGAAGTCTACTGTGAGAAAGTATATGTTGTGGCAAAGTACCCACCTGGCCTGGTAATGGAGTCCTTGAAGCTGAGTGGCCAGGTACTGGGGTAATTCCCATGTCACTTCATTGGTTTGAATGTTCCAGTAGTAGTAACAGCCTGTGTTCTCATCCCACACCTCTTGCCAGTCACCCATCTCCACATTAACTGTAGCAATAAGAGAACAGAACACTTTCTGTTACCAGGGAATTTACATCATCCAAAGCTTACCCTTGTTCAGCACAATTCTCCAATGATTAGGATAACACCCAACAATGACCATCACTTTTATGTGATCATAAGCCATACCAAATCAAGCCCTCCTCACATTTTGGGAACTGTTTTTTTTAAAATAAAATTTTTATTGAGTTTTCGAAAAGATTACATAGAAAGATAATATCTACCGTCCCCCCCTCCCCTTAACCCTTCCCCCCGACATATACCCCTATCTGAAAAAAATAAGAAAAAGAAAGAAAGAAGAACTGCCTGGATATTGCAGAGTTTCCACATGCTCCATGGGATTCAAAATAAATTCAGTATATTTATTTATTACTTTCCCCAGGGGACCAACATCTTTATCATCGGAGCAACTAAACATGCCATCTTTTGTAAATATGGGCGCCAAATATTCAAAAATGTATCATATTTATCTCTTAAATTATAAGTAATTTTTTCGAGTGGAATACAACTAGAAATTTCATTATTCCAACGATCCATACTTAAATACCAATCCGATTTCCAAGTAACTGCTATAGCCTTCTTGGCTACTGCCAATGCAATTTTTATAAATTCTTTCTGATACTTATTCAGTTTAAGTTTTGGTTTTATCCCTTCAATATCACCTAATAGAAATAAATAGGGTTATGTGGAAGTTGAGTTCCAGTAATTTGTTCCAATAAAACTCTTAAATTTATCCAAAAAGGTTGAATTTTGGAACAAGACCAAATAGAATGTAAGAAAGTACCAATTTCTTGATTACATCGAAAGCATTGATCAGATAAGTTTGAATTTAATCTATTTATTTTTTGCGGTGTAATATATAATTGGTGTAAAAAATTGTATTGTACTAATCTAAGTCGTACGTTTATTGTATTTGTTATACTGTCAAGACACAGTCTTGACCATTTTGTTTCATCAATATTAATATTCAGATCTGTTTCCCATTTTTGTTTTGACTTGTGAATTCCTTGTTTAATTGTCTGTTTTTGAATCAAATTATACATAAAAGAAACAAATTTTTAAATTTTTCCTTTTTGAATTAAAATTTCAATTTCATTGGGTTTTGGCAAAAACATTGTTTGACCCAGTTTGTCTTTTAAATAAGCCCTTAATTGAAGGCAATTTGTTATTTGATATTTTATATTTATTCATTAATTGTTCAAATGTCATCAATATACCTCGTTCATAACAGTCTCCTATAGATCTAATCCCTTTTTGGTACCAATTATATAAAAGTTGATTATTCATTGTAAAAGGAATAAGTCTGTTTTGAATCAAAGGTCTCCTTGCTAATAAAGATTTCTTTATTTCATTATCAACATTTATCTTATTCCATAGATCAATCAAATGTTTTAATATAGGAGATTCTTTCTTTTCCTGTATCCATTTAGATTCCCATTTATATATAAAATCTTCGGGTGTATTTTCTCTATCTTGTCTAGTTCTATTTTAATCCATGCCGGTTTTTGTTCGTCAAAGAAAGATGCAATAAATCTAAGTTGATTTGCTTTATAATAATTCTTAAAGTTTGGAAGTTGTAACTCTAACTCTAATTTCCATGTCAATTTTTCCAATGATATTCTTGACATTTTACCTTTCCAAAGAAATTTTCTCACACATTTATTTAACTCTTGAAAAAATTTCTGTGGCACTTGTAGTGGTAATGTTTGAAACAAATACTGTAATCTAGGAAATATATTCATTTTTACAACATTGACTCTACCCACTAATGTTATTGGCAGTATCATCCATTTGTCAAGATCTTCTTGAATTTTTTTCAATAGTGGTAAACAATTACATTTATATAAATTCTTTACATCATTATCAAGTCTTATACCTAAATACTTAATACCATTTACCGGCCCTCTAAATTGGGTTAGAGTCATTGACATTGGCTATAGTCTCCTTTAGTAAGAGGTAAAATTTCACTTTTATCCCAATTTATTTTATACCCTGATACTTTCCCATATTCATCCAATCTACAAGATAACTCACGTAACGAATGCTGCGGGTTTGTTAAATAAATCAAAACATCATCAGCAAATAGATTAATTTTATATTAACTCTAAAACCCTTAATATCTGAATCAGTTCTAATTAGTTCTGCTAATGGTTCTATCGCCAATACAAATAAAGCAGGTGATAAAGGACAACCTTGTCTAGTTGACCTTCTTAACTGGAATGGTGTTGAAATTTGACTATTTCTCACTACTTTAGCATTAGGGTTAGTATTTAAAGTTTTAATCCAGTTTATAAAAGGTGTTCCTAACCCATATTTTTCTAATACTTTAAATAAAAAATCCCATTCCAATCTATCAAATGCTTTTTCTGCATCCAAGGCTACTACATACTCATCTCCTCCCTTTTTTGTGCCAAATGAATTATACTGAGTAGCCGAGTTACATTATCTGCCCATTGTCTATTTTTAATAAATCCTGTTTGATCCATATGTATTAATTTTGGTAAATATTTAGACAATCTATTCGATAAAATTTTTGCTATTATTTTATAATCCGTGTTCAACAAAGAAATAGGCCTATATGATGCCGGTTTTAAAGGATCTCTATCTTTTTTTGGCAATACTATTACAAGCGCTGTTGAGAGAGATTCTGGGAGTTTATGTGTTTTTTCCGCTTGACGTATTAACTCCATAAAAGGAGGAAATAATAAATCTTTAAACTTTTTATAAAATTCAGGTGGAAAACCATCCTCTCCTAGAAATTTATTACTTTGAAGTGATCCTAAAGCTTCTTCAACCTCTTTTAATGTAAAAGGCACATCTATTCCCTTCTGTTCTTCCGAATTCAATTTTGGAAGAGTTACTTGTGATAAAAACCTTTCTATCTCATTAACATCATTTTGTGATTCTGATTGATATAATTCAGAATAGAAACCTTTGAAGGTTTCATTAATTTTTAAAAGTTTATAAGTAATTTTATTTGCACTTGTTCTAATTGCATTTATCGTTTTGGAAGCCTGTTCTGTTTTCAACTGCCAAGCAAGAATTTTGTGTGCTCTCTCACCCAACTCATACCTTTGTTTAGTTCTCATGATTGCTTTTTCCATTCTATATGCCCGAAGCGTATTATATTGTAACTTAGTGACAAGTTGTCTTCTGTCGTATGTCTTTGAGATTCTTTTTCTAATTTTGTAATTTCTTTTTCCAATTGATCTAGTTCTGCCATATATTCTTTCTTAATTTTAGACGTATAACTTATTATCTGACCCCTCAAATATGCTTTCATCGAATCCCATAGTATAAATTTATCATCCACTGAATGAGCTTGTATCCAAAAAAAATTTAATCTGTTTTTTCATAAAATCACAAAAATCTTGATGTTTTAATAATGTTGAATTAAATCTCCACCTATAAGTCACTTCTTCCTTATCAGTCATTATTGTTGTCATTAATAAAGGAGAGTGATCTGACAATATTCTTGCCTTATATTCCATATTTTTCACTCTGTGTTGAATATTGATTGGTAATAGGAAAAGATCTATCCTTGAGTAATTTTTGTGTCTATTAGAATAGAACGAATGATCTCTTTCTTTGGGATTGATTCTTCTCCATATATCAATCAAATTTAAATCTTTCATCAATGATAAAGTTAGTTTTACTACCTTCGATTTTGTAACAGCCTTAGTTGATCTATCTAAGACTGGGTCTAAGCAAAAATTAAAATCTCCTCCTAGTAATATTTTTTCATGTGCATCAGCCAAATTCAAAAAAGCTTCTTGTATAAATTTTGCATCATTTTCATTTGGTGCATAAATATTCATGAGAGTCCGTAATTCGGAAAAAAGTTGACAGTTTTTAATCACATATCTCCCCGCAGAATCGATTATTACATTTTGTATTCTAATTGGTAAGGTTTTATTAATCAAAATTGCTACTCCCCTCGCTTTTGAATTAAATGTAGCTGCAACAACACTACCCATCCAATCTCTCTTTAATTTCTGATGTTCTGTTTCTGTTAGATGAGTTTCCTGCAAGAAGGCTAAATCTACCTTCATTTTCTTAATATGTGTTAAAGTTCTTTTTCTTTCCACCGGTCCATTAAGCCCATTAACATTAAAACTCAAAAAATTCAATAAGTTAGTCATTATTCTTAACGAATTTACTCCAATCTAAAACGTTACTTAACATCTTAACTCTCATAGCTCCTTGGGGAATCTCTTTAAACTTCACCGTGTTGCTATGTGTTTCCCTCCCAATCATCCAGGCAAAAAGAAAGAAATAAAAGATAGATAAGATACAAAAAGAAAAACAACAAAATACCCCCCTACGAATGTTGTGAATGAAAAAAAGCACAACACTACCCCCCTCCATTTTGTGGGTCGTGGCTATAGCCAAGCTTGCACACATGAATTCTGTAGCGATTGGTCAGTATTTCTTCCAGCTCCCCCGTAACAAAGAAAATTAATGCCACTATTCCCAACTAATATTCTAAACTTTAACCTTTCTTCCCCTCTATCATATAATTAATAATATATTTATATATTCTTTCGCCTTTAAAAATTCACCAAGTCTATTCCTTGACAAAATCTTCATCTTTAATCCATTTCGCTCCCCTGGGTTTGTTCTTGTATCTTCAAAGAATCTCGCACAAACTTCTCCACTTTCTGGTAGTCGTCAAAAAATCTTTTTTCTCCGGCAGCCAAAAAAATCTTCAAGGTTGCAGGATAGCGCAGTATAAATTGATAACCGTGATCCCAAAGGAATTTTTTCACTGGATTAGATTTCTTCCTTCTCTTCAAAAGTTCATAACTTATGTCAGGGTAGAAAAATATTTTGTTCCCTTCTATCATCAATGGCCCTTTTCTATTCTTGGCAGCTTGGGCAGCCGCCCATAAAATCCTTTCTTTGTCTTGAAATCTCAAACATTTTATTAAAATTGATCATGGATATTGGCCATCTTGTGGTTTTGGTCTTAGAGCTCTATGTGCCCGTTCAATTTCAATTGATCGGTCTTCCTCTTTCATTTGCCAAGTTTCTGGGATCCATCTTTGAAAAAATTCTATTGGATTATCTCCCTCTATACCTTCTTTAAGACCAACAATCTTAATATTATTTTGTCTACTAAAATTTTCCAGCACGCCCACTTTTTCCAACAGTCGATTACTTTCCGTTTTCCAGACAAGCATATCATTTTCTGTTTTTTCCAGTCTATCGTTAATATGCTCCATTGTTCTTTCCAACTTTTGAAGTTTCTTACCCATTTTCTCCTGTCTTCTCATAGCCTTATCATAGCTCAGCTTCATGTTTCTAATCTCTATTTTTACTCCTTTTAATTCAGTCATTACTTGCAATAAAGCCTCTTTTATGTCTCCATCATATCCTTTACTTTTATTTTCTTCCAGTTCTTCCTCCTCTTCTTCATCTGTGTTCTCTGCGGAACCCGATTCTGAATCTGAGTCACTTTCGCTTTCAGTGGCCGTCAGTTCTTGTAGTTTAAGTTGTATCGATTTGCGCATGCCAACTTCTTTGCGCATGCGCAGTTCCGGCATCATCTTCCCAGGGACTGCTACCGCCGCCATTGCCCCCTGTTCTTCTACGCCAGAGATAAAACGTGTCTCCTCCAAAGGAGACCCAACCTGAGAACGAGGATCTATCGCTGCAGTAGGCCTTTTTTTCTTCTCGTCTCGCGGCGACTTCACAACGGCAGACTTCTGTTGCGATTTACGAGGCATATCATAAAATAGTCTTGAGAAGTTTATAAGTAGTTTTCAGAAAGTATTTATTAACTTTGCTTTGTTTAAATGGTTGCTGATTTTTGCTGATTTTTTACAGGAGAGCTGGATTCATACGTCTCAATCCCACGTCATCACGTGACGTTCCCCCACATTTTGCGAGCTGTTGATCCTCTTCCACACTTTGTGGCTCATCAGGTGGCAACTTTGCCGCTTCTTTACCATGTCTGCTTTTTGTTTACAAGGCCCAGTTGCTAGCTTGACACTCAACCCAGAATGGATTAAAAGGGACTACTTGACACAAAGTACGGTGGCAACCACCAGCTGGCTACATTTTGTGAATAGTTACAGGAAAAATTCAGAAGATGACAACTATTCATTCATTTTAAATAATAGGTGTTTTTGCCAAAGCTATTCGGTGCCAAATCCAAAAAGAAAATTGACTCAACTATGACTAACAAAAGTTAACAATTATTTTTTAAAAATTGAAGAGCGTTAAAGATATGATTAAAAACTAACAAGCCTGAGGATTGGGCAGAGTTTAGAATTCAGCAAAAACAAAACATGAAATTTGGCAAAGCAGCCATAAGCAGTTATGATGTTGTGGTTATGATAGATTCCGCTTTAAAATAGACAGGAATAGGAACCAACCATTACAAGATAAAAGGAAAAGGCATGAACTGCCCAGTAGTATAGAAGATATTTGGCACAGGCATATGTTGAAGACCAGATAGAATACACAAAGTATATTGAGGGAATTGAAAAAGAATACAAGTGCAAAGAATGTTTGAAAAATGATTTGCAAGTCATTTAAAATAAAAAAAGTCAATTGTAAAGAAAAGTTAACAAAAATACACGTGCATTCAGAGAGAATGCATGGAGTGCTGAAGGAACATGTTGTATCACCGAATACGTTAAAATCATTAAGATGAAGAGAACAGTGACACTGGATAGGATAAAAAAGATAGAAAGCTGCATGTTGAAAATGTTGGTGCTTTTCAGTACATTGGACAAATGGAAAGCATTTTAGACAGCCGGGGAAAATAGGGACCATGGAAGGAAGGGAGGTGGAGAATATTGGATATAACTGGTTTGTTAGCTGTTATGAAATAACAGTCATGAAATTTGTTAACTTTATGGCAGAAGTAGAATGAAATACATGATAAATATAGAGAAAAATTGAGATATGTTAAATACATATGTCTATTAAATAGTCATGTTTAAATAAGTAGTGCAAAGTAACAAATAAAAGTATTGAGGTAGTGTTCATGGGTTTAATGTCCATTTAGAAATCGGATGGCAGAGGGGAACAAGCTGTTCCTGAATCGCCAAGAATGCACCTTCAGGCTTCTGTACTTCCTTCCCAATGTTAACAGTGTGAAGAGGGTATGTCCTGGGAGGAGATGATCCTTAATGATGGACACCGCCTTCCTAAGGCACTGTTCCTACACAGGCTAGTACCCATGAGGGAGCTAACTAATTTTACAGCTTTCTGCAACTTATTTCCATCTTCTGCAGTAGCCCTTCACCCCCCAAATGTCAGATGGTGATGCAGCCAGTCAGAATGCTCTCCATGGTACATTTGTAAAAGTTTTGAGTGTTTCAGTTGACAAAACCAAATTTTCAGAGTAACTGATACAGAAAACCAGGTAATTGCAAAGGTTCACAAACATTTTCTTGCAACTGTTTCGATGCGTGCAAAAACAGCGGCACGTCAGGGGCCTACCAAAAGTGCTTTTCTCTTTGTAAAGTTTGTTTTTTATGATTGCAAGATAATTCTATTCCAAGAACTTAGGGTACTACAGGGCTACTCTATCAGTGATTGAGTGACTAGACAGGTGTTAGCTGAGCCCACCGGGATGTTGGAGAAGCTGACCTGGTTGCAGACCGTGTTGCTGCCTGCTACTCGTAAGCGAAGTTGGTGCACTATAATGGTGGGAGATTGTCATGGACATTTCACTTGCAATTGCAAGACTCTGTTGGACAGCGACAATGTAAGTTGCTGCAGGCCCGTCACCCTTGTATGGTGGAGGGGCAGTTGACGTGGAAGCTGTGTAGCCTTGGCTTGAGGCCTCGTCCTTACTACAACCTCAGGCTTTCCTGCTGCTGCAGACCAGGTGAGAGTTGCAGAAACACTGCAGTGTGATATCCATGCTCGGCTCGGTCCTGGCCTCTCCCAGTGAAGCTGTCCTCCCATGTTAGAGCAGTGGAATGACAGGCTGGATTACGTGAGTCTGCGCTCTGCCAGGAAACTGTACCATTGATTGCTGAACATTGTTGCTCAGGGTCTTGACCTATATGTTCCTCAACCCCCACCCCCCGCCTGCCTCCTCCGAGTGAATATGCTTCTTTGCTCACTATTTTTAAATCTGCATGCTATTTTGAGTGTTTCGCACCTTGGCCCCAGAGGAATGCTGTCTCGTTCAGCTGTATTAATGTACAAGTTGAATGATAATTAAACTTGATTTGATTTATATATCTCACTCCTGTATGCCCTTTCGTCACCATCTGAAATTCTACCAATAATGGTTGTATCATCAGCACATTTATAGTTGACGTTTGAGCTGTGCCTAGCCACAAGGGTGTAGAGTAGAGGCACACATTGAGGTCTTCCAGTTAGGAAGTTGAGGATCCAGTTGCAGAGGGAGGTACAGAGTCCTAGGTTCTGTAGCTACAGCCTATATCCAAAGCAGTGTTATTCTTGGTTATCCAATGAATCCTGTATATGGAAAGGGCAGAGGCAGGTATAATAGTATAACTTAAAAAGTACTTGAAGAGGTACACGAAGATGTAGGGTTTAGAGGGATATAGGTTCAGCCCTATATTGCTCTCTGACTGTATTAAAGAACCATAAAGAGCAGGTTTTGACAAAGCATAAAATTAATGTAGCACATACCTCCAGCCAGTGAATACTGTGTATCATAGTGCCAATCAGCTGCCATGTTACTGCTCACCACCACTGCATTCACTTCATTATCAACATGGTTGTTTGTAGCTTTCTGAGCATTTAATAAAGGTTTGGGTTCTGGACGTGGAGGTGTTGGTGTCGGAGCTTTTGCCTCAGTGGAAGGAGCTGATTCAGAAACGGGCAGAGGTGCTGTAATTGCATCAATTTCCTGTGGGCAGAAGACAAACATTAGACTCAAAGTACATCCGCGACCCAGTGCCTCCTTCATGGTGCAACCTCAGAAATACTTCAGTCCCACTTACAGGAAGGGAAAGTCACGATTAGCATTGAAAGGAAAGGAAAAGTTGAGATTGGAAAATGGTGAAGCGGGGAGCACCCTGGGGAAGTCAGAACATGGTCAAAGTGAGGATGGAGTGAAAAGGCCAAGGTGACGATTCACTGGTACCCTCTCAGCAACCTACTTAAACATAGAAACATAGAAAACAGGTGCAGGAGTAGGCCATTCAGCCCTTCAAGCCCGCACCGCCATTTATTATGATCATGGCTGATCCTCCAACTCAGAACCCCGCCCCAGCCTTCCCTCCATACCCCCTGACCCCCGTAGCCACAAGGGCCATATCTAACTCCCTCTTAAATATAGCCAATGAACTGGCCTCAACTGTTTCCTGTGGCAGAGAATTCCACAGATTCACCACTCTCTGTGTGAAGAAGTTTTTCCTCATCTCGGTCCTAAAAGGCTTCCCCTCTATCCTCAAACTGTGGCCCCTCGTTCTGGACTTCCCCAACATCGGGAACAATCTTCCTGCATCTAGCCTGTCCAATCCCTTTAGGATCTTATACGTTTCAATCAGATCCCCCCTCAATCTTCTAAATTCCAACGAGTACAAGCCCAGTTCATCCAGTCTTTCTTCATATGAAAGTCCTGCCATCCCAGGAATCAATCTGGTGAACCTTCTTTGTACTTCCTCTATGGCAAGGATGTCTTTCCTCAGATTAGGGGACCAAAACTGCACACAATACTCCAGGTGTGGTCTCACACAAGACCAAGGCCTTGTACAACTGCAGTAGTACCTCCCTGCTCCTGTACTCGAATCCTCTCGCTATAAATGCCAGCATACCATTCGCCTTTTTCACCGCCTGCTGTACCTGCATGCCCACTTTCGATGACTGGTGTATAGTGACACCCAGGTCTCGTTGCACCTCCCCTTTTCCTAATCGGCCACCATTCAGATAATAATCTGTTTTCCTATTTTTGCCACCAAAGTGGATAACTTCACACTTATCCACATTAAATTGCATCTGCCATGGATTTGCCCACTCACCCAACCTATCCAAGTCACCCTGCATCCTCTTAGCATCCTCCTCACAGCTAACACTGCCACCCAGCTTCGTGTCATCCGCAAACTTGGAGATGCTGCATTTAATTCCCTCATCCAAGTCATTAATATATATTGTAAACAACTGGGGTCCCAGCACTGAGCCTTGCGGTACCCCACTAGTCACCGCCTGCCATTCTGAAAAGGTCCCGTTTATTCCCACTCTTTGCTTCCTGTCTGCTAACCAATTCTCCACCCACACCAATACCTTACCCCCAATACCGTGTGCTTTAAGTTTGCACACTAATCTCCTGTGTGGGACCCTGTCAAAAGCCTTTTGAAAATCCAAATATACCACATCCACTGGTTCTCCCCTATCCACTCTACTAGTTACATCCTCAAAAAATTCTATGAGATTCGTCAGACATGATTTTCCTTTCACAAATCCATGCTGACTTTGTCCGATCATTTCACCGCTTTCCAAATGTGCTGTTTTCACATCCTTGGTAACTGACTCCAGCAGTTTCCCCACCACCGACGTTAGGCTAACCGGTCTATAATTCCCCGGTTTCTCTCTCCCTCATTTTTTAAAAAGTGGAGTTACATTAGCCACCCTCCAATCCTCAGGAACTAGTCCAGAATCTAAAGAGTTTTGAAAAATTATCACTAATGCATCCACTATTTCTTGGGCTACTTCCTTAAGCACTCTAGGATGCAGACCATCTGGCCCTGTGGATTTATCTGCCTTCAATCCCCTCAATTTACCTAACACCACTTCCCTACTAACATGTATTTCGCTCAGTTCCTCCATCTCACTGGACCCTCTGTCCCCTACTATTTCTGGAAGATTATTTATGTCCTCCTTAGTGAAGACAGAACCAAAGTAATTATTCAATTGGTCTGCCATGTCCTTGCTCCCCATAATCAATTCACCTGTTTCTGTCTGCAGGGGACCTACATTTGTCTTTACCAGTCTTTTCCTTTTTACATATCTATAAAAGCTTTTACAGTCCGTTTTTATGTTCCCTGCAAGTTTTCTCTCATAATCTTTTTTCCCCTTCCTAATTAAGCCCTTTGTCCTCCTCTGCTGAACTCTGAATTTCTCCCAGTCCTCAGGTGAGCCACTTTCTCTGGCTAATTTGTATGCTTCTTCTTTGGAATTGATACTATTGATACTTAAAGAGTGATCGAGCACTGAGTATGAAGAGAAAAGATACAATTGGACAGTGCTGGGGAGAAGTGGGGAAGAGGAGGAAGAACAACAGGAAGGAGAGGCAACATTGAAAAGGTTAATGCTAGTATAATCCTCACCGCCATGAAATTTGCCAATGTGCTGTCAATGTCTGCAGGTTTACTGGACCGTGGCTCCACCTCCTGTGGCTCAGTCTCGGGACTGTCCTCATCGTCACTATCTGTGTAAGCTCCAAGCAAGCCCAAACCACCTGATAAAAGAGCAAGTTAAAGAAAATTTTGAAGCAGTTACATGCCAGTTCATCCCATCCGAATTCACAACCAAAAACAGCAACACAAGGTGCTGCATGAAAAACTACAATGCCACATTAATAGTTAACCTCGAGTGGGCTGTTGGCAATATGTAAATAGCATCAGAATGTTGCAAACTGACAGATTATGAACTTGTCCAAAACTACAGAAGTAATACAATGTAAGCAAGAACCAGGTGACCCACCATCTAATCCAAGAGACAAAAAGGAATGTTTTTCTAAATGGAAAAACAAGTCTTAGAATAGTGAAAGATCTGCAAATTCATACACAAGAACCATATAAATTAACCTACTGGGCAGATACAGAATGAAAAAAGAGACAGAGATGAAAAATTAACATTTGTCACGTGTACAGTACATCAAAATGTATACTGAATTGCATTGTTCATGTAATGACTAACCCCAGTGCAAGATTCACCAAGCTTCCACCTCCAACATAGCATGCCCATAACTCACTAACATTTACATTTTTGGAATGTGGGAGGAAACAAGAGAACCTGGAGGGAAGGCACATGGTCATGGAGAAAAAGTATAAACTCCTTAGAGAGAGCAGTGGGAACTGAATCCTGAGCTGTAAAGTGTTATGCTAAGTGCTATGCTACCATGCTGAGCTAATAAAAGTTGGCAGTAACTCAGAGACCGGAATATAAAGGGAAATAATAGGCTTCAATTGAACCACATCTCAAAGAATGTTCCATTCAATTCTATAGACAACATCCTAAGGATACATTTTGCCTCATACTCACAATGCAGATGCAACAGAACTGGACTTAAAATGTTAAATTACAAGAGGTGCATTGGCTTGGTTTGTGTCTGATTCCAGTCAGTGGCACTCTGCAAATTCTATTCACACCATTTAACTGCACTACATTCTTCAAATTCTCTCCCTAAATCTTCCTTGATCTCCTATTTTCTGATGGCATTTTCTGAAGCCAATAATCAAAGTTTTGGATCGATAATGCTGTTGTTTAGAATTTTGGGTGTTACAATAAAATGGGCTTATAAATACAAATTACAAAGTATGGGAGAGTGAATGGTGGGTGATCTCAAAAGTTCAAAGTAAATTTATTATCCAACTGCATATATGGCACCACATACAGCCCTGAGATTCATTTTCTTGCAGGCATATCATTAGTCCATAATAGAATTCATGCAAGGCCACAACAACTTGCACATGTGCAAATGACAACTGTGCAAAGCCAAACAGAAAAAAATAGCAATAATAAATAAATAAATAAATAGAGAATATGAGATGAAGTGTCCTTGAAAGTGAGTCCATAGGTTGTGGGAACAGTTCAGTTATGGGTGAGTGAAGTTGACTGAAGTTACCCCCTTTGTTCAAGAGCCTGATGGCTGAGGTGTATTAACTGTCCCTGAACCTGGTGGTGTGAGTCATGAGGCTTCTTTCTGATGGCAGCAACAAAAAGAGAGCGTGACCTGGGCGGTGGGGGTCCCTGATGATGGATGCAGCTTTCTTGCAACAACACTTGGTATAGATGTGCTCAATGGTGCGGAAGATTTTACCTGTGATGCACTGGGCAGTGTCCACTACTTTTTGCAGGATCTTCCAACAAAATGTTCACAGCCCAGGAGGCACATCTTAAAATTTTGAACAGAACCTTCTGGGAATTAAAACAGGATGTAGTTACCTGTAGTCCGGACCGCAGCATCTTTTGCTGGCCCATTATTTGCATTGTTTGAAGTCGAATTAACAAATAACTGATCTGACCCATCTTCCTGCTCATCTGCAAAGAAGGGAGAACAGTCTGAATAATGTAGCATTGTACCGATATGGGCACCGTTGTACGACAAATAACAAAGCTGTTCCATCAACACAAATTACACTGCCCCATCGTGCTTCCACCAGTAAGGGCACTGGAAAGGCTGGCTATCCGAAACTCTTGAATTCCAAGTTAATGTGGTATACAAAAATGAAATCCTGAAATCAAGGTGGACTCCTATGGAACAGAGAGAAGCTAAAGATGGACATGGCCAAATGGGAGTGGGATGGAGATTGAAAGTGCCAAGCAACTGAAAGTTCAAAGACACCCTTGTGTGTGTAATGGAGGTGTTCTGCAAAGCAGTCATCTAATCAGCATTTGGTTTCTGCAATGTAGAGGAGACCCCATTATCAGCACCACATTCAATATATTAAATTGGAAGTGTTGTGCATTTAATAATTCAGTAGAATTTGAGTAATATTGTAAATTCTTGTTCATTTAAATAACTCATTACGGGTTATATGTAAAACTAAGTGAATTGCATTTGTCATGACGCTACCAGGTGATACGTTCAAACTACGACTCACATTTCTCTGCTCTTGTTTTCTTTTAAGTTAGTTTAATGTTTTGGAGTTACAAAACCTTACAGTGGTGACAAGGTATTTTAAAAACGAACCAAAGTTAGTTACTGGTGAACGCAGCAGGCCAGGCAGCATCTCTAGGAAGAGGTACAGTCGACGTTTCAGACCGAGACCCTTCGTCAGGACTAACTGAAGGAAGAGTTAGTAAGAGATTTAAAAGTGGGAGGGGGAGGGGGAGATCCAAAATGATAGGAGAAGACAGGAGGGGAGGGATGGAGCCAAGAGCTGGACAGGTGATTGGCAAAAGGGATATGAGAGGATCATGGGACAGGAGGCCCAGGGAGGGGGGAAAAACCCAGAGGATGGGCAAGGGGTATAGTCAGAGGGACAGAGGGAGAAAAAGGAGAGTGAGAGAAAGAATGTGTGTATAAAAATAAATAACGGATGGGGTACGAGGGGGAGGTGGGGCATTAGTTGAAGTTAGAGAAGTCAATGTTCGTGCCATCAGGTTGGAGGCTACCCAGATGGAATATAAGGCGTTCTTCCTCCAACCTGAGTGTGGCTTCATCTTTACAGTAGAGGAGGCCGTGGATAGACATGTCAGAATGGGAATGGGGTGTGGAATTAAAATGTGTGGCCACTGGGAGATCCTGCTTTCTCTGGCGGACAGAGTGTAGGTGTTCAGCAAAACGATCTCCCAGTCTGCGTCGTGTCTCGCCAATATATAGAAGGCCACATCGGGAGCACCGGACACAGTATATCACCTCAGCCGCACATCGGGAGCACCGGATGCAGTATATCACCCCAGCCGCAAAGCGGGAGCACCAGACGCAGTATGTCACCCTAGCCGCACATCGGGAGCACTGGACGCAGTATATCACCCCAGCGATGTGTGTTGCTTGAATTTCCAGCATCTGCAGAATTCCTCGTGTTTGCCAAGATAGTTCCTGACTTGTTGAGACATTAAGTTTTAAAAAACTGCAGTGAAGACTGACGAGTAAAAAAAAGCGTAACATGTGTAGAGACAGTAGAGTTTTTAAAAAAGGCATAAAACAGAAGAATTCACAGGTTCATACACAGTGAGTACCAGGTGTTGATCATTTTAAAAAAAGTATATAAAATGGCTGGCTACATCAGAAAGATAGACACATACAATTGCTCAATGGGCAAAAGGCTCATGCATATTGAGCTAATTGAGTAGTATCTTGAAGCAAATAAAATAGCTAATGAGAAACGAGTACCAATTTTGCTGAGTGTATTGGGTTTAAAGGCATACAGTTTGCTTTGAAATTTAACTGCTGCATCCAAACTAGCTGAAATGAGCTTTGCTGATTATCATGAATGCAATGTAGGAACATTTAGAAACAAAACCATTGTTGATTGCAGAATGTTTTAGGTTTCATAAGCTAAATCTAAAGGAAGGGGAATCTATTTCACTCTATGTGGCTGAATTGAAGAGATTGACTGAGCATTGCCAGTTAGGTAACAGGCTTAATGATGCACTGGGAGATCATTTAGTTTATGGAACTTTACAAGAAAGCATTCAAAAATGGCTCCTAACTGAAGCAGAACTTACACTTAAAAGAGCAGTTGAAATTGTAGTATCAATGGAAACAGCAGAGAGGCAATTGATGAAAATGAGAGCAAACAAAATTGCAGCATTGAACAGAAACCGGCCTGGCTGAACAAATTGTATTACTATTGTGGCAGGGGGCTCACATACATGAAACCAATGCAGATTTAAAGGCAAAACTTGCAGAAAATGCAACAAAACAAATGCAACAAAGGACACATACAGAGAGCATGTCAGGCAGACAAAAATAAATGGACTGCACAGGGAAGAGATAAAGCTAAAAAGTCAAGTTGCAGTTTCAAATAGAGCACTAATCTGCATGCTATTGATGAATAATCTGATAATGATGAGAGTGACACAGGACTGAGTACCCTCGAGATTTACAATGTGAAAACTAGCAATAGAACAGCAATCTGGCTCACACCTGAAGTGAACAGTAAATTAATTTAAATAGAATTGGATTCTGGTTCAGCTGTTTCAGTCATTCCAAAGATGGGTTTGAACAGCATTTCAGAGATGCTGAGCTGAAGCCTGCTGATATCCAACATACAACTTCACTGGAGCAAAGATAATTCCTGAGTGATGGTGACATTTGTAACAGTGAAATACAATAACAAGCAAGCCAGATGGAACTTTATGTGGTAAAAACAGGAGAACCAGCATTGTGGGCACACGATTGGCTGAGACAACTACAACTTGATTGGAGATCCATCCACCGTTGGCATGCAATAGTCAACTGAAAGTGATTTAATAAAGGTATTGATGATATAACAACGGTCTCCATGCTGTACACTATGAAACATTGCCCAGAGGACAGACAGGTGTTGGTGCCAACCTCTGATTTGGAAAGCATACTAGACCAAGAAGAATCATGCTGCTTAGAGGAAGTGTGAAAGTGACAAAAGCAGTGGAACAACCACAACATTTCTTGCAAAATGTGGCTTGATTTTAAACTGGAAGAGAGCTCAAGGAGCTTCAGGGAAGTTACAAGTATTTGGTTTTTGTGAGTATAAAGAAGCAAAATCTACTCTGTGCGCTTTAAGGTTATTGCATGAACTCCAAGTGGGAGACAAAAAACTTCTTGTAAACGTAGATGCAAAGACCAAAGCCCAGCTGGATGAATGGAAGGCAAAAATTTAAAAAAAAGTCAATGGGAAAACAAAAACAGAAACAGAGGATTTGTCAGTGATGTAGTAGATGACAAAACCAAGATGAGATCAGATCAGATCGTAAAGGGAGCAATAGAAGGATTATTAAGAAAATACTCCAGTGAACTAAATGGATCTTCCCAACATCAAAAGGCACAAATTAGAAGGAACAGGAAGAAGAGAGGTGTCCAGAGCTGTCAGTACCACTTCCTGCAGTCTCAGAGTCGACTCCTACAACCACCATGAAGGAGGCCCCAGAACCAGAGACTGCTTTCACAGCCACAAGTTTCACTTGCCAAGCAGAGTGATCCCCCTTGTCAGGAAGGACATAATCCCACAAGAATAAGAAATGCTCCATAATGATCAAGTCTTTAGGCACGAATGGGTCCATTTTAATTTTACTGTGCTGTGGATGTCTGTATACAGTAGTTCTATAATATAAAATACTATGTATATAGTTGAAATGCATTCTCTGTTGAGTTGGAGTTTATAGCTAAGCAAGTGGGCGTGAAGTGTACTTAATAATTCAGTAGTTGAGTAGTATTGTAAATACAGTGTTCGATTAAGCATTCTTGTTCATTTAAATCAAGCAAGAGGTACGTGTACCCCAGGTTGGAAAGCCCTGGTTTACATTATTATAGGTCCTATGTAAAACTAAGTGAATTACATATGTCATGGCACTACCATGTAATATGTTCACATCTCACTTAAAGAACAAACTAAGACTCACATCTCTTGTTTTCCTTTGAATTAGTTTAATGTTTTGGAAGTTACAAAACATAATAGGAAGTGCAAATGAATGCTGCTTCATCCGGAAGGACTGACCTTAGCTTCTACTCTAATTTTTATATTCAACGTAACTTCTGCCACCTTCAATAAGGTTGCATCATCAGACATTTTCCTTGAATATTCTGAAAGCATCATTCCATAACGAGTCCATTCTTATTGTCCAGCTACTCTAGTGCAATACTTTTAAACCTCTTCCTTATCACCCTCAAGGGACTTAAACGTGCTTTCCATGTGAAGCATTGAGAAGTCTGTAAAAGATTGAGTATTTATACCTGCATCTACTTGATAAGATCGAAAATTGCCCAGATGCTTGCCCAAACCAGCTAACTGCCGCTGCCTTAATCACTGACTTGTCTTACTAAAAAATAAATTTGCCATTACTCAATTTGTATTTTGCCTTCAAACCTCTTTGCATCCTTGTTCAAATATCATTAAACAGTACAATTCCAAGGTGGCATAAAATGATAAGGTAGCATTTAACCAAGTGACCCACTAAATGAGCTGTAAAATTGCCCCTCAAAATTTTGTACATCACAATTGGATCCTCTGTAGCCACCACTCCTCCAAGGAAATAAATCTAAACCATACAGTCTCTCACCATAACTAAACTGCTTCATCACAAGTACTATCCTGGTAAACCACTTCAATGCTCTCTCTAGTGCAATTACATCCCTTCTGTTGTGAGGACCAGAATTGCACACAACATTTCTAAGCTGCGGCTGACCCAAAGTTCACGTACCATAACTTCCCTTTTCCTATATTATGCATCCCAGATAACAAAGGCAAGTACACCCAATGACAATTTTATCAGGACAAGAGTGGAACCCAGTGTGGTCTTCTGCTGCTATAACCCATCTACTTCAAGGGTCAACAGGAAATGTTCTTCTTCTGCACACTACTGTGGTACCACATGGTTATTTGTATTACTGTCCCCTTCCTACTAGCTTGAACCAGTGTGGCCATTCTCCTCTGACCTCTCTCATTAACAAGGTATTTTTCTCACAAAATTGCCTTTCACTGGATGTTTTTGTTTTTTTCCCCATCAATCTTTGAAAATTCTAGAGACTGCTGTGCATGAAAATCCCAGGAGATCACAGTTTCTGAGATATTCACGCCTTCCTGGCACCAACCATTCTACAGTCAAGATTACTTAGATCACATTTCTTCCACATTCTGATGTTTGGTCTGAACAACAACTGAACTTCTTGACCACATCTACACGTTTCTACACATTGAGTTGCTGCCATATGATTGGTTGATTAAATATTTCCAATGGCTACCTAATAAAGTGGCCACTGAGTGTATACCATATGACTTAACCAGTTTAACTCTTGGCTTTGGTAATTTTGGGCATGCTTGGACTTCTGTTCCTCAATATTCTGTCGGCACTGACATTCACAGTGTATATTCCTCTCTTATTAGCCCCACCTAAACAGAATTAAACTCCATATGCCACTGCTCTACCCATTTTACCTAGGCAACCCAAGATGATTCTCCTCAATTTTTAATGTCATCTGTGAACCCAGCAATCATACCTCAAACACTCACATTCTAATCATTAATGCATCTGACAATAAAGGAGCCAGCACTGATGGTCACAGCATCTAATCATAGGAACAATCCTCCATGATCACTCTTTGCCTTCTATTACTAAACCAATTTACCAAATTGACCACAGGCTTTAACCTTTTGCACCAGTCTGCCGTGGGAACTTGTCACAGTCTCAATAAAGTTCATGCGGCAAAAACTCTTTATTTACTTAACTGATGCACAGCAAGACACCAGGAGTATGTACACTTACGATATACTAGAAAACAGACTTTAAAGCACTGAACCAAAATATCCTGAGGCTGAAAGTCAAAATATTTCCAAATCTTCTATAAATTTATCTGGACTCCAACCTTTCACATAATTAACCACAAGTCAGCCAATCTTTCTGGTGGAGATATTTAGACCACAAGACATACAAGCAGAATTGGGCAATTCAACCCTTTGAGACTGCTCTACAAAATGATCCTGAGATTTATTTTTCCTTTCAACCCCATTCTTCTGCCTTCTCCCTGTAACCATCAGCCCTTACTAATCAAGAACCTATTAACCTCTGCTTTAATTATACCCAATGGGTTGACCTCTACAGCCATCTGCGTCAATAATTCCACAGATTCACCATCCTCTGGCTGAAGAAATTCCTCATCTGTTCCACAAGGAGATCCTTCGATCATGAGGCTGTGCCCTCTGGTCCTAGACTCTCCCACTACTAGAAACATCCCCTTCACATGCCCTCTTTCTACTCTTTCATTCACTTTTACCAGAGCAGATTACAGGAAGAGCCAGTGCAGATAATGCAGCTTTTTTGGAGGAGAACCCATTTTCAATGGCAAATTAGCACAGGTCAAGGATATAAGAAAAGCATGCAAAGCAAAGAGTAAAATAGAATATTTTTAGAAGGGTCTGGAATGGGCCACTTGGAACCTTTCAAATGCAATTGAATATGAACTTCAAGAGGAGTAAATACTATACAGTATACAACTTTAAGATTCATCTTCTTGCAGGCAGCCACAAAACAAAAAGCACAACAGAACTCCATTAAAGCTACACACATCAAAGTTGCTGGTGAACGCAGCAGGCCAGGCAGCATCTCTAGGAAGAGGTACAGTCGACGTTTCAGGCCGAGACCCTTCGTCAGGACTAACTGAAGGAAGAGTTAGTAAGAGATTTGAAAGTGGGAGGGGGAGGGATGGAGCCAAGAGCTGGACAGGTGATTAGCAAAAGGGATGTGAGAGGATCATGGGACAGGAGGCCCAGGGAGAAGGAAAAGGGGGAGGAGGGAAAAAACCCAGAGGATGGGCAAGGGGTATAGTCAGAGGGACAGAGGGAGAAAATGGAGAGAGAGAGAAAGAATGTGTGTATAAAAATAAATAATGGATGGGGAACGAGGGGGAGGTAGGGCATTAGTGGAAGTTAGAGAAGTCAATGTTCATGCCATCAGGTTGGAGGCTACCCAGACGTTGTTGTTCCTCCAACCTGAGTGTGGCTTCATCTTTACAGTAGAGGAGGCCGTGGATAGACATATCAGAATGGGAATGGGATGTGGAATTAAAATGTGTGGCCACTGGGAGATCCTGCTTTCTCTGCTGGACAGAGTGTAGGTGTTCAGCAAAACCATCTCCCAGTCTGCGTCGGGTCTCGCCAATATATAGAAGGCCACATCGGGAGCACCGGACGCAGTATATCACTCCAGCCGACTCACAGGTGAAGTGTCGCCTCACCTGGAAGGACTGTCTGGGGCCCTGAATGGTGGTAAGGGAGGAAGTGTAAGGGCATGTGTAGCACTTGTTCCGCTTAGAAGGATAAGTGCCAGGAGGGAGATCAGTGGGGAGGGATGGGTGGGACGAATGGACAAGGGAGTCACGTAGGGAGCGATCCCTGCAGAAAGCAGGGGGGCGGAGGGAAAGATGTGCTTAGTGGTGGGATCCCATTGGAGGTGGCGGAAGTTACAGAGAATAATATGTTGGACCCGGAGGCTGGTGGGGTGGTCGGTGAGGACCAGGGGAACCCTATTCCTAGTGGGGTGGCAGGAGGATGGAGTGAGAGGATATGTGCGTGAAATGGGGGAGATGCATTTGAGAGCAGAGTTGATGGTGGAAGAAGGGAAGCCCCTTTCTTTAAAAAAGGAGGACATCTCCCTTGTCTTGGAATGAAAAGCCTCATCCTGAGAGCAGATGCGGCAGAGACGGAGGAATTGAGAGAAGGGGATGGCATTTTTGCAAGAGACAGGGTGAGAAGAGGAATAGTCCCCTCCATTCCTCCCCACTGATCTCCCTCCTGGCATTTATCCTTCTAAGTGGAACAAGTGCTACACATGCCCTTACACTTCCTCCCTTACTACCATTCAGGTCCCCAGACAGTCCTTCCAGGTGAGGCGACACTGCACCTATGAGTCGGCTGGGGTGATATACTGCGTCCGGTGCTCCCGATGTGGCCTTCTATATATTGGCGAGACCCGACGCAGACTGGGAAATCGTTTTGCCGAACACCTACGCTCTGTCCGCCAGAGAAAGCAGGATCTCCCAGTGGCCACTCATGTTAATTCCACATCCCATTCCCATTCTGATATGTCTATCCACGGCCTCCTCTACTGTAAAGATGAAGCCACACTCAGGTTGGAGGAACAACACCTCATATTCCTGATGGCATGAGCATTGACTTCTCTAACTTCCACTAATGCCCCACCTCCCCTCGTACCCCATCCGTTATTTATTTATATACACACATTCTTTCTCTCTCTCTCCTTTTTCTCTCTCTATACCCCTCTGACTATACCCCTCGCCCATCCTCTGGGTTTCCCCCCCCTCCCCCTTTTCCTTCTCCCTGGGCCTCTTGTCCCATGATCCTCTCATATCCCTTTTGCCAATCACCTGTCCAGCTCTTGGCTTCATTCCTCCCCCTCCTGTCCTCTCCTATCATTTTGGATCTCCCCCTCCCCCTCTCAAATCTCTTACTAGCTCTTCCTTCAGTTAGTCCTGACGAAGGGTCTCAGCCTGAAACGTCAACTGTACCTCTTCCTAGAGATGCTGCCTGGCCTGCTGCGTTCACCAGCAACTTTGATGTGTGTTGCTTGAATTTCCAGCATCTGCAGAATTCCTTGTGTTTACAGAACCCATTAAACAACCTACATAACAAAGATCAAACACCCAATGTGCAAAAAACAGATCAAATCGTGTAAACAATAAAAAAGTAAACAAATAACACAGAACATAAACTGCAGAGTCCACAGTCACAGAGCCAGTTTCGTGCTGAGGCGAGTGCCAATGGTTACAGGTCACAGCTGCAGTCAGTTCAGAGCTGAGTCGAGAAAACCTCACAGAGTCCTTCACCCTTGGTCTTGACGCTTTGATCTTTTTAATCTTGCTTGGCACTTAAATCAGCAAAACATCAGTCAATTTTTCACTCTTGGGCCCGGTCCTGCTGCTAACCATAGGTCTGCTCCAGCAATGTGTAGCACAAAAATGCCAGGTCGTGCAGATGGTTCAAAAGCACAACCCCACAAAGAGGAATTTACCAGGCTCTATCTAGGCTGTGGATTACAGTGATGGAAGTCCAGAAAAAGTATAATAGAATAGCTAGCAGCTTTGTTTGTCAACTGAAGCACTGTGGGGGAGGGGGAGAGGGAGGGGGAGAGGGAGGGGGAGAGGGAGGGGGAGAGGGAGGGGGAGAGGGAGGGGGAGAGGGAGGGGGAGAGGGAGGGGGAGAGGGAGGGGGAGAGGGAGGGGGAGAGGGAGGGGGAGAGGGAGAGAAAAAGTGGAAGTCTGTTGAGCTGGAATGAGCAACACAGCAGTCTGCCACATAAATCAGTGGGTTTTTGTCTCCTCTCTCATTGTGGAAGGGGTAACGCCTCTCTCCCTTGTTAGAGAGACCTGTGGCAAGTAGAAGTGCTGGGTTATGGAGTCAGTCTCTTTGGGGCACTTTGCTGCTGCATGGGGGGCTTTGGGGTTCTAACCTTTTGTCATCCTTTGTGGGTTTCTTCTGTTTTGCAGATGTCTGCTAAGAGTAAGAATTTCAGGTTGTATACATTCTCTGATATTAAATGGAACCATTAATTGTAAAGCGTCACCTTGTCTTGTTAGTGCCATCTTTATGGGAATGATATCAAGGAGAAAGAACTGACTGAAGATGATGGACTTACAGGATGAACATGGTTGCACGTTTACTCATTACTGAATAAATAGAGATAAATAGCCTTAATCATCTGGAATTCTGGACGTGGAGATAAGGATCTGACTTTACCACATACACCATGGTTAATCTATGCTGGGATCATTTGATAGGACAGCATCAGGGAATATCAACAGCAACCACACAAAAAAAACCTTCTACAACCAATTTGATAATCCCTCCCAACACTGTTCGGAATGAAGAATCTCACATCTACTTCAGCAGTGAATGAGCCATCCAGAGATTCTGTTGACACTCTGAACCACTTAGACCACTGAATGGTGTAAGGGCTTTCTTCTTTTATGTTACTGCGTATGTTAATTAAAATGGCTTCTTTGTTATGTTAGATGCTGATAAAGTCTCTAGCTAGCACTCTGCTTGGGTTATAATATAGATAACACAGTAAATGAACCAATGGGTGTCAATGTTATTCTTTCTTGGATTGATATGCTGTCTCATATGGCTGGGAGGGGAACCAGGGGGTTTTGGCGGAGAGACCGTGAGGACGACAGACGTACTGGGAAAGCCCAGGTCAATTGCTTCGGGTGGTCCCGAGCCGCCAGTCGAAGGGGTCTGTGTGGTCCCGAGCTCCAACGTGTGTACGAAGAAATTGAACTTTGATAAGTCTGGTGCCTTCTCCATTCCTTTTTTGTATTGAACTATTAATCTCATAGAATTAGTAATATCTATAAAGTGTAATTGGTAAAACGTACATTGTGTGCTGGCTGATGATTGATGTTTGAAGCCGAATCAGGTGGCATTTGTACAGCAACCGACGTAACCCAGAGACAAGGTGGGTGGCGGACGGGGTTTCCCCTAGATAAATACCAGCCAATATAGCTAAGTGTTACAATGGTAAGAGACTTCTATACAGGAAAAGAACCCATTTGGACTTGGTCTTGGACGTAAGTGCAAGGGAAATTTGTTATCAATTCAAATTTTAGTCCAGGCTTTGAAGATCTTAAAGTATGATAAGTATAATGTTAGTATTCATCCAGCTGAGAGGGAAAAACTTCAAGATTAATGGAAAAATGGAATATCTTCTTCGAGAGTGAAGTAAAAAACTTTTCAACTGGTGATAGCTCAGTGTTTGTTGCAGTCATTAAAAGCCTAATGTAACAAGCTGCTACTCTGCTTCACCACAGCAGCACCATTTACACTTAAAATGCACTAATGGGGTTCTTTTCTAATTCTGACCATTACATCGTATACTTCGATTGCACTTGGCCAGATCAAATAAAGCAGACAACAGGAATTCAGCAGATGCTGGAAATTCAAGCAACACACATCAAAGTTGCTGGTGAACGCAGCAGGCCAGGCAGCATCACTAGGAAGAGGTACAGTCGACATTTCGGGCCGAGACCCTTCGTCAGGACTAACTGAAGGAAGAGTGAGTAAGAGATTGGAAAGTTGGAGGGGAAAGGGGAGATCCAAAATGATAGGAGAGGACAGGAGGGGGAGGGATGAAGCCAAGAGCTGGACAGGTGATTGGCAAAAGGGATATGAGAGGATCATGGGACGGAGGAATTGCGAGAAGGGGATGGCGTTTTGGCTCCTCCCACTTCCTCCAAACTAAAGGTGTAGTTATGGGCACCCGTATGGGTCCTAGCTATGTCTGCCTTTTTGTTGGCTTTGTGGAACAATCTATGTTCTGTGCCTATTCTGGTATCTGTCCCCGTCTTTTCCATCGCTACATCGACGACTGCATTGGCGCTGCTTCCTGCACGCATGCAGAGCTCGTTGACTTTATTAACTTTGCCTCCAACTTTCACCCTGCCCTCAAGTTTACCTGGTCCATTTCCGACACCTCCCTCCCCTTTCTAGATCTTTCTGTCTCTGTCTCTGGAGACAGCTTATCCACTGATGTCTACTATAAGCCTACTGACTCTCACAGCTATCTGGACTATTCCTCTTCTCACCCTGTCTCGTGCAAAAACGCCATCCCCTTCTCGCAATTCCTCCGTCTCCGCTGTCAGGATGAGGCTTTTCATTCTAGGACGAGGGAGATGTCCTCCTTTTTTAAAGAAAAGGGCTTCCCTTCCTCCACTATCAACTCTGCTCTTAAACGCATCTCCCCCATTTCATGTACATCTGCTCTCACTCCATCCTCCCGCCACCCCACTAGGAATAGGGTTCCCCTGCCCTCCTCACCTACCACCCCACCAGCCTCCGGGTCCAATGTATTATTCTCCGTAACTTCCGTCACCTCCAACGGGATCCCACCACTAAGCACATCTTTCCCTCCCCCGCTCTCTCTGCTTTCCGCAGGGATCGCTCCCTACGCGACTCCCTTGTCCATTTGTCCCCCCCATCCCTCCCCACTGATCTCCCTCCTGGCACTTATCCTTGTAAGCGGAATAAGTGCTACACATGCCCTTACACTTCCTCCCTTACCACCATTCAGGGCCCCAGACAGTCCTTCCAGGTGAGGCGACACTTCACCTGTGAGTCGGCTGGGGTGATAGACTGCGTCCGGTGCTCCCGATGTGGCCTTTTATATATTGGTGAGACCCGACGCAGACTGGGAGACCACTTTGCTGAACACCTACGCTCTGTCCGCCAGAGAAAGCAGGATCTCCCAGTGGCCACACATTTTAATTCCACATCCCATTCTGATATGTCTATCCACGGCCTCCTCTACTGTAAAGATGAAGCCACACTCAGGTTTGAGGAACAACATCTTATATTCCGTCTGGGTAGCCTCCAACCTGATGGCATGAACATCGACTTCTCTAACTTCCGCTAATGCCCCACCTCCCCCTCGTACCCCATCTGTTACTTATTTTTATACACACATTCGTTCTCTTACTCTCCTTTTTCTCCCTCTGTCCCTCTGAATATACCCCTTGCCCATCCTCTGGGTCCCCCCCCCGCTCCTTGTCTTTCTTCCTGGACCTCCTGTCCCATGATCCTCTCGTATCCCTTTTGCCTATCACCTGTCCAGCTCTTGGCTCCATCCCTCCCCCTCCTGTCTTCTCCTATCATTTTGGATCTCCCCCTCCCCCTCCAACTTTCAAATCCCTTACTCACTCTTCCTTCAGTTAGACCTGACGAAGGGTCTTGACCTGAAACGTCGACTGCACCTCTTCCCAGAGATGCTGCTTGGCCTGCTGCGTTCACCAGCAACTTCGATGTGCGTTGTTCAAATAAAGCAGTCTCAATTTACAGTAACTACCATATAAAAAATAGAATCTTATATTTAACACATTTCCTATCATAATGAATTAACAGCATATCAACTGTCTGATGGCTATGGAGCAATACAATTCTTAATGTACATACAAGTTGAGTACCACTTACCCAAAATACTTGGGGCTTGAAGTGTTTTGGAATATATAATGAAATAGTTTTTGATCACCATTATTTCTGACCCTGAATTTGTGTGCTCCGGGTAATCAGTCTTTATCGTACACTTGTTCATCACGCATCTGCAATGATGTAGCCGTTCAGCTCATTCGATTTTCACCAGTGCCAATCTTGACAAATTCATCAATGAATTTCTCAGCCGCTTCGTGATCAGCAGATATTTTATTAATGCAAATCTTAAAATTTATTGTGCCTTTCCTTAAATTTCTGCAACCAGCCTGCTAAATATACACAATTACCTTTAATATTCAATTCATTGTGTTAGATCTTTGCTTGTTTCATGAACAGGATATGTTCACTCTGATACTGATGGATCCACTCTTTCAATACATAACAAGATCTTCATTTTTCACTTTATGCAGTGTTTTTCTAGCTTTCATCAACTTCTGATCATTACATAAGTGAGATCACTTCTCAGAACTGTGCGGTGTGCAAAGACCTGCACATCACCTGGGACTCTTCCTAGCACCCTGTGGAATTTTCCATTTGTGATGTCATGTCAGCTCTCAAAAAAAATTTGGATTTCAGAGGTTCTTGGACTTCGGAATTTCGGATAAGGGGTGTTCAACTTGTAGTATGAGACTAAAAACAGCAGAACATTTTTCTAACCAATTATGCACAATGTTAAGTTTTAAACAATGTGTATTTTATGCAATAACAAATTGGTTAAAATTGTAATAATATTTAGCTGGCACAATTTGACATGAACAGGTTCTTTTTAGTTTTGTTTTACTATCTCACGCACACCTGTAAACACTGGTCTTGGTGGGACCGTTTGCACTCAGTATGGGACCATTTGACTGAGATTTTGTACAAAGTCAATTGTCATCATCTGATCTGGGCAGAATCAGAAGCTACATACTCTGCCATATGACCAACAAAAAGTCGGTCTAACCTCTACTTTGCATATTACTGTTTCTTCGTTATTACACAAATGGGAATCAATAATATGGAAATCTTGCTTGTTTTTCATGCAAAACTGAACAGTTATACAAATTCTTAAAATACCACTATATTTGACAAAAAAATCAACTTTCACACTGTGAAATAATCCAAGAACTGAAAATTTTTCAAGCAACACACACAAAATAGAGGAACTCAGTAACACGATCCAAACACATTATATGACCCCAGCAGACTCACAGGTGAAGTGTCACCTCACCTGGAAGGACTGGTTGGGGCCCCGAATGGTAGTGAGGGAGATGTAGGGCCAGGGGTAGCACCTGTTCCACATGCAAGGATAAGTGCCAAGAGGGAGATGGACAAATGGACAAGGGAGTCGCTTAGGGAGCAATCCCTGTGGAAAGCACAAAGTGGGGGAAGATGTGCTTGGTGATAGGATCCCGTTGGAGATGGTGAAAGTTCCAGAGAATTATGTACTGGAGGCTGGTGGGGTGGTTGGTGAGTGATCATACACTGTGTCTGGTGCTCCTGGTGTGGCCTCCTATATATTGGTCAAACCCGAAGCAGATTAGGAGACTGCTTCCCATTCCCATATGTCAACCCATGGCATCGATGAGGCCACACTCGGGTTGGAGGAACAACACTTTATATTCTGTCTGGTTAGCCTCCAACCTGACAGCATGAGCATTGATTTCTCAAACTTCTAGTAATGCAACTCCTCCTTCACCATTCCCTTTTTCCTCTCTCACCTTATCTCCTTGCCTGTCGATTGCCTCCCTCTTGCTTTCTGTCTTCTCCAAATAGATTCCCCTTCTCCAGCCCTGTATCTCTTTCACCAGTCAACTTTCCAGCAGCTTCCCTCCGCCTCCCAGTTCCACCTAACACCTTGTGTTTCTCTATCCCCTCCCTCCAACCTTTTAAATTTACGCCTCATCTTTTTTACTCTCCAGACCCACCAATGGGCCGCTCCCCAAAATGTGGACTGTATTTTTTTTCCATAGCTGCTGCGGGGCCTGCTGAGTTCCTCCAGCATTTTGTGTCTGTTGCTTGGATTTCTAGCATTTGCAGATTTTCTCTTGTCTGTGACTGAAAAATTTTCTCTGTTAAAAATGTCACTAAGTAATCATAAACTAGTATGCAAGTGACTATAAATTAAAGGCAGTATGTACTACAATAAAGGGCTTTATAGTCTTTAATTTAAAACAAATGAATATATTCCCAAAGCCAGAGCTCCAGTGTTGGGTTTTGAGTTTGTGTTAAACATGCATGGAAAACACCCTGATAGTAATAAACTCAAAATTACAACTTTTTAAAAAAAATTGGAGCAAATGTGAAATTAGCATGAGGAAAAAAGCAAGTCAATTACTGAACTGTATTCAAATTCCACTATTTAATGGATTCATTTTGAAACATTCATTTTCCTGCAAACAATTAATTCAAACCGCTGAATAATGCTTGTTTTACCACATATTATAATTTACGACAACCGTAGAGACACTTCGGCTAATTTGAACAAGCAGTTGGGGATGTGGTGTGCCTTTACTGCTTGCATCAGCAGTACTTGAGAGTTAATCTCAGGGAGCATGGCAAACTGCACAGGGAATTGTAAAACACTCTGGCCAAAACCAAGAGACTTACGGATTGAGTATTCCAGCCCAGTCTTAATCTAAACTTGTTCAGCATTGCAAAAACTAAAGAACTTTTCTACGAATTCTATTATTGCCACTTTACATATGGATGACAGCTTTTTCTCCATGACTAAAGTAATCGCTTTCTAGCTCCCTGTTTTCTTGAAAAAGTTACAGCTGCTTCCCCCCAATCCTCCTGGATCTTTCCAGAATCTGAGGAGCATTGAACAGTAACTAATAAGATGCCAACTGTCTTTCTATCCATTCCATTCAGAATACTGGAACACAGACTTTCAGGTGGGGTTGTTAGCACTTGTACTCCTTTCCTCAATTAAATTGACAACACATTGCAAATAACCTTTTAGCCCAATATGGCCAGTTAGTTCCCAATAAAGCCTAAGTGGAACACAGGTTACAAATAATTATGAATTATTCATATAAATGCTCCCCATTGCTCATTTTCTGGAGTAACTTAAAATCTCAATTCCCAAGTGGTTTCAATGCAACTTTGAGTTCGCACTGATCATAAGGAACATTATGAAGACCCACATGTCCCCTGCAGACACGCGTGATGAGCCAGAATAACCCCAATCAGCTTGCCGCCTCTAAGAGCCCATTGATGGTTCACATGCCCAATGCCCTCCCTCCTGCTAGATTCCGGCTTTCCCAGCTCACCATCCGAGCCCGAGCCTGAGCCGCGATCCTCCTTCTTGTGACCGGATTCCAGCTGAAGGATCGGCCGCCGCCGGCTCTGCTGCAAGCTGATTCGCGTCTTCTTCCCCATCAAAACGATCTCTGGGCACGGCCTCAGCCGTCGCCCGGGATGGGCCTAATCCTCAAGCGCTCTCAGACCCCTGCTCCGGCCTACTTCTCCCGCGCCTTCGGGGTTCCGGTTAGGGCCTGCTCCTACCGTCGCCCTCTGGGCGTCAGTTAAGGCTCGATTCACCCGTCGCTCTAAGGGTTACAGATCGGGCCACCTCCTCCAGCCGCCCTCCGCCTTCGGTTCTGGCCTGCTACTCTTGCCGACCTCCGCACCCCTGTTCGGGCCTATTCCTTCTACCCTCTCCGCGTTCCGGCTCGTACCGGCGCGCATACGGTGACTTCACCACGTTAAGCGATGATGTCATGACGTTAGGTTCGCGCGAGCCCCGTTGACGGCTGCCTGCTGAGGTTGGCGTGTTGGTATCGGACTCTTGTGGCACTGGTTCCGTCGGTTTAAAAATTAAATTCACACTTTGTTTGTCTCAGCACAATAGTCCTCCATTTCCCTTTCATTCAAGTGTTTATCTAAATGCTCCTAATGTATCTGCCTCTATTAATTTAACTATTTTTAATATTTAATATTTGTAATCCAGGGAGTGTGAAGCGCAGAATCAAATATTGCTGTGATGATTGTACGTTCTAGTACCAATTGTTTGGCGACAATAAAGTAAAAAGTATCACCACCCCACTCTCCGTGTAAAAACCTACCTTCCCCATTGTAATTTCCTCCAGTCACCCTAAAATTATGCCCCCTTGTATGAGACATTTGCACCCTGGGATAAAGTCTCCAGCTGACCACTCTACCTATGCTTCATCATCTTGTATACCTCTATCAACTCACTTCTCATCCTCCGCTGCAAAGAGAAAAGCCCTTGTTCACTCAACCTATCCTCCCCAATCCAGGCAGCATCCTAGTAAATCTCCTTTGTACCCTATCTAAAGCTTCCATATCCATCCTGTAATAAGGCAACATAATATACAAAATGCTGGAGGTACTCAGCAGGCCGGCCAGCATCAATGGGAAAGATTACAGTCGACGTTTCAGGCTGAGATCCTTTGGCAGGACTGGAGGAATGAAAAAGCTGAGTTAAAAGCTGGGGGAAGGGGAGGTAGGAACATAAGGTGATAGGTGAAACCTGAATGGGGAGGGATGAAGTAAAGAACTAGGAAGTTGATTGGTGAAAAAGATACAGGGCTGGAGAAAGGGGACTGTCCACCAGAAAAAGTGGGATCTCCCAGTGGCCACCTATTTTAATTCCACTTCCCATTCAGATATGTCCATCCATGGCCTCCTCCACTGTCGTGATGAGGCCACTCTCAGGTTGGAAGAACAACACCTTATATTCCGTTTGGGTAGCCTCCAACCTGATAGCATGAACATCAATTTCTCAAACTTCCGGTAAGCCCCACCCTTCACCTTTCCCCA
Source organism: Mobula hypostoma (assembly GCF_963921235.1). Classification (NCBI taxonomy): domain Eukaryota; kingdom Metazoa; phylum Chordata; class Chondrichthyes; order Myliobatiformes; family Myliobatidae; genus Mobula; species Mobula hypostoma. The sequence continues at coordinate 75,719,962 of NC_086107.1, read as the reverse complement.
TCCCTTTTCCCTCTGTCAACTTATCTCCATACCCGTCCATTGCCACCCTATGGTGCGACTTCCCCTTTTCTTTATTCCATGGCCTCTGTCGTATTAGACTCCCCCTTCTCCAACCCTGTATCTCTTTCACCAATCAACTTCCCGTCTCTTTACTTCATCCCTCCCCCTTCAGGTTTCACCTACCACCTTGTGTTTTTCTCTCTCCCCTCCCCCTACGTTTTAAATCTACTCCTCAGCTTTTTTTTCTCTAGTCCTGTGGAAGGGCCTCGGCCTGAAATGTCGACTGTACTTTTTTCCACAGATGCTGCCTGGCCTGCTGAGTTGCTTGGATTTCCAGCATCTGCAGATTTTCTTTTGTTTCTGAACATAATATTCCAAGTGTGATCTAAACAGGATTTTATACTTTATACATTGCCTCACACCTCTTGAAATCAAACCCCTGACTAATGAAGGCCAACACACCATATGTCTTCTTAACAACCCTACCAGCTTGCATGGTGACTTTGAGGGATGCATAGACGTGGACCTCAGGATCTTTCTGTTCCTCTACACTTTCCTATTATAACCCTTGACAACCTTCTACACTATCCACAGCTCCACCAACCTTTATGTCATATGCAAATTTACTAACCCACTCTTCCACTTCCTCATCCAAGTCATTTATAAAAATCACAAAGGGCAGGGGTTCCAGAACAGATCCCTGCGGAACAGCACTGCTCATGACCTCCAGGCAGAATGCACTCCATTTACAACCACCCTCTGCCTTCTATGATTAAGCCAATTCTAATCTACACAGTCATGTTTCATTAGATGCCGTGCCTCCTGACTTTCTCAATGAACCTACATTGGGGAACCTTATCAAATACCTACTGAAATCCATGTGTACCACATTCAATGCTCTACCTTCATCAATGTGCTTTGTCACATCCTAAAGGAACTCAGACAGACTTGTGAGGCATGACCTACCCCTCATAAAGCTATGCTGACTGTCTCTAATCAGACCATGCTTCTCCAGATGTTTGTAAACCCAGTCTCTAAGAATCTTCTCTTATAATTTTGTGACTCACTGGTCTATAATTCATAGGGTTAACCCTACTCCCATTCTTGAACAAAGGAATAATACTTGCCGTCGACCCATTATATAGTACTGCTCCTGTGGCCAGTGAGGATGCAATGGTCATTGTCAAAGGTGCAGCAATTTCTTCTCTCACTTTCTCTAATAGCCTGGGATATATCCCACCAGCGCCTGGGACTTACCTATCCTAATATTTTTTAAAAGTTCCAGTAAATCCTCTTTTTTGACATCAACATGTTCTAGCATGTTAGCCTGTTATTCCTCTCGTTTTGGTCAACATCTTATGGATAGATCATGAAACCATATATATATATATATTTGCTTGGCCTGCTGCGTTCACCAGCAACTTTGATGTATGTTATTTAACTTCTTTTACGTCTTTTACGTTTGTTTTTCATCTTGAATGTGATTCTGGAATTATTGGAGCCTGTGATTTGCAGTTTGGAGGTCATTTGGGTTTTTCCAGCTCTCTGCAGTCTCCGAGAGGATTCTGAAGTTCAGCGTGTATGAACTGCATGGCAAGAAGGCTGTGGGATGGGGCACCGATTCGCCAATTAAAGCTTCCATTGTTCACCGATCAAAGTGATGAGGGAGATTGAAACATCGAGGTGAATGTGGAAGCTGAGCGCTGGCTACCTGCCTTTTGATTGCTGCAGATCGGTCTGTGACCTGAGGTGGGAGAATATTACCTGGAGAATGTTACCCAGGTTTTCTGCATTTTGGATGTGGACTTAGACTATAGACTTTTTATTCAGTCTCTGTTTTTCACCAGATCTTTCTGTCTATTTTGTGTGTAGGGGTGAGGGATTTGGGGGTCAATATGCCTGTTCCATTTTTGTTTTTTTGTTTGTGGAGGCAGGGATTTGGGGGTAATGATCATGCTTTTGTTCTTTTTTTTCTTGATTTCGTGTTTATTTGAAGAAGAATTTCAGAGTTGCACACTTTGATAATAAAATAACCTTTGAGCCTTTGAAATATCAGGGATCCTCTCACTGGTGAACACTAAAGCAAAGAATTCATTAAGAACCTCCCCTGTCTCCTCAGACTCCAGACATATGTTTCCTCTTCTATCCCTGATTGGTCCTAATCATCCTCGTGTCCTTTATATACATTTTCCTTAATCCTACTCACCAAGGTCTTCTCATACCCTTTTCTGACTCTCCAGAGTCCATTCTTAAGTTCCTTCCTAGCTACCTCCTGACTCTCCAGACCCCTGTCTGATCCTTGCTTCCGAAAACTTAAGTAACCTTCTTTATTCCCGTTGACAAGATATTCAACATCCCTTTGTCAACCATGGTTCCTTCTCCTTGCCATCCTCCCCTTGCCTCAATGGGTCAAACTTATCCAAAACCCTGTGCAAGTAATAGACAATAGGTGCAGAAGTAGACCATTCGGCCCTTCGAGCCTGCACCGCCATTCTGAGATCATGGCTGATCATCTACTATCAATACCCGGTTCCTGCCTTGTCCCCATAACCCTCGATTCCCCTGTCCATAAGGTACCTATCTAGCTCCTTCTTGAAAGCATCCAGAGAATTGGCCTCCACTGCCTTCTGAGGCAGTGCGTTCCACACCTCCACAACTCTCTGGGAGAAGAAGTTCCTCCTCAACTCTGTCCTAAATGATCTACCCCTTATTCTTAAACCATGCCCTCTGGTACTGGACTCTCCCAGTATCGGGATCATATTTTCTGCCTCTATCTTGTCCAATCCCTTAATAATCTTATATGTCTCAATCAGATCCTCCCTCAATCTCCTTAATTCCAGCGTGTACAAGCCCAGTCTCTCTAACCTCTCTGCGTAAGACAGTCCGGACATCCCAGGAATTAACCTAGTGAACCTACGCTGCACCTCCTCCACAGCCAGGATGTCCTTCCTTAACCCTGGAGACCAAAACTGCACACAATACTCCAGGTGTGGTCTCACCAGGGCCCTGTACAAATGCAAAAGGATTTCCTTGCTCTTGTACTCAATTCCCTTTGTAATAAAGCCCAACATTCTATTAGCCTTCTTCACTGCCTGCTGCACTTGCTCATTCACCTTCAGAGACTGATGAACAAGTGCTCATAGATCTCTTTGTATTTCTCCCTTACCTAACTCCACATCGTTCAGATAATAATCTGCCTTCCTGTTCTTGCTCCCAAAGTGAATAACCTCACACTTATTCACATTAAACGCCATCTGCCAAGTTTCTGCCCACTCACCCAGCCTATCCAAGTCACCTTGAATTCTCATAACATCCTCATCACATGTCACACTGCCACCCAGCTTAGTATCATCAGCAAACTTGCTGATGTTATTCACAATGCCTTCCTCTAAATCATTGACGTATCGTAAACAGCTGTGGTCCCAATACCGAGCCCTGTGGCACCCTACTAGTCACCACCTGCCATTCCGAGAAACACCCATTCACTGCTACCCTTTGCTTTCTATCTGCTAACCAGTTTTCTATCCATGTCAATATCCTCCCCCCAATGCCATGAGCTCTGATTTTACCCACCAATCTCCTATGTGGTACCTTATCGAATGCCTTCTGAAAGTCAAGGTACACCACATTCACTGGATCTCCCGCGTCTATCTTCCTGGTTACATCCTCGAAAAACTCCAATAAATTAGTCAAGCATGATTTGCCCTTGGTAAATCCATGCTGGCTCGGCCCAATCCTATCACTGCTATCAAGATATGCCGCTATTTCATCTTTAATAATGGACTCTAGCATCTTCCCCACTACTGATGTTAGGCTAACAGAGCGTTAGTTCTCTGTACTCCTTAAACAACTTCCACTGTGAATTTCCCTGAGAGCAGATGTTCCCAATTTACGCTGCCAAGTTCCTGCCTAGTCGCATCATAACTTCACCTCTCCAAATTAAACACCTTTCCACGTTGTCTCTCCAAGACTATGATAAAGGTCAGGGAGTTGTGGTTACTGCCTCTGAATTGCTCACCAACCAAGAGCTCTGACACCTGAGGTGTTTAATAGGAAAGGAATGGGGAGATGATAGGAAATCCTTAAAATCTGTATACATATATACACTTTGTATAAAAGACCATAGGATCTGGAGCAGAATTAGTTTGCTCTGCCATTTCGTCACAGCTGATCCATTTTACCTCTCAACCCCAGTCTCCTGCCTTCCTCCGGTAACCCCTACATGCCCTGACCAATCAAGAATCTATCAACCTCTGCCTTAATTATACATAAAGACTTGGCCTCCTCAGCTGCACAGTTGCACAGATTCACCACATTCTGGCTAAAGAAATTCCTCCTCATCTCTGTTCTAAAAGGACCGCCCTCTATTTTGAAGCCGTGACCTCTGGTCTCAGATTCTTCCATAATAGGAAACATCCTCTCCAGATCCACTCTTGTCAAGGCCTTTCAACATTTGATAGGATTCAATGAGGTCATTCCTCATTCTTCTAAATTCCAGTGACAAAGGAGGCAACTAGATGAGCAGAAGTGGGCATTGAAATAAATTCCTGTAAAGGAGAAATGAAAACCATTATTAAAGTGAAATTTAAAAATGAGGAGAAAACAATGGGATGAAGAGAGAACAGAAAGACATCTTTATAATTGTGACGAGAATACACATAGATAAGATGTTAGCTGTCCTGTGTGATCAGCAGTTGGTCTGCCACCTGTCTTCAAGAGAGAGATAAGGAACACAATGAAACAACATCTGGAGATGTGTAATGAAGGGACGGGAGAGAGAGAGCTGTCTGGAGCGGCTCCCCCTTTGAACCCTGAACTGTTTGAAGTGATGGACAGGCGATACCCCAGCAGGGGGATAAAAAGGGACCAGTTCGCTAAGGCAGGACACACACGACACCCAAGGTAACGAGACCCTGGAAGCGGTGCGCCTCTCACGAGTCGGTGGGAAGTACCAGACAACGCACAGGGTGGAAAGGTACGATCAGCGGGAACCCGGTCGGTGTGTCCGCCTTTGCTTGGGTGCCGGGTTCACTGCAGAGGATCGACCGCATCTGGAGGAGGGGTCACAGTCGGTGACCTCAGGTGACATCACCAAGGACCTGCCCAAAAGCTGTTTGTGAGCAATTATCGCCGGTCTGTGAGTGGAAGCCGTTCTCTCTCTCTCTCTCCCCCCACATTGTCCATCCATGGCGACGATTACTGCGAACTGAACTAAATTGGACTGAACTTTTGTGTCACTTTGAAATTTGGTCATTTACCCCTAGACAACGATAGAGCTTGATTGATGCTGTTATCTTAATTCTGTGCACATGTGTGTTTATCATCGCTGAACTGTTGCATTTATTATCCTTTCGATTACTGTGTTGCTTGTTTCTTTAATAAAACTTTCTTAGTTCTAGTAATCCAGACTCCAACTGAGTGATCCATTTCTGCTGGTTTGGCAACCCAGTTACGGGGTACGTAACATAATATCCAGAAAGAAGTGAGGTGGTTGAGGAATGCTGGAAAGAGCAGGCAGGAGGAGGTAAGGTTTGGGCATGCAGTGAACATGGTTTTTAATGAAGACACACAATAATGGGAGGTGTGTAATCAGCAAGAAATAGTTGAGCATGTACTGGTGAGGTGTTCAAGATATAATCAAGAGAGGGGATGGTTGATTTTGAAGTTATGGAATAAATACAAGTTAACAGTAGCAATATTTTGTAGGAAAGATTACTGGATTCTTGTTTTAAATTATATAGCATAGTTCCTTTAAAATAAAGGCCTTTTTAATGGAATTTGATACATATATAAATATATAGGATTTAGATACCCTGAACCTCCAGTTCAGAAGGTGGTGGTAATGCAACTTAAAGCTGTATGCCAACCACCATAAAACATCAGAAGAAGAAGGAGATCTATACTGGACCAGTTTTATTGCCTAGTACCAGATCCATTATGGCCTCTCCTCCAGTTGGCTTGTCTACATTTTGTGCCAGCAATTGTTCCTGGATAGACCTAACAAAATCTGACCCATCTAAATATTTTACACTAAGTGGGTGCCAATCAATATGAGCGAAGTTGAAACCACCCATGATAACAATCCTGTTACTTTTGCATCTTTCCAAAATCTACTTCCTGATCTGTTTCAAAGTGTCTCTGTTTCTTTTGGGGTGGGGTCCTATAGAAAACTCCACAGCTATGATACTATCCCTGATTGGCAATGCCAATCTCCCACCTCTTTTACCTGCCTTCCTATCCCTTTTGAAATATCTAAAGTGTGGAATATCCAGCAGCTATTCCTACCTTTGTGATAGCCAAGTCTTTGTAATGGTCACAACATCATAGTTCCATCTACTGATCCATGCTCCAAGTTCATCATCCTTGTTCCTGATACATTTTGCATTATAATTGACACACATCAATCCATCAAACTGACGGTAATTATACCTATCATCTGCCCTTCCTTCCTCACTGTCTCTCTACAAACTTAGAATCAGAATCAGGTTCAATATCACTGGCATATGTCATGATATTGATTGTTTTGCAACTGCATTGCAGTGCAATACAATAATAAAAAATATAAGTTACAATAAGAAAATATATATACAGTGGATTCTGGTTAATCGGTATACAACTGGACCGATACATTTTGACCCAATTAAGTGGCTGCACCAATTAGCCAAAGTTTCATGGAAATAGTTAAAAAGGTAGAAAAGAGACAAAACTGAGTAACAAATTATGTGTTTAAATGAAATACAGAATAAATTAGAACACTACCAGTACAACTTCAGTATTATAAAACTGTATATTAGGTCCTAATACTTAACAATGGAGGAATTAATCTGAGTTTCATTTCTTTTGACTGTAAATGAATAAAATCAGTGCAGATAATAAACTGTCTTCATACAATACTGCTGATGATTGCTTCCTCCTAATTTTCATTTTCATTGTGTCATTGGAGATGATAGTCAATACCTTCAAACTCTTTGTAGTTTCTAAATTGATGAAGTACTGTAGTGAAATCACTTCATTTTTACTCCTGGTCGTTTCTGGCATCTCCAAGCTGGAATGCTTGAAACTACAGTGAGTAAAACATTTCTGGATTGTCTTACTGCTTGTTTCTTGCCAACTGTCAGTGACACAGATTGGTGCTTTTTGAACACAAATACATACAAATGACACTATTTAAAATCTGATCGTTCAAAGCACAATGTTGTGTTTAACAGCATGCAAGTGTACATGATGGATGCTAGTTAGAAACTGTTCGGCAATACTCTCTTGGGCCAATTAAGAGGCATACTGTCACAAATAAATGAAAGGTATTCTGGCTATTTTCTCAATGAATTTTTGTTCTTTAAGACTTGTGTCAGGTAAGTGGCTGTTCTGATTAATTGACCCAATTAACCGTAATCTACTGTATATAAAAAAAATTAAATAAGTAGTGCAAGAAGAAAGCAAAAAAAAGAGAAAAAAAATGTCAGGTAGAGTACATGGGTTCATTGTCCATTAAGAAATCTGGTAATGCTGGGGAGGCTAGTACCTGTGATGGAGCTGGCTGAGTTTGCAACTTTCTGCAGCTTTTTCTGATCCTGTCCAGTGGTTGCTCTATACCAGACAGTGATGCAACCAGTTAGAATGTTCTCCATGGTACATCTGTAGAAAACTTAGGTAGAGAGTCCTCGGTGAGATACATAGTCCTTTCAAACTCTTAATGAGATATAGCCACTGTCGTGCCTTCCTTGAAATTGCATCAATATGTCGGCCCAGGATAGATCTTTAGAGATATTGACACCCAGGAACTTGAAACTGCTCACTGCTGATTCCTCGATGGGGACTGGTGTGTGCTCCCTCAACTTCCCCTTCTTGTACACCAACATTTACCTGTACACCAATTGCCCCATCCTCTAACCTATCACTTGGGCACCAAACTGGATTAAACCCGCTCCAACAGCTCTAGCAAACCTATCCACAAGGATATTGGTCCCTCTCAAGTTCAGGTGTAACCCTTCCTCTTTGTACAGGTTATATTTTCCTCAGAAGAGATCCCAATGATCCATAAATCTGAAACTCTGTTCCCTACAACAACTCCTTAGCCACACATTCAAAGTTCAAAATAATTTATTATCAAAGCACATATATGTCATTATATATTACTCTGAGATTAATTTTTCTGTGGGTATTTGCAGTAAATACAAAGAAACACAATAGCTTCAATAAAGAACTACTCACAAAGAAAGACAGACAAACAACCAATGCACAAATGACAACAAATTGTGCAAATAACAAAAACAAAATAATAATAATAATAGATAAATAATATTGAGGACTTGAGTTGTAGAGTCCTTAAAAGTGAGTCCATAGATTGTAGAACCAGTTCAGTGTTGATGTGAATGAAGTTATCTACTCTGGTTCAGGCTCCTGTACTTCTTTCCTGATGGTAGCAGCAAGAAGAGAGCGTGACCTGGATGGTGGATGCAGCTTTCCTGCAACAGAGCTCCTTGTAGATGCCCTCACTGGTGGGGAGGGCTTCACCTGTGATGGACAGGGCTGTATCCACTATCTCTTGTAGGCTTTTCAAGGGTATTGGTGTTTCCAAACCAAGCTATGATGCAACCAGTCAGTATACTCTCCACCACACATCTATTGAAGTTTATCGAAGTTTTAGATGACATGCTGAATCTTTGCAAACTTCAAAGAAAATAGAGGTGCTGCCCTGCCTCTATTGCCACTTACACTAAGAACAGATACTTTGAAGTGATGAGGACTGGCTTACAGACCTCTGGTTTCCTCCTCCTGTAATCAATAAACAGCTCTTTGGTTTTGCTGATGCTGAGTGAGAGGTTGTTGTGGCATAATTCAGTTAGATTTTCAATCTCTCTCCATATGCTGATTCATCAACACCACTGAATCAGTTAACATTGGTGTCGTCAGCAAACTTAAGCAAAATATTGGAGCTGTACTTAGGCTCACAGTCATCAGTGTAAAGTGAGTAGAGCTGGGGGCTAAGCACACAGCCTTGTCGTGCACCTGTGCTGATGGAGATTGTGGAGGAGATTTTGTTGCCAATCTGAACTGACTGCCAAATCAACCTATTCCTATTCCCATCTTCACTGGCTCCTGGCATAAGCAGCAAATCAGAGATTACTATCCTTCAGGTCCAGCTTTTCAGCTTTCTGTTCTATATTCTCTCTTCAAGGCCTCATCCCTTTTCCACCAATGTCGTTGGTACCAATATGTACCACAACCGCAGGCTGCTCACCCTCCCCTTTAAGAATGCTGTTGACCCAGTCTTAGATGTTCATGACACTGACACCTGGAAGGCAACATACCATCCTAGAGTTTCTTTCATATCCACAGAATCTCCTGTTTACTTCCTTAACTATTGAATCCCCTATCACCACCACTCTCCTCTTCTCTCCCTTTCCCTTCTAAATCACAGAGCCAGGTTCAGTGCCAGAGACCTAGTTACTGTGGTTTTCCCCTATGGTCATTCCCCCCAACAGTTATTGAGCAAAAATGCACAGGAGTACTCTGCACTGTCTGTCTATCCCCTTCTCTTTCCTGATAGTCACCCAGATACCTGTCTCCTGCAACTTATGTGTGGCTACCTCCCTATAGCTCCTATCTATCGCTCCTCATTCTCTTCTGTGGTTTATTCTGGTATATATTTTTTATTATGAAAGAAGTTTATTTTGCTAGAAAAGCAGCGTCTGCTGCACAGTAGAGTATTTGTATCTGCCCTCTGCCCCAGGGTAGAGTGTTGATGTCTCCCCTATATGTCCTGGCGACAGTATGCCTCAGGGTCGGCAATCAGTGCCTCTCTGGGGATATCTGTGTCTCCTCTTTGTCCTAGATGGAGAGAGACAGAATTTTGAGGTATGCCCAGGATAGATCCCAGGAGATTTTGATGCCCAGGAATTTGGAACTGCTCATACTTTAAAAGAAACTGTAACTGTCTGTACCTGGCTGTAACTAACTGAAGAACATGAGCACATGGTTTGCTTTTATACCGCAAGCCAGTTTGGACCAGTTTAGAGAAGAAACCCGTTTAGCAGGTACCAACTGTATCACACTTCAGCTTCCCAAACAAAGAAACTACAGACGTATAGAACCAAATGTACTGCAAGTTATGAAAAGTTGACAGACAGACAGGTGGTTTAATGACCATTAGACCATAAGACATAGAAGCAGAATTACGCCACTCGGCCTATTGAGTTTGCTCTGCTGTTCCATCACAGCTGATCCTTTATTCCTCTCAAGCCCATTCTCCTGCCATCTCCCTATAATCTTTGACATCCTGACTTACCAAGAACCTATCAACCTCTGCTTTAAATATACTCAATGACTTGGCCTCCATTGCCATCTGTGACAATAATTTCCATAGATTCACCACCTTCTGGCTAAAGAAATTCCGTCTGACCTCTGTTCTAAATAAACATTTCCCTATTTTGAGGCTGTGCCCTCTGGTCCTAGACTCCCCCAATATAGGAAACATCCTCTCCACATCCACTTTATCCAGACCTTTCGATATTCAGTAGGGTTCAGTGAACCCCTCCTATTCCTCTGAACCTCAGCGAGTACTGCCCCAAAGTCATCAAATGGTCCTGATACATTAACACCTCCATTCATGGAATCATTCTCGTGAACCTCCCTGGACCTTCTCCAATGGCAGCATAACTTTTCTTAGAAAGGGGCCCAAAACTACTCACAATACTATAAGTGTAGTCTCAGCGTCAGAATCAGAATCAGGTTTATTATAGAGAAAGAAAAGAGAGAAGGCAAGAAGGTCATTCTTTGAGAATCCTCATGAGTTCACAAAGAAATTGTTTGAACAAAGTAAGAGCGGGCAGCCTAACATCTCTCAATAAGAACTTGAGGATCACCTGGCAAGCACTTACTCTAACGAACAACAGGAGGCTCCTTTGCTTGATATTTCAGGGCTTGTGAAGCCTACCGAGCCAGGAGTGAAGTTCGATCTGTCAGAACCCAAACTGGCAGAAGTCGAACGGTTCATCAGAAAGGCAAGGTCAGGTTCAATTCCAGGACCTAATGGAGTGCCGTATAAGGTGTTCAAGAAGTGTGAGGAGCTGAGGAAATACTTGTGGAGATTGTTAAAGGTGGTGTGGAGACAAGGTGTTGTTCCTTCGTCATGGAGTGAGGCTGAAGGAGTATACATCCCGAAGGAAGAGAATTCTACTACATTGAATCAGTTCCGACCAATTTCACTCCTGAATGTAGAGGGGAAGATTATGTTTGGCATTCTGGCAGAAAGAATATCTTCATTTGTGATAGAGAATGGATTGGTAAATACATCTGTGCAGAAGGCAGGAATACCAGGCTTCCCGGGATGCCTTGAACATACTAGTATGATATGGCATACCATCCAGGAATCGAAAAGTTTGAGAAGAAATCTGGCTGTAGTTTGGCTTGATCTTGCAAATGCATATGGTTCTGTTCCCCATGCCCTGATTGAGTTTGCGATGGAATTCCTATGGATTCCTGCTAAGGTGAGGAACTTTGTTATGTAGTACTACAACGATTTCCAGATGAGGTTTTTCACACAGTAGTTCACAACTAGGTGGCAGAGCTTGGATGTTCGAATCCCAATTGGATGTGCGATTTCACCTATTCTTTTTGTGTTAGCCAAGGAGGTCATTGTGAGAGCTGCAGAATCAGTGGGACCAGGTGTTGCACTTGATGGCAGAGGGGAGTTATCACCAATAGGAGCGTTCATGGACGATCTCACCCTTTTGGGTCCCAGTACGGAGGCAGTGGAAAATGTACTATCTAGACTCGAGGAGCTAATGGATTGGGGAAGAATGAAGTTCAAGACCAAGAAGTCAAGGAGCCTTGTTCTCAGGAGAGGAAAGCTGGTTGACTTTCATTTCACTCTTTGTGGAGAGGAGATTCCATCCATTCAGGACCAACCAGTTAAGAGCCTCGGGCAATGGTACACAGAGGAGCTGAGAGACACCAAGTGGGTTCAAGAGACAGGAGAACAGATCAGCAGAGGTCTGATGTCTGTTGACAAGTGTGGCTTGCCTGGCAGGTTGAAGTTGTGGTACTTGCAGTACGGACTGATGCCATGGATAATGTGGCCACTAACTGTCTATGAAGTGGCAATGTTCCATGTTGAGGCAAAGGAACGGAAGATCAGCAAGTATGTGAAGAAGTGGCTTGGAGTACCGAGCAGCCTCACCAATGTTGCATTTCACATTAGCCAGACAAAGCTTACCATCCCAGTGCAATCCCTTGTTGAAGAGGTCAAGGTAGCCAAGGTAAGATCATTCTTGATGCTTGGAGACTCAAAAGACCCTGTCATCAAGAACACCCAGCCGGATGTGAGATCAGGCAGGAAGTGGTCAGCTCATGTAGCAGTTGATGAGGCAGAGTCTAAATTAAAGCACAAGGAAACTGTTGGGGCTATCCAGCTAGGCCGCCAGGGACTTGGATGGACAATCCACAAGTGGTGATCATCTTCTACAGGTAAGGAGCGCCATGAGCTTGTAGCACAAGAAATGCGAGAGGTAGAAGAGGAGAAGAGGTTAGTTAAATCAGCGGCATGGCCAAACAAGGGGCTTGGACCTGATGGGAAAGTGTTGAACAACGACATCTATCTTGGAATATTCTGTGGCAGATGGAACCACTCCGCATTTCTTTTCTATGCAGAGCAGCGTATGACCTGCTCCCAGTACCTGCCAACCTCAGCACCTGGTATGAAGATAAGACAGACAGGTGTGCTGCTTGTGGCGAGAAGGGAACACTTCAACATATTTTGAGTGTATGCAGAGTCAATCTTTCCAGCGGCATGTACACTTGGAGACATAATAATGTTCTCAAAGTTGTAACAGAAGCGGTTGAGCAGAGAGCACTGGAGCACAACTTATCTCATGTCCCATGCTGCATGGAACATCGCATATCATTTGTGAAAGAAGGCTCCAAGTCAAGGGTGTACAGCGCAGGCTCATGATCAAGCATACTTTCTTCAGCCAATGATTGGTGTGTCGAGGCCGACCTGGATGGGAAAGGCAGTTCCCCGGAGCAAATAGCTTTCACCACATTGTGTCCAGATATAATCGTATGGTCTGACACCAGTAGAGAAGTGGTTATTGGTGAAATCACAGTCCCCTGGGAAGACAACATCGATGGAGCCCATGAGCGCAAGTAACCAAGTATGCAGAATTAAGATCAGAGTTCAAAGACATAGAGGGTGGAAGGTCTCATGCTATCCATTCAAAGTAGGTTGCTGTGGCTTTATTGCGGTCACTTTCCAGAAGTGGCTGTGTGACCTTGGCTTCATTAGAAGAGAGATCAAATCAACCAGCAGGGCTGTAGCTGAGGCAGCAGAGACAGGATCATCATGGCTGTGGACCAAGTACGTCCAGAGGGGCAGATAGTCGGACAGTGTATCCATCTTTTGCAAACCCTTCAGTAGTTGCATAAACACCTGAAGAGTAGACTATCTGTTGGATGGAAGCGACCAACAACTCTGATAGAGGCAGATGCCAAGTTTTTAAGCTCACCAGTGGGAGGTGGTACTTTAGCACTGCTGGCCCACCACCTCGAAGGAGTCTTGATCATAAGCGGGCCAAAACTCCTGAAGACAGGTGGCAGATCAACTGATGATCCCACTGGTGATCGTACAGGACAGTTAACATCTTAGTCCAAGTGTATTTTCAATTCATTAATTCACTGGCATGTGTTACATAATTTATTAACTTTGCAGCAGCAGTATAATGCAATACATGATAATATAGAAAAAAATAAGTAAATCAATTACAATAAAGTGCAAAACAAATAATATGTTAAAAAATTAGGTAGTGTTTACGTGTTCAATGTCCATTTAGGAATCAGATGGCAGAGGGGAAGAAGCTGTTCTTGAATCGCTGAGAGTGTGCCTTCAGGTTTCAGTACCTCCTACCTGACAGTAACAATAACAAGAGGGCAAGTCCTAACATCATATCTTTGCCCATATTCTCGAAACACATTTACTTTCCTTACCACAGACTCAACCTGCAAGTTAATCTTTAGGGAATCCTGCACAAGGATTTTGTACCTCTGATGTTTGAATTTTCTCCACATTTAGAAAATAGTCTAAACCTTTATTCCTTTTAGTAAAGTGCATGACCATACACTTCGCTACACTATATTCCATCTGCCAATTCTTTGCCCATTCTTCCAGACTGTATATGTCCTTTACAGACTTCCTGCTTCTTCAACACTACCTGCCCCTCCACGTATCTGTATGTCTGGAAAATTGGCCACAAAGCCATCAATTCAGTCATCCAAATCATTGACATATAACGTGAAAAGAAGCGGTCCCAATATGGAGCACCACTGTGGAATTCCACTTATCACCGGCAGCCAACCTGAATAGGCATGCTTTAATCCAAAACACAAAATATTCTGCAGATGCTGGGGTCAAAGCAACACTCACAACAAGCTGAAGGAACTCAGCAGGTCGGGCAGCATCCATGGAAACGATCAGTCAACGTTTCGGGCCAGAACCCTTCATCAGGACTAAAGAGGGAAGGGGCAGAGGCCCTAGAAAGAAGGTGGGGGAAGGGTGGAAAGGAGAAGGGTAGTAGGTTCCAGGTGAAAAACTAGTAAGGGGAAAGATAAAGGGGTGGGGGAGGGGAAGCAGGGAGGGGAAGGGCAGGAAAGGTGAAGAAGGAATAGGGGAAAGCACAATGGGTAGTAGAAGGAGGCGGAATCATAAGGGAGGTAGTAGGCAGCTGGGGGAGGGGGCAGAGTGACATAGGGATAGAGGAAGGGAGGGGAAGGGAATTACCGGAAGATGGAGAATTCTATATTCATACCAAGGGGCTGGAGACTACCCAGATGGTATATGAGGTGTTGCTCCTCCAACCTGAGTTTAGCCTCATATTGGCAGTAGAGGAGGCCATGTATGGACATATCTGAATGGGAGTGGGAAGCAGAATTGAAGTGGGTGGCTACTGGGAGATCCTGTCTGTTGTGGCGGATGGAGCAGAGGTGCTCGACGAAGCGGTCCCCCAATCTGCGTCGGGTTTCACCGATGTAGAAGAGGCTGCGCCGGGAGCACCGGATGCAATAGATGACCCCAACAGACTCACAAGTGAAGTGATGCCTCACTTGGAAGGACTGTTTGGGGCCCTGAATGGTGGCAAGAGAGGAGGGGTAGGTACAAATGTAGCACTTACGCTTACAGAGATAAGTGCCGGGTGGGAGATCCGTGGGGAGGGACGTGTGGATCAGGGAGTCGCGGAGGGATCGATCCCTGCGGAAAGCGAAGAGGGGTGGAGAGGGAAAGATGTGCTTCGTGGTGGGGTCCTGTTGAAGGTGGCGGAAGTTGTGGAGGATAATGTGCTGGATCTGGAGGTTGGTGGGGTGGTAGGTGAGGACAAGGGGACCTATCACCTTCCCCATGGTTCCGCCTCCTTCTACTACCCATTGTGTTTTCCCCTATTCCTTCTTCACCTTTCCTGCCTATCATCTCCCTGCTTCCCCTCCACCACCCCTCTATCTTTCCCCTTACTGGTTTTTCACCCGGAACCTACCAGCCTTCTCCTTCCCACCCTCCCCCCACCTTCTTTATAGGGACTCTGCCCCTTCCCTCTACAGTCCTGACGAAGGGTTCTGGCCCGAAACATCGACTCATCGTTTCCATGGATGCTGTTGGACCTGCTGAGTTCCTCCAGCGTGTTGTGAGCAAATTTCTACAGATGCACCATGGAGAATACTTCGACTGGTTGCAACACCATCTGGTATGGAGGCACAGATACACAGAATTGGAAAAATCTGCAGAAGGTTGCAAACTCAGCCAGCTCCATCATAGGTACTAGCCTCTCTACCATCAAGGACATCTTCAAAAGTTGCCTCAAGAAGGCAGCATCCATCATTAAGGACCCTCACAATCCAAAGCATGCCCTCTTATTAGTACCATCAGGGTGGAGGTACAGGAGCTTGGAAGGACACACTTAACATTTTAGGAACAGCTTCTTCCCTTCTACCATCAGATTTTTGAATGAACGATGAAAACATGAACACTACCTCTTTTTTGCTCTTTTTGCACTACATTTTCATATTTCTTGTAGCTTACAGTAATTTTATTATTAATTGAACTGTACAGCTGCCATAAAACAACAAATTTCACAATATATGTCAGTGATAATAAACTCAATTCCGATTCTGATTCTGCTTTACTGAGGCAGTAAGAAACATACAATAGATAGAGTCTATAGAGGGGAGGCCGTGCCACTTCTGTCCATTCAGATGTAACACTCAATCAGTGCTCTCACCTCACAGTTCTAGTGTCCTGGGTTCAATCTTAATCTTGGATGCTGTGTAGAGACTGCACATTCTCTCTGTGACCACGTGGTTTTCTCCCACATCCCAAAGACGTGCTGGTGGGTTCATTAGTCAATGTAATTAATCTCTTGCGGAGATAATGGAAGAAAATCAAAAGGTTCATGGACCGTTTGAGGGAATAGGTTGCATCTAAGTTCTTGAACTACACTGGCAGAGGAAAGTTCAGGTCTCTCATTGTTAAGATTGCCTATGAGGGTATTGACATGCCATATTCTGAACTTTTTGCTATAGAGTGGACATTGCTGGAATGCATGTTCCCCACATGGATTTGATATTACACATTATCTACCTACTGCAGGGATTTAACAAAGCCAGATCCTGTCCAGAGGCAGAGGGAACCAGGAGCACTGAGACCGTGAGGCATGTGAGAAGGTCTGAAGCTGCAGGCTTGCCTTCTGAAGTAAGGCCTTGTGTTTGAACAGAACTGCATTGTCAGTTTAATATTCCAGGATCCCCAATGGCCACAGTTTAACCCAGTCAAATTGATAGAGTGTATACAGGAAAAGCAGCCAAACACCGAGAGAAGTGTTGTTCAAGGTAGGTTTTCTTCTTCCTTGCATACGCAGATCTTTGTGCATTCAAGCGTGGGAGCAGTTTTTTACAGCGATAATCTGGCATCCTCAGGACTTCGCTAATGCTAATGTGCAGATTTATTCAATGTTTTTTTAACCTGTTAATACTCCTGCACACTTTTATTTCATTTTATTTTACAAGTTACACAGCAGTACAATTTTTCAGTGAACCCAGTGAGTTTAAAGTGTAGAAAACAAAACTCAGTTTTTCTGCTATTAACTTTCACCTTCTCAGAACAGCCTGAAACATACCACACCATGTCTCTGGCCATAGAATAAGTCACTTAGATTTCACTCTAGTTGTATACTTAGATTGCAATTCACAGTTTACTAGACTACTAAGATGTCAAATCATCAGGAATTAGTGCAGCAATCACTGTATGGTAGAATTTTATATATAGTTTATATTATATTATCTGTACTTGGGTGCTTCTGATTGTGCTGCAAGCAAATTTTTCTTTGTACCTCACCGTGCTTGTGCACATGACAATAAACTCAACTTGACCACCAATACAGAGGAACATTTGGAAGATTGTGTGGCAGAGTTTATCTCTAATTTAGGATCATGTTTGAGAATCAGGAAATTTAATTTCCACTTGTGCCAAAGGAATAGGCACTGTTGTGACTGTCAACGAAAGCCACCGGAGAGACATGCAGCTAGCGGTAGTGTTTATTTGGCACACACAAGCGGACAGCATTTGTAACTCTGGAGAGAGGCTCTCTGACCAACATTACATCATATTTTTATATGCTAAAGATCAAAGATAACAGTAGTACAATTTCTATGGTTACAGTGCATTCATAATGCATCCTTTAAGTTATACCGTATATAATTTTCAAACATCTAGATCTTCACACCAACACACCAAAATGAGTGTTAATCACCACTGTCTTTCAGCTGCATACATGCATACAGTCCCTATAAAAAGTATTCACCCCCTTGGAAGTTTTCATGTTACAATATTTAATCACAGTGGATTTATTTATTTTATTTTATTTAGAGATACAGTGCGGAGTTGGCCCTTCTGGCCCTTCGAGTCATGCCGCCTAGCAACACTTGACTTAACACTAGGCTAATCACAGAACAATGTACAATGACCAATTAACCAACAGTACATCTTTGAACTGTGGGAGGAACCAAAGCGCCCAGATTTGGTTTTTCTTGATGCTGATCAACAGAAACAGACTCTTTCATGTTAAAGTGAAAACAGATCTCTACAAAGTGATCTAAATTAATTACAAATACAAAACACAGAATTGCATAAGTATTCACCTCCTTCAAGTCAGTATCTTGTAGATGCACCTTTGACAGGAATTACAGCCTTCAGTCTGTGTGGATAGGTCTCCATCAGCTCTGGACATCTGGACACTACAACTTTTCCCCATTCTTCATTACAAAACTGCTCAAGCTCTGTTGGATTGCACGGGGAAGGTGAGTGAACAGCATTTTTCAAGTCCAGCCACAAATTCTCAATAAGATTGAGGTCTGGACTCTGACTTGGCCACTCCAGGGCATTAACTTTGTTGTTTTTAAGCCATTCCTGTGTAGCTTTGGCTTTATGCTTGGGGTCACTGCCCACCTGGAAAGCAACTCTCCCAAGTCACAGTTCTCTTTCAGTCTGCATCAGGGGCTCCCCCCAGGGGTTCCCTGTATTTTGCTGTGTTCATTTTACCTTCTACCTTCATAAGCTTTCCAGGGCCTTCCCACAGCATGATATAGCCACCACCATGCTTCATGGTAGGGGTGGTGTGTTTTTGATGTGGTGTAGAGTTTGGTTTATGCATTATAGCATTTAGTCTGATGGCCAAAAAGCTCAAATTTGCTTTCATTAGGCCACAGGATCTTCTTCCAGCTGACTTCAGGGTCTTCTAACATGCCTTCTAACAAACTCTAGCTGAGATTTCCTGTGAGATTCTTTCAATAGTGCTCTCTCCTTGCCACTCCCCCATAAAGCTGTGACTGGTGAAGCACCCAGTTGTTGTGTGTGCAGTCTCTTCCATCTCAGCCACTGAAGCTTTTAACTCCTTCAGGGTAGGCATAGGTCTCTTGGTGTCCTCCCTCACTAGTCCCCTTCTTGCACCTTAACTCACTTTTTGAGGATTGCCTGCTCTAGGCAGATATACAGCTGTAAATTCTTTCCATTTCTTGACGATTGACAACCGTACTCCAAGGGATATTCTTGTACCCACCTCCTGACGTGCTTTTCAATAACCTTACGCAGAATTGCACAGTGTGTTCTTTTGTCTTCATAGTGTAGTTTTTGCCAGGACATTGACTCATCAGTAGTTGGACCTTCCTGATACAAGTGTATTTTTACTATAATCAACTGAAACACCTTGACTGCACACAGGTCTCCAAAACAGATCTCCATTTAATAATTATGTGACTTCTAAAACAAATTAGCGGCAACAGTGATGATTTGGTATGTCATATTGGGGGAGGGTGGTGAATACTTATGTAATCAATTATTTTTTGTTTCATATTTGTAATTAACTTAGAGCACTTTGTAGAGATCTGATTTCACTTCGACATGAAAGAGTCTTTTTCTGTTGATCAGTGTCAAAAAAAGCCAAATTAAATCTCCTTCATCCTGGGGATGAGGGGCTTATGGATGGTCATAATCAGGGTCAAGGGCTGGCTCAGGTCGTCAGGGTTTTTGACCTGACGATGCCTGACCTCAATAGGCGCCATCTCAACAGATGTATCTGGGTATAACCTCTCCCTCACTAATTCCCACACTATGCAAAATATAAATGATGAATAATTAAACAGTACACACTTAAATTACAGAGTCGGTACTCTGCAATCTTCCACTTCTGTGCATCTGAACTCATAATGCCTGTTGTATTCCTTTGCATTTAAAACTGTTAAACCAAGGTTACAGATGTATTCTTAAAACACACAAATAACTCGCAAATGAGTCTGCTACTATACAGTTCTCTCTCTCTCTCACACATCTACCAGTTCAGTTCTCTGCCATGTTCGTGATACCTCTTGATCCTATGATCACTGACCTGAACAGATCTAAGCATGAGTCCTCATCTTAAAAAAACTCACCCACTAGACTGCTGAGATCACTGGCCACATGATGGATCAGTAGCGTATCCTGGACGAGCCCCTTAAATGTTGTGAAATGTTGTGGCTGTCAATGAAAGCCACTGGAGAGACATGCAGCTGGTAGTATAAAAGTCTTTATTTGGCAGACAAAAGCTGATGGTATTTTGAGTCACTCCGGAGACTAGCTGACCTGATGTTACATCACATGTTTATCTGCTAAAGATCAGAGGTAACAGCAGGACAATTTCTATATAACTACAATGCATTCGTAATGCTTCTTTTGAGTTACATATAATTTTGAAACACCTTGGCCAATACGTCCAAAATAAGTGTTAATCATCAGTGTATCAGAACTGCATTCATACAGATGCAGACATCTCAGGTCAATTGGGTGTTTCCTGGTTTGCAGTCTACAGCCCCAGGAAGATCATTGTTCTGAGCTGTATTTTAAATTCAATCTACAATGCACAGTCAGATCTAAAGATTGGTTGCTATTGAAGTTAATATTTGTTATATTCCATAATTCTAGAATACCTCTTAACAGGCACATTTTGAAGGTCGAACAGTAATTGGAACAGTACATTTTAGTTTATTTATAATAAAGGAATTTCCAAAACATCATTCTGAAGCAAGCAGCAGTTAATCTCTGACAAAAAGCTGAGAGCTGAGGATGTAATCAGGTGAAAAGCAAATGACAGAAGCAAGAGAAGCAACAAAAGGAAGTGGAGATATATGTTGACTCAGTTAGAGGGTCCACCCCTGCTGTTGTATGTGTGCTTTTTCCACCAACTGGCTTTCTGGACAGGTCGGGAACATGGTTCCAAAGATTGGAAAAAGAAGGCTGAAAGAGTCACAGCATTTGCACGGATCTGTGCTTTTGGATTATTGAAGAAGGATGTACAGTCTGTCACATATGAATGGATCCTATCTGGGAAATCCTTAATGAATTGCTTAGAAATGTCCCTTAAGAAATCTGTATAGTCCAGGATAGGCTTGCCTAAATGTTTCTCAATCTTTGAGAGTGCCTCGTCTGAACCAATTAAAGGCATGACCAGACGAAGGGTTGAGTTACAAGCTCTGTGTACCTCCTTGCTATTTCCATTCAGATGTAACAACAAACAAACTAAGTTTGAATTGAATTGTTGACACAAGTAGGATTTAGGATCTCTACTTGCACACTTGGCTAATTTCCCCAACACATAAAATGCTTCAGCTCGCACTTTATCGCATTTAGCTTCAAAGAATGGTTGGATCCCAGTGAAAATTTTCAGTATGAAGGGTCTGATGGTATTTGCTCTCAACTGCTCTAAGTACTTTGACAGGCACAACAGCACCTCAAACATTAGGACCTCATTATCATTTTCCCCACTTATCATCAGTGTGGTCATTGCACACAGCACTGGTCGAGCATATTTCTCAATGTCATTGGGACCTCCAGATGTAATGTTGCCCAATCCTCGGACACAGAGAAACTGCACAACTGAAGAAGTGTGAAGCAAACATCGAAGTAATCTGTTCATCAGGATGTCTGTGAAATGCAGTTGTAAAGCTAGTGGAGACTTTAAAAATTCTCCAAAGAAGGCAGCCACGGTGACTTTCTGACAGTCTTGAACAGTGAGGATGAACACTGAGAGCTGTGCTACAATCACAGACAGGCTAGGGATAGCATATTGGATCATTGCTTTGGCCAGCAACATAACTCCCCTGTGGGACTTGCGTAGGTCCATCATCTGGTCCCAACCTCCAACTTCCACCATGAAATGGATCACTTGTTTGTGGTTCGACTGATCCAGCAGCTTTATAAGCATCTTCACGCAATTCACACACACATCTTGGCTGCTGGGTGTCTGAGGCTCAGCAGTGAATTCTCTGTGCTTTGAATTGTGATGGGGAACAAAAATCTTGGGTAAGCGCACATTGACAAAGGAGCAGTGGTAGATAAGCAGGGTGCTGAATAATTGGGGGAATAACTTGATTACAGTTTCCTTAGACTCTGGTGTGGTTATCATCTCATACAATGCACACACAGGTGCTAGGGACTCAAGGACAGATGGTTGAGTCGGGCTCTCTCTTGCAGAACAGGCCTTCTTTTCTCCAGAGCACAGCTGTTTGTTTAGTGTCTCCAATAGTTCTGTCATCGTCAGCATGGCACATTGTCTCTCCTTGGCAAGTGATCTCCAAATATCTCTGATGTACTTGTCTGAAGTAACATGAGTGAGGTAGGTGAGCAGACAGGACACGACTTTTGCTGGGTTATGTGAGGCAAGAATGGCAATGCTGTGTAGAACTGAAAATTTCACTGACTCATAAAGAGCACACTGTAGTGAAGCCCTCAGGAAGTCAATGATTTCTGAGACCTGGTCCCAAAGTTCACTGCCACGTCTTTGCATGATGGTTTTCATAAGGATGACTGCTGCACTGGAACAACTAAGGTGTTGGTCGGCCAATCTTTTAAAGAGTGTAAAGAGCAAGTTTCCCAGCTGGTCATGGGGCAAACACTTGGAGATGACCTCTGTGATCTGACAACAGGCTTGGAACAAAGTGGAATTGTTGCGAATTACTAATTGTTCTTTGACTGCTTTCAGAAGCTCAAGATCCTCGTGATGCTCATCTAGGTTGCTGCTTTCATATAATAGCTGAATGGTCAGGATGATGTGCAAGCTGTCTGTGGCCATCTGCCCAACGGCTAGCGATGGATCCGCACAGCGTGGCATCAGTTCTCCAATCAGAGACCCCAAGATTTTTAGTGGTGTGCTCTTGTTAACATAGAAGGCTTGCAAGTAATATTTCAGCAGCTCTAATGCAGTGTTCATTGCTCTCTCTCTTTTATAGTTCTCCCTTGATATGATCCATTCTTCCAGATGTATGAATATCATCTGAAGACCCTCAGAGGTCAGGTCCTGAAGTAAAATTTGCTTAAGAAGTTCTTGCAGAGCAGTCATGGTTTGGTTAAAAAGTATTGAAAGCTCCTTGGTGCTATCATCCATATCACCACCCTTTAATTCAGGAGGCACCAAGTTGAATGTGCTCATCAAGCAGGTTTGAATTAGCTGCGAGGTGTCAGCTTGGTTTGATTCAGTGTGTAGTTGTACAAGGTATGCGCAGGCCTTCATTGCTAATTGTGTAATAGGGGTGTGTAGCAGGTCTGGTGGCTCAGCCTCAATGAGCTGCTGCATGTATCTCAGAAGCTCCCCTTTCCTGCTGAATTTGAAGGGAGTTATTTGGTGATGTGAAAGTAGGGATCTAGCTATCAGAGTCACAGCCTTTATCAGGCTCAGCTTCAATGTGAGATCTCTGGATTCAAACTTTACCCCTTGCCTACAAGAATTGAAGTGGCTTATCACAGCTGGCAGAATGTGGGTCTCGATTCTGGAGAGAGCTAGTTCCTGAGGTGCATAGAGTGCCATGTTCCCATAGCAGAGAGCCAGTGTGCTCGTGACTTTATCCCCATTCACATCAGGCTTATCTCGAAGAATATTGAAGAAAGTATTCACATTCTTCAATCTACTGGATTGTGCAAACTCCTCCAGGCTAGCAAGGGTATCGTCAAAGTGGGTCATAGCACAAAGTCCAATGGCGATAGCCACACCTTCTCTTTCGATACACTCACTGTGCTGCACACTCTGTAGCATTAGACGAAGCTCCTCCTTTATGTTCTTACTGGGCACCTGATGGAGTACTGTCCCAAGAGATTTATAGAGGAAAGCCTTCTCTTGTGGGCAACAGGGCTCAGTGTCAATCTGTTTGCACATTTCATCACTCAGCTTGCTCGTCCATCCCTCATCGTCAATGGTATTCAGGGTTCTGGACAAAAATAACAGCAGTTTCTCTTCCCATTCCTGTTGTGGTAGAGATCCCTCTGAATTCTCCAGTAAATAGTCAGTTAATGATGGAAGCTGCTCCTCCCACTCTGGCATTATTGCTGGGTAGATACTGGAGCTCAGGACTTGTAGCAGCCGTAGTGCAGCAGCTCCTTGGCCTCCCCCCTGGTACGGGCAACAAGACACAAGGAGGAGTCGGGCCAAAAGTGCCTGTGCTTTCGAGAGATTGCCATTGTCTTCATAAGTTAGTACAAACCTCTCACTGCTTGTTTGTAGTTTCCTTTTTGCAATTTGTGTTATGCAATTGCAGATTGTTGTTAAAGAGTTGCTATACTGAGTTTTGGTGACATATTCCAATAAGAATGGCCAGAGAACAGGTTCCATTTTCGCAATATCTGTGATAATATACACCACTGTTTCACATATTGAAACTAAATCTTCATCCGTAACCTGATCTGTATGATGGCTGGCTATTGGGGTCCTTGAATCAATGGGTGCAGTGCACTGCCTGACAAGGAATTCCACCATTATCTCACCTCCCTCAGGCTCAAGGTATCCTTGTTGGGCCATGGCAGATATTACTTGAACAACCTGCTTCTTCTCTATATTGGTGCTCCTCTCCAGAAGGATTGGTTTAATTGCATCCACGATCCTTGTCTTCTGTCCCTCCAGCTCTGAGGAAAGGGAGCAAATGAGGTGTCTCAACACGTTAAGTGTTCCTGCTCTTACTTGCTGATCAACGTTTTCTAACTTCCCCAAGAGAAAGTTAACCACTGAATAAGTATAAATTGATGCTAGAACTGTGAAACAGCCAAGGGCTGCAGTGTGGCTCTTTGTGACAAGTTGGTTGTTAAGATACACTGATAGACAGATCTGGTGGTGAAGACTGTTGAGTAGATTGTCCATCAGTGGTTTCAGCCTGGCATGCCTCATTTTTGTCGCTATTTCCAATAGCTGACAAAGGCATTCTGTGATGGAAAAATGCCCCACCTGTTTCTCATAGAGGGACAAGATGCCTAGAATTAACTTGGGTAGCTCTTCCTGTATTTTGTCCTTGGGGAGTAGATTGCTGACATAGCCAAGAGCTTCGACTGTGGGGATGTTGAACCTGGAGGGTTCCTTCTCAAGCCACACGTTGAACAACAAACTGTAGATGATGCTGATTTCCGTAGAGAAAGACCTCTTTGTGATCGTAGGGTCTGTACCTTTTTCACCATTTCCGAGGTAGATTAGGATGCTCTTGCTGAAACTACCCATCGCTGAGGCAAACACAGACTTCAGATCATCCTCTCTAATTTTAATAAGAATTGGAATCATGTTAGTTAAGATAGCTTTGAGAAAGGGCACTATCCCATACATATTTTCTGTCGATATTTTAGTCAGTGTCTTCACCTTGTATACATGAGGAAGATGGCCCTGTTTGAAATTCTCCATCATCAGTTGGACAATTTCATTTATAAACCTGAAGCTCATGGCAGCCAAGAGATTGCTAGCAACTTCCTGGATCTCAGCTTTGGCTTCTGCCATTGTCATCCACTGTACAGCTGAAGAGATAAGTTGCTCTGCTACCGTCTGGCTAATTTGGGTAAGGGTGTCTTTGATAATCCTTGTCATAGTTTCCAAGATTAAAACTCCCTGTGGAGCTGTCTGGAAGCTCCCATAAGATAGATAGTCATGACAGGCGATGAGTACTGTTTCTGTATGATGACACCCCAATGTGTGGAGAGTGTTTGATATTTTTTGCTGACAACTTTCATCTTCATCTTCAGTCATTTTCAGCAAGGCAACTGAGAATGATTTTGCACTACTGTACATTTTAGAAGTCTGTTCACAGCCTGAGACTGAAAGACTAAAGTTGCTCAGTTTAATATTGCATAAATCATTAGTATCTTCTTGCTAACTGACATTACCTTTCAGTACTCTAACCCCAAGCTGTTTTACATATTTCAATCATTTTCATCCTCGGTTCAAACGTACTGCTGATCAATCTGAAAGCATTTATTGACTAAATGCGTTCAGTTCCTGATCATCAGTTAAAGTTGTCCTTGTTCACTTTATCACAATCAGAATGAAACCTCCTGACAGGTGACAGTTTCTTTCTCCTCTGATTGTTTTTTCCCTCCATTCATTAACATTGTTCCTTCACACTGGATTTCCAGTTCTCCTTCCAGTTATCTTCTAGATTTGAATGGTTTGATGAACACTCTTGTGTACAAGTCTTTACAACTTGACTCACTCAAGAAAAAACAAGCATTTTGCAGCTCTTTGCTGTGCTTTGTCCACTCCACTTGTCTCTGGGTTGTTATGGTTTTCATTGTGAAGTCACATGGTGTGACATAACTTCATGGTTATGACGTGGACCCTAATTGTATATACTTAAAATGAACTGCCAGAAAGGTGCAGATAAAAACACAGACCCAAAGACAGAGAATGTTGACAAGGCAGTGTCTGTTCAGTGTTTGATCTTGCAGTCATTTTGGATTGTGCAGTGTCCTGTTCCAATATTGACTCCACAAAACATACAAACTTTCAAAGAGCTGTGCACAAAAATAGGTCCAAAAGACAGACATCTTTAATACAATTCGTCAAAATTGGTACTTTGAGGGCAGGGGTTAGAATAGAAACATAGAAAATAGGAGCAGGAGTAGGCCATTCGGCCCTTTGAGCCTGCACCGCCATTCAGTATGATCATGGCTAGTAGAGTGGATAGGGGAGAACCAGTGGATGTGGTATATTTGGATTTTCAAAAGGCTTTTGACAAGGTCCCACACAGGAGATTAGTGTGCAAACTTAAAGCACACGGTATTGGGGGTAAGGTATTGGTGTGGGTGGAGAATTGGTTAGCAGACAGGAAGCAAAGAGTGGGAATAAACGGGACCTTTTCAGAATGGCAGGCGGTGACTAGTGGGGTACCGCAAGGCTCAGTGCTGGGACCCCAGTTGTTTACAATATATATTAATGACTTGGATGAGGGAATTAAATGCAGCATCTCCAAGTTTGCGGATGACACGAAGCTGGGTGGCAGTGTTAGCTGTGAGGAGGATGCTAAGAGGATGCAGGGTGACTTGGATAGGTTGGGTGAGTGGGCAAATTCATGGCAGATGAAATTTAATGTGGATAAATGTGAAGTTATCCACTTTGGTGGCAAAAATAGGAAAACAGATTATTATCTGAATGGTGGCCGATTAGGAAAAGGGGAGGTGCAACGAGACCTGGGTGTCATTATACACCAGTCATTGAAAGTGGGCATGCAGGTACAGCAGGCGGTGAAAAAGGCGAATGGTATGCTGGCATTTATAGCGAGAGGATTCGAGTACAGGAGCAGGGAGGTACTACTGCAGTTGTACAAGGCCTTGGTCTTGTGTGAGACCACACCTGGAGTATTGTGTGCAGTTTTGGTCCCCTAATCTGAGGAAAGACATCCTTGCCATAGAGGGAGTACAAAGAAGGTTCACCAGATTGATTCCTGGGATGGCAGGACTTTCATATGAAGAAAGACTGGATGAACTGGGCTTGTACTCGTTGGAATTTAGAAGATTGAGGGGGGATCTGATTGAAACGTATAAAATCCTAAAGGGATTGGACAGGCTAGATGCAGGAAGATTGTTCCCGATGTTGGGGAAGTCCAGAACGAGGGGTCATAGTTTGAGGATAAAGGGGAAGCCTTTTAGGACCGAGATTAGGAAAAACTTCTTCACACAGAGAGTGGTGAATCTGTGGAATTCTCTGCCACAGGAAACAGTGGAGGCCAGTTCATTGGCTATATTTAAGAGGGAGTTAGATATGGCCCTTGTGGCTACGGGGATCAGGGGGTATGGAGGGAAGGCTGGGGCGGGGTTCTGAGTTGGATGATGAGCCATGATCATAATAAATGGCGGTGCAGGCTCGAAGGGCCGAATGGCCTACTCCTGCACCTATTTTCTATGTTTCTATGTTTCATCCAACTCAGAACCCTGTACCAGCCTTCCCTCCATACCCCCGATCCCTTTAGCCACAAGGGCCATATCTAACTCCCTCTTAAATATAGCCAATGAACTGGCCTCCACTGTTTCCTTGGCAGAGAATTCCACAGATTCACCACTCTCTGTGTGAAGAAGTTTTTCCTAATCTCGGTCCTAAAAGGCTTCCCCTTTATCCTCAAACTGTGACCCGTCGTTCTGGACTTCCCCAACATCGGGAACAATCTTCCTGCATCTAGCCTGTCCAATCTGTTTAGGATTTTATACATTTCAATAAGATCCCCCCTCAATCTTCTAAATTCCAACGAGTATAAGCCTAGTCGATCCAGTCTTTTATCATATGAAAGTCCTGCCATCCCAGGAATCAATCTGGTGAACCTTCTTTGTACTCCCTCTATGGCAAGGATGTCTTTCCTCAGATTAGGGGACCAAAATTGCACACAATACTCCAGGTGTGGTCTCACCAAGGCCTTGTACAACTGCAGTAGTACCCCACTGCTCCTGTACTCGAATCCTCTTGCTATGAATGCCAGCATACCATTTGCCTTTTTCACCGCCTGCTGTACCTGCATGCCCACTTTCAATGATTGGTGTATAATGACACCCAGGTCTCGTTGCACCTCCCCTTTGCCTAATCGGCCACCATTCAGATAATAATCTGTTTTCCTATTTTTGCCACCAAAGTGGATAACTTCACATTTATCCACATTAAATTGCATCTGCCATGAATTTGCCCACTCACCCAACCTATCCAAGTCACTCTGCATCCTCTTAGCATCCTCCTCATAGCTAACACTGCCACCCAGTTTCGTGTCATCCGCAAACTTGGAGATGCTGCATTTAATTCCCTCATCCAAGTCATTAATATATATTGTAAACATCTGGGGTTCCAGCACTGAGCCTTGCGGTACCCCACTAGTCACTGCCTACCATTCTGAAAAGGTCCCATTTATTCCCACTCTTTGCTTCCTGTCTGCCAACCAATTCTCTATCCACATCAATACCTTACCCCCAATACCGTGTGCTTTAAGTTTGCACACTAATCTCCTGTGTGGGACCTTGTCAAAAGCCTTTTGAAAATCCAAATATACTACATCCACTGGTTCTCCCCTATCCACTCTACTAGTTACATCCTCAAAAAATTCTATGAGATTCGTCAGACATGATTTTCCTTTCACAAATCCATGCTGACTTTGTCCGATGATTTCACCGCTTTCCAAATGTGCTGTTATCACATCTTTGATAACTGACTCTAGCATTTGCCCCACCACCGATGTTAGGCTAACCGGTCTGTAATTCCCCGGTTTCTCTCTCCCTTCTTTTTTAAAAAGTGGGGTTACATTAGCCACCCTCCAATCCTCAGGAACTAGTCCAGAATCTAAAGAGTTTTGAAAAATTATCACTAATGAATCCACTATTTCTTGGGCTACTTCCTTAAGCACTCTGGGATGCAGACCATCTGGCCCTGGGGATTTATCTGCCTTTAATCCCTTCAATTTACCTAACACCACTTCCCTACTAACATGTATTTCCCTCAGTTCCTCCATCTCACTGGACCCTCTGTCCCCTACTATTTCTGGAAGATTATATATGTCCTCCTTAGTGAAGACAGAACCAAAGTAGTTATTCAATTGGTCTGCCATGTCCTTGCTCCCCATAATCAATTCACCTGTTTTTGTCCGTAGGGGACCTACATTTATCTTAACCAATCTTTTTCTTTTCACATATCTATAAAAGCTTTCAGAGTCAGTTTTTCTCCCCTTTCTTAATTAAGCCCTTTGTCCTCCTCTGCTGGACTCTGAATTTCTCCCAGTCCTCAGGTGAGCCACTTTTTCTGGCTAATTTGTATGCTTCTTCTTTGGAATTGATACCATCCCTAATTTCCCTTGTCAGCCATGGGTGCACTACCTTCCCCGATATATTCTTTTGCCAAACTGGGATGGACAATTGTTGTAGTTCATCCATGCGATCTTTAAATGCTTGCCATTGCATATCCACCGTCAACCCTTTAAGTGTCATTTGCCAGTCTATCTCAGCTAATGCATGTCTCATATCTTCAAAGTTACCCTTCTTTAAGTTCAGAACCTTTGTTTCTGAATTAACTATGTCACTCTCCATCTTAATGAAGAATTCCACCATACTCTGGTCACTCACGACAAGATTGCTAATTAACGACAAGGGGCCTCTCACGACAAGATTGCTAATTAACCCTTCCTCATTGCTCAATACCCAGTCTAGAATAGCCTGCTCTCTAGTTGGTTCCACCACATGCTGGTTCAAAAAACCATCCCGCATACATTCCAAGAAATCCTCTTCCTCAGCACCCTTACCAATTTGGTTCACCCAATCTATATGTAGTTTGAAGTCACCCATTATAACTGCTGTTCCTTTATTTCACGCATTTCTAATTTCCTGTTTAATACCATCCCCAACTTCACTACTGCTGTTAGGTGGCCTGATGTGTGCTGAATGCAGGGAATTGGGATTAGCTTGGTGGACACCATGGTAGGCATGGATTCACCGAAGAGAATTTATTGTTCTATGACTCTCTCTCTGCGATTGATGTTGTAGTTCAAAATGAAATCCAAATACACCATTTAAGATTCATAAAATTAATACCAGTTTCTTGTCAATAATCTTTACCAAATTCAATCTAGAATCTGGGAAGAACTGATGAAAGTGTTGAGAGAATCAAAAATAGGGGATTAATGTGAAAATAGTATAAATGGGTAGTTGGTGGTTGGCATGGACAGTAGGTTGAAGTATTTGTGCTGTATTTCAGAGGCGATAGAACAGTACAGCATAGCAACATACTCTTTGTTTGTGTCAGTATGATGTCAAATTAAACTAATTTCTCTGCCTGCACAGATCCATATAAATCCATTCCCTGCATGTACAGTACCTATCTAAAAGTCTCTTGAATGCCTCTATAGTATCTGCCTGCACTGCCACCACTGCACCATGTTCCAGGCACCAACCCCTTTCTATGTAAGAAAAATCTTGCCCCGCATATTCCCTTTAATCCTCACCTTAAATCTATGTCCTATCTATACCTCATTTAAAAAACTTTATTATAAATTACTCCTCAGCCTTTGGCTCTTCAGAGAAAATGATTCAAGTTTGTCCAACCTCTCCTAACAACTAATACCCTCTTATCCAGGCAGCAGTCCAGTAATCTTCTTCAGAACCTTTTCCAATGTCCGCACGTCCAAGATTTTATGTAACTACAACTTAACTTCCTGATTCTTATAGTCTGTGCCCCAATGATGAAGCCACACATTCCATACGCCACCTTCACCATTCCATCTACTTGCATTGAGAATTAATGTCTTATACAGTATTAATACTGAAAAAGACCCTGCCATTAAATGTATACTTTTCCCTTACATTTGACCTCCCAAAGTGCAAGTCTCTATGACTGTTTGGATCTGACTGCCAGGAACATGTATTTGTTTTCCTTATTATATGTTTAATTTTTGTAGCTTCAGCTGAGGTTGAGACAGGCTGCAGTGGATGAAATGGCTTTGGTCAGTGTCCCTGAGGGATTAAGGGGCCAGTAATCCCCTCTACTTTACAGCCTGATCTACCTCCTTCAGTGTGGAGAATGTTCAAACATCAGAATTAGGTTTATTATCACTGACGTAATGTTGTGAGATTTGTTGTTTTGTGACAGCAGTACAGTGCAAGGCTTAAAATTACCATAATTTGCCAAAATAAATAAATAGTACTAAAGATGAATAATGAGGTTGTGTTGCTGGACTACTCAGAAATCTGATGGTGGAGGGGAAGAAGCTTTTCTTAAAATATTAAGTGTGGTTTTCAGGCTTCTGTACCTACTCTTGGTGGTAATAAGGTCAAGAGGGCATGTCCCGGATGGTGAGGGTCATTAATAATGGATGCTGCCTTCTCAAGCCATTGCATCTTGAAGATGTTCTCTAGGGTGCAGATGAACCCTCTGTAGCCTCTTGTGATCCTGTGCATTGGAGGTCCTGTGATGTAGCCAGTTAGAATGCTCTCCATAGTCACCTATAGAAATTTACTAGAGTACCAAATCCCCTCAAACTCTTAATGAAATGGAGTCGCTAGCATGCGTCCTTCCTGACTTCACCAGTGTGTTGTGCCCAGGATAGATCCTCTGAAATATTGATGCCCAGGAACTTGAAGCTGTTTGCCCTTTCCTCCACTGACTGGTTTCTACTTGTGTGAGGCTAGGAATGGCAGGCAGTGAGTGAGAAGCTGATACAGAATCTCCACTGGGCTATTGGGATGCAGACCCAAGCCTAATGTGGCACATAGATTTTGCAAGCCCTTGTTCAATATCTGTATCCACACCTTTGTTGCATTTGTAATTCTATTTAGCTAGCAACCATGGAAGGAGGCATCATTGCAAAAGCTACTGATACTGAGTGGACTCCTCTAATCCCTCTGCAGTTATACTTCGTTCAAGGAATGACTGTGAGTACATTGCAAAACTCCTCCTGTTACTCATTAATGAATATAGGGGAAGAGCCCATCATTCACCAGCTGTCTCCTGTGCTGTCCACAACACTGTCTGCTCTTGCACATTTGAGAATGGATTCTCAACATTCCTGGATTTCAGTGCTTTAAAAGGGATAGAGAGGGCGAAAAAGGGGAGGAGTCGTGGCATTACTGGTCAGGGATACTATTACAGCTACAGAAAGGGTGGGTAATGTAGCAGGATCCTCTTTTGAGTCAATATGGGTGGAAGTCAGGAACAGGAAGGGAGCAGTTACCCTACTGGGGGTATTCTATAGGCCCCCTGGTAGCAGCAGAGATACAGAGGAGCAGATTGGGAGGCAGATTTTGGAAAGGGGCAAAAATAACAGGGTTGTTATCATGGGTGACTTTAACTTCCCTAATATTGATTGGCACCTGATTAGTTCCAAGGGTTTAGATGGGGTAGAATTTGTTAAGTGTGTCCAGGATGGATTCCTGTCACAGTATGTGGACAGGCCGACCAGAGGGAATGCCATACTAGATCTAGTACTAGGTAATGAACCGGATCAGGTCACAGATCTCTCAGTGGGTGGGCATCTGGGGGCAGTAACCACTGCTCCCTGGCCTTTAGCATTATCATGGAACAGGATAGAATCAGAGAGGATCAGAGAGAATCAGAGAGGACAGGAAAATTTTTTAATTGGGGAAGGGCAAATTATGAGGCTATAAGGCTAGAACTCTTGCGGGTGTGAATTGGGATGATGCTTTTGCAGGGAAATGTACTATGGACACGTGGTCGATGTTTAGAGATCTCTTGCAGGATGTTCGGGATAAATTTGTCCCGGTGAGGAAGATAAAGAATGGTAGGGTGAAGGAACCATGGGTGATAATTGAGGTGGAAAATCTAGTCAAGAAGGCAGCATACATGAGGTTTAGGAAGCAAGGATCAGATGGGTCTATTGAGGAATATAGGGAAGCAAGAAAGGAGCTTAAGAAGGGGCTGAGAAGAGCAAGAAGGGGGTATGAGAAGGCCTTGGTGAGTAGGGTAAAGGAAAACTCCAAGGCATTCTTCAATTATGTGAAGAAAAAAAAGATGACAGGAGTGAAGGTAGGACCGATTAGAGATAAAGGTGGGAAGATGTGCCTGGAGGCTGTGGAAGTGAGCGAAGTCCTCAATGAATACTTCTCTTCGATATTCACCAATGAGAGGGAACTTGATGATGGTGAGGACAATACGAGTGAGGTTGATGTTCTGGAGCATGTTGATATTAAGGGAGAGGAGGTGTTGGAGTTGTTAAAGTACGTTAGGACGAATAAGTCCCTGGGGCCTGACGGAATATTCCCCAGGCTGCTCCACAAGGTGAGGGTAGAGATTGCTGAGCCTCTAGCTAGGATCTTTATGTCCTTGTCCACGGGAATGGTACCAGAGGATTGGAGGGAGGCGAATGTTTTCTCCTTGTTCAAAAAGGTAGTAGGGATAGTCCAGGTAATTATAGACCAGTGAGCCTTACGTCTGTGGTGGGAAAGCTGTTGGAAAAGATTCTTAGAGATAGGATCTCTGGGCATTTAGAGAATCATGGTCTGTTCAGGGACAGTCAGCATGGCTTTGGGAAGGGCAGATCGTGTCTAACAAGCCTGATAGAGTTCTTTGAGGAGGTGACCTTGCATATAGATGAGGGTAGTGCAGTGGATGTGATCTATATGGATTTTAGTAAGGCATTTGACAAGGTTCCACATGGTAGGCTTGTTCAGAAAGTCAGATGGCATGGGATCCAGGGCAGTTTGGCCAGGTGGATTCAGAATTGGCTTGCCTGCAGAAGGCAGAGGGTTGTGGTGGAGGGGGTACATTCAGATTGGAGGATTGTGACTAGTGGTGTCCCACAAGGATCTGTTCTGGGACCTCTACTTTTCGCGATTTTTATTAACGACCTGGATGTGGGGGTAGAAGGGTGGGTTGGCAAGTTTGCAGACGACACAAAGGTTGGTGGTGTTGTAGATAGTGTAGAGGATTGTCAAAGATTGCAGAGAGGCATTGATAGGATGCAGAAGTGGGCTGAGAAGTGGCAGATGGAGTTCAACCTGGAGAAGTGTGAGGTGGTACACTTTGGAAGGACAAACTCCAAGGCAGAGTACAAAGTAAATGGCAGGATACTTGGTAGTGTGGAGGAGCAGAGGGATCTGGGGGTACATGTCCACAGATCCCTGAAAGTTGCCTCATAGGTGGATAGGGTGGTTAAGAAAGCTTATGGGGTGTTAGCTTTCATAAGTCGAGGGGTAGAGTTTAAGAGTCGCGATGCAATGATGCAGCTCTATAAAACTCTGGTTAGGCCACACTTGGAGTACTGTGTCCAGTTCTCATCACCTCACTATAGGAAGGATGTGGAAGCATTGGAAAGGGTACAGAGGAGATTTACCAGGATGCTGCCTTGTTTAGAGAGTATGCATTATGATCAGAGATTAAGGGAGCTAGGGCTTTAGTCTTTGGAGAGAAGGAGGATGAGAGGAGACATGATAGAGGTGTACAAGATAATAAGAGGAATAGATAAAGTGGATAGCCAGTGCCTCTTCCCCAGGGCACCACTGCTCAATA
This sequence comes from Mobula hypostoma, assembly GCF_963921235.1. Taxonomy (NCBI): domain Eukaryota; kingdom Metazoa; phylum Chordata; class Chondrichthyes; order Myliobatiformes; family Myliobatidae; genus Mobula; species Mobula hypostoma. Next base: position 75,685,172 of record NC_086107.1, on the reverse strand, counting down.
CAAGAGGACATGGCTTTAAGGTAAGTGGTGGGAAGTTCTAGGGGTATGTTAGAGGAAGGTTTTTTACTCAGAGAGTGGTTGGTGTGTGGAATGCACTGCCTGAGTCAGTGGTGGAGGCAGATATACTCGTGAAGTTTAAGAGACTACTAGACAGGTATATGGAGGAATTTAAGGTGGGGGCTTATATGGGAGGCAGGGTATGAGGGTCGGCATAACATTGTGAGCCGAAGAGCCTGTACTGTGCTGTACTATTCTATGTTCTATTTCTGAATTCTGAGTGACCAGATGAAAACTCAAAAAGAAATCAGCAGAAAACCCACTCACCTACCTACCCCCTCTCACCCGGCCTCACCCCCCTCACCCATTACCTGCCAGCTTGTGATCCTCCTCCACGTCTCCTATCTTTTTATTCTGACTATGCCCTCTTCCTTTCCAATGACATTTGGCAATATCTCTTCCACGATCTCCAGTACAGGCTCACCACAAGGCAGTGTACTTAGTCCCTTGCTCTATTTGCTTTACACATGACTGTGTGGCTCCATTGCCATATTCAAGTTTGCTGATGACACCACTGTCGAAGGCTGAATCAAAGGTGGTGACGAATCAGCAGAAAGGAGGGAAATTGAAATCTGGCTGACCTGTGTCATAACAACAACCTCTTACTCAATGTCAGCAAGACCAAGGAGCTGATTATAGACTTCAGGAAAAGGAAACCAGAGGTCCATGAGCCAGTTGTCATTGCAAGATCAGAGGAGGAGAGGGCGAGCAACTTTATATTCCTTGGTGTTATTTTTTTGAAGGATCTGTCCTGGGCCCAGCACATAAGTGGGCTGAGAAGTGGCAGATGGAGTTCAACCCAGAGAAGTGTGAGGTGGTACACTTTGGAAGGACAAACTCCAAGGCAGAGTACAAAGTAAATGGCAGGATGCTTGGTAATGTGGAGGAGCAGAGGGAGCTGGGGGTACATGTCCACAGATCCCTGAAAGTTGCCTCACAGATAGATAAGGTAGTTAAGAAAGCTTATGGGATGTTAGCTTTCATAAGTCGGGGGACACACATCGAAGTTGCTGGTGAACGCAGCAGGACAGGCAGCATCTCTAGGAAGAGGTACAGTCAACGTTTCAGGCCGAGACCCTTCGTCAGGACTAACTGAAGGAAGAGTTAGTATGAGATTTGAAAGTGGGAGGGGGAGGGGGAGGGGGAGATCCAAAGTGATAGGAGAAGACAGGAGGGGGAGGGATGGAGCCAAGAGTTGGACAGGTGATTGGCAAAGGGGATATGAGAGGATCATGGGATAGGAGGCCCAGGGAGAAAGACAAGGTGGGGGGGGTAACCCAGAGGATGGGCAAGGGGTATAGTCAGAGGGACAGAGGGAGAAAAAGGAGAGTGAGAGAAAGAATGTATGTATAAAAATAAATAACGGATGGGGTTCGAGGGGGAGGTGGGGCATTAGTGGAAGTTAGAGAAGTCAATGTTCATGCCATCAGGTTGGAGGCTACCCAGATGGAATAATAAGATGTTGTTCCTCCAACCTGAGCATGGCTTCATCTTTACAGTAGAGGAGGCCGTGGATAGACATGTCAGAATGGGAATGGGATGTGGAATTAAAATGTGTGGCCACTGGGAGATCCTGCTTTCTCTGGCGGACAGAGCGTAGGTGTTCAGCAAAGCGGTCTCCCAGTCTGCGTCGGGTCGCACCAATGTATAGAAGGCCACATCGGGAGCACCGGACGCAGTATATCACCCCAGCCGACTCACAGGTGAAGTGTCGCCTCACCTGGAAGGACTGTCTGGGGCCCTGAATGGTGGTAAGGGAGGAAGTGTAAGGGCATGTGTAGCACTTGTTCCGCTTACACGGATAAGTGCCGGGAGGGAGATCAGTGGGGAGGGATGGGGGGGACGAATGGACAAGGGAGTCACGTAGGGAGGGATCCCTGCGGAAAGCAGAGAGAGCGGGGGAGGGAAAGATGTGCTTAGTGGTGGAATCCCGTTGGATGTGGCGGAAGTTACGGAGAATAATATGTTGGGCCCGGAGGCTGGTGGGGTAGTAGGTGAGGACCAGGGAAACCCTATTCCTAGTGGGGTGGCGGGAGGATGGAGTGAGAGCAGATGTACGTGAAATGGGGGAGATGCATTTAAGAGCAGAGTTGATAGTGGAGGAAGGGAAGCCCCTTTCTTTAAAAAAGGAAGACATCTCCCTCGTCCTAGAATGAAAAGCCTCATCCTGAGAGCAGATGCGGCGGAGTCGGAGGAATTGCGAGAAGGGGATGGTAGTTTTGCAAGAGACAGGGTGAGAAGAGGAATAGTCCAGATAGCTGTGAGAGTCAGTAGGCTTATAGTAGACATCAGTGGATAAGCTGTCTCCAGAGATAGAGACAGAAGGATCTAGAAAGGGGAGGGAGGTGTCAGAAATGGACCAGGTAAACTTGAGGGCAGGGTGAAAGTTGGAGGCAAAGTTAATAAAGCCAACGAGCTCTGCATGCGTGCAGGAAGCAGCGCCAATGCAGTCGTCGATGTAGCGAAGGAAAAGTGGGGGACAGATACCAGAATAGGTACAGAACATAGATTGTTCCACAAAGCCAACAAAAAGGCAGGCATAGCTCGGACCCATACGGGTGCCTATAGCTACACCTTTAGTTTGGAGGAAGTGGGAGGAGCCAAAGGAGAAATTATTAAGAGTAAGGACTAATTCCGCTAGACGGAGCAGAGTGGTGGTAGAGGGGAACTTCTATACCTCTATCATGTCTCCTCTCATCCTCCTTCTCTCCAGAGAATAAAGCCCTAGCTTATGATATCATCGTCTGGAAACCACATCGACTGGAGCATCCACCTGAACATGGTTAATACCCATTGCTGAAAAATCACCTTTTATAGTTTTTTGGACTATTGGGTTTAAGCACGCCAAACAGTTGCTCTCTTTCTCCAGCCTCAGCAATGCTATACCATCAGAGCTAATGGACAACAAGCTGAGTCTCCTGGGAAAACTCCATCCTTATTTTATCTTTAAAGAACTCTTCCCGCAGCAAATGCCTGATCAAGTTTGCATAGCCTTCACTAATGCACCTGTGAAGGACCATAGGAAGCTTGCTAAGATGGCTGATGATCTATACTCAGCCAGGCAGCAGTGCAGCGTTCCACCTGTTTTCTCTATCTTAAGAAGTTGGGTCAGCAAGGTCCCCAACACAAGGACATCCAGGGCTACAAAACAGATGATTCCAGGTCTGTATTTTTACCACACTTGCTTTGGTATGACCTCCTTGCAGCTTTGACAGTGCCAGCACATCGGGATATTAGAGGTCTGTAAACACCATGGATTCCAGCTGCCAGGGTCGTCTACAGTTTATTCCAGACACCTTTCAGTGCAACATGGAAAGACTTGACATTCTATGCCAGTCAAATAGCCCTTGGGCTTCACCCTTCCATCTAGTCTCCAAGTTCAGTGATGGTTGCTGCCCATGTGATGATTACTGACACTTGAACGAGGTCACCCCCCCCCCCCCGATCATTACCCGGTCCCACACATCCTAGACTTATCGGCAAGTTGAGCTGGAAAGTTATTTTTTTCCGATGTTTATATAGTTAGGGGCTACCATTAGGTGCCTGTGTGCTTGGAGGACTTTCCCAAAGTGGCTCTGATAACCCCATTTGGCCTCTGAGTTTCTGCTGTTTGGGCTAAAAACTGCAGCACAGACTTTCCAAAAGCTGATAGACTCTGTATTAAAAGACTCAGATTTTCTTTTTGTTCACCTGGATAACATACTCATTACCAGTGCATCCAAATCTGAACATGTATCTCATCTTCGCAGACTTTCGAGCATTTAAGCCAACACAAGTTGATGATTAATCCTGCTAAATGCCAGTTTGGATTGTCAACCAATGACTTCCTTAGCCATTTGGTTGGTTGGAGGGAGGCATGTGGCAGCCGCTCGCCTTCTTCACCTGTTAGCTCAGTCCTCCCGAAAGGATGTACAACACATTTGACTTTGAGCTTCTCGGTGTCTATCTGGCTGTCCGCCATTTTCGTTTTCTTCTGGAAGGTTGCCATTTCACAGCATTCATTGACCACAAATCTCTTGTGCATGCAATGCGCAAAATATCAGACCCTCTGTTTGCATGGCAGCAACACCAAGTAGCCTTCATGGAGTTCACAACTGATATACAACATATCAAGGGGACAAATAATGCCATGGCTCTTTGCCTCTCAGGGCCAGTCATTGACGCCATACACATAGGGGTCGACTGTTCTGGCATGATGGCTGACCAAGTTACTGACCCAGAGGTCCAGGCTTACCGAACAGCAGTTATGAGCCTGCGGAGGCTGACATCAAATTCAGGGAAGCTGGGATTTCTCTCCTGTGCGATGTCTCAAACAGTTGCCCTCACCCCATCGTGCCAGCAAACTGTTTTTCTTTTTCAATATTTTTATTAATTTTCTACATAGGAGAATACAGAGTTCAAGAAAAAAGAAATATCTCAAATACATTATACTGAATCGCACATACAAACTCCTTACTCTATATTCAAATTGATTAATTCATAATATTGAAATATAGTAAATTTATCATATGGAAAAAAAATCTAACCCACTACCAAGACTGAAGCTGATTAGTAAAGAAGAAAAAGGGGAAAAAAGTATATTATTAGCCACCATCTGTGCTTTAATGGCAAATCAAAGGTTTTGAAAATAGTTCAGAAAAGGCCCTCACAATGTTTGAAAGTCTTGATTAGATTCAGAAATTGAACATGGAATTTTCTCTAAATTTAAACATGACATCACATCCTGCAGCCATTGAACGTGAGTGGGTGGGACCACATCTTTCCATTTAAGCAAGCGCGCCCTCCTAGCCATAAGAGAAATAGAAGCCAAAATATGCAAATCAGATTTCTCCAAAATAATATCCTTTCCTCCAACAATACCAAATAAAGCGGTCAAAGGATTAGGCTTAAAATCTACTTTAAAAAGTATCGAGAAGGTTTGAAATACTTCTTTCCAATATTTTCCAAGACTTGGACATGTCCAAAACATATGAATGAGTGAAGCTTCTCCATTATTACATTTATCACAATCAGGAGATATATCCAAATAAAAGTGAGACAACTTATCCTTGGTCATGTGGGCCCTATGGACCACTTTAGATTGTAGGAGAGAGTGGTGAGCACATAACAATGAAGTGTTAACCAATTTAAAAATTTCATTCCAAGTTTCCTCAGAAATTGAAGTCTATAATTCTTGTTCCCAAAGATTTTTAATTTTATCGAAAGGAACACTTCTCATTACCAGCAACATATTATAAATATTTGATAGAGATCCATAATAAAAAGGTTTCAAATTAAAAATTACATCTAGTAGATTCTTATCAGGACTTTTAGAGAGTGTACATATTTGAGATCGTAAAAAGTCTCTTATTTGTAGGTATCGAAAAAGGTGAGTTTTGGGTCAGCTATACAGTATTTAGCTGACAATTGCTCAAAAGAAAGGAGACTTCCCTCCACAAACAAATCCTGGAAGCATTTAATACCCAATCTATCCCATTCTTTAAAAGCCACATCTATCATAGAAGATTTAAAAAAAGTTGGAAAAAATGGGACTTGAAAGAGAAAATCTCAATAAGCCAAAGTATTTTCAGAATTGTACCCAAAGTCTCACAGTATGTTTAACTACCAAATTGTCAGTTAACTTACTCGGGGATAAAGGAAGTGAGGATCCAAGAAGAGAAATAATAGAAAATTTATTTTCAGAGTTAGCTTCTAAAGAAACCCACATTGGACAATCCTCACGATAAATGTAATATAACCAAGATGTAAGATTCCATATATTAACTTTACCTAAAGTTTGGTAAAGCAAGCCCTCCATTCTTTTTAGCTTTCTGAAGATGAATTTTGTTTAGAACGCTTATTTTTCCATTTTTGGATGATATAATAGAATCAAGAGAGTCAAAAAACGATTTAGGAATAAAAACAGGTAATGCCTGAAAAAGATATATAAATTTAGGTAAATTATTCATTTTAATAGAGTTAATTCGACCAATCAATGATAACAAAAAAGGCAATGAATTTGATAGTGTCCTTTTTACATAATTCAATAGGGTAAAAAAATTTCTTTAAATAAGCACTTATAATTTTTAGTAATTATTATACTTAAGTAAATAAATTGGTTTCTTACAATTTTAAAAGGAAGGTTAGAATTAGTTGATATCCAATTATTCAAAGGGAAAAGTTCACTCTTATGTAAATTCAGTTTATAACCTGAGAACTGGCTAAAACAGGAGAGTAAAGAAAGCTCATGGGATAACGAAGTCTTGACATTAGAAATAAAGAGCAATAGATCATCAGCATAAAGTGAAACTTTGTGGATAGTGCCTCTCCTTAAAATACCAGTGATATCATTAGATTCTCGGAAGGCTATGGCTAAAGGCTCCAAGGCCAGATCAAAAAGCAAAGGACTCAATGGACAGCCTTGTCTGGTGCCACATTGCAGCTTAAATGGTTTGGAATTATGAGAATCAGTGATAACCCTAGCGGAGGGAACTAAGTAAAGTAATTAAATCCATTGAATGAAATCAGGTCCAAAATTGAATTTTTCTAAAATTTTAAATAAATAATTCCATTCAACTCTGTCAAAAGCCTTCTCAGCGTCTAGGGATACCACACATTCCGATATCCCCTTAGAAGGAGAATAGATAACATTTAATAAATGACGAACATTAAAATGAGAATATCGATTTTTGATAAATCCAGTCTGATCATCAGAAATGACAGGTGGTAAAATATTTTCAATCCTACGGGCCAAAACTTTAGATAGGATCTTAGTATCAACATTAAGTAAATAAATTGGTCTATAGGAAGAACATTCAATTGGATCCTTATTCTTTTTGAGGATAAGCGATATGGAAGCCTCATAGAAAGATTGAGGCAACCTGCCCAACTTAAATGAATCCGAAAAAACTGAACATAAATGAGGTATAAGCAGTGAGGAAAAGGTCTTATAAAACTCTCCAGAAAATCCATCTGGACCTGGAGCTTTCTTTGAGTGCAATAAGCGCACAGCCTCGGCAATTTCCTCAAAAGAAATAGGTTGTTCCAGCTACTTTCTGTTGTCAACAGAGATTGTGGGAATGTTTAATTGGTCTAAAAATTGTTTGTTACAGTATTATCCTTAGGAGAATCAGAGCTACAGAGTCTAGAATAAAATTCTCTAGAAGTATCATTTATTTCTAAATGATCAATTGTCCTATCACCGTTAGCTTTACGTTTTTCTTTTGTGACGAGAATACACATAAAATTAAGATGTTTGCTGGCCTGGGTTAGCATCAGTGACATCAGCAAGTGGTCTGCCACCTGTCCCCAGGGGAAGGAGAGATAAGGAACAATGGAGCAGCGTCTGGAGATGTGTAATGAAGGGACGGGGGAGAGAGAGCTGTCTGGAGCGGCTCCCCCCTTTGAACCTTGAACTGTTTGAAGTGATGGACAGGCGATACCCCAGCAGGGGGATAAAAAGGGACCGGTTCGCTAAGGCAGGACACACACGCCACCCGAGGTAACGAGACCCTGGAAGCGGTACGCCTCTCACGAGTCGGTAGAAAGTATCAGACAACGGCCAGGGTGGAAAGGTACGATCAGCGGGAACCCGGTGTGTGTCCGCCCTTGCCTGGGTGCCGGGTTCACTGCAGAGGATCGACCGCATCTGGAGGAGGGGTCACAGTCGGTGACCTCAGGTGACATCACCAAGGACCTGCCCAAAAGCTGCTTGTGAGCCATATTGCCGGTCTGTGAGTGAAGCCGTGTCTGAATGATCAGTTGTTCCTGTTCTCTCTCTCTCTCTCTCTCCCCCCATGTTGTCCATCGCCATGGCAACGATTACTGCAAACTGAACTACTAAACTGGACTGAACTTTGAGTCACTTTGAAATTTGGTCATTTACCCCTGGACAACGATAGAGCTTGATTGATGCTGTTATCTTAATTCTGTGCACATGTGTGTTTATCATCGCTGAACTGTTGCATTTATTATCCTTTCGATTACTGTGTTGCTTGTTTCTTTAATAAAACTTTCTTAGTTCTAGTAATCCAGACTCCAACTGAGTGATCCATTTCTGCTGGTTTGGCAACCCAGTTACGGGGTACGTAACACTTTAATCTGCTGTTTAGCTCTAAGTGTTTTAATTTGATTAGCCAATAATTTAACTGTTTTGTCTCCATGAATATAAAATTGACTTGTATCTTTTAAGAGTTGAGTTTCAATTGGATAAGTTAAAAGGAGATCATATTTAGTTTTAATTTCAACACACCTTTTATATAAAGCAGGATCTGGAACCAAGGCATACTGTTGGTCTAATTGTTTCAACTGGTTAGCTAAATCACTTCTCTTTTTATTAGCTTTTTTCTTAATACTTGCAGTATAAGAAATAATTTGTCCTCTAGTATACACCTTAAAGGCATCCCATCTGATAAGACTAGAAGTCTCCTCTGACGTATTCTCTTCAAAAAAAAGAGTAATTTGTCTCTCCATAAACTTAAAAAAATCTTTATCAGATAACAAAGTTAGATTAAAATGCCAAAATCTGTTTGAAGAAAGCTAGGGAGACTTAAAGATAAGAGCACAGGAGCATGATCTGAGACAACAATCCCTTTATATTCACAGGATCGAACTAATGGAATCATTTGGCTATCAATAAAAACTAGTCAATCCTGGAATATGCATGATGGACATGAGAGAAAAATGAATATTCCCTGTCTACTGGATGAAAAAAAACACCAGACATCTGTCATGTACCTCGTGACGGGTTAAAGAACCAGCAGAGATGGAAAACACTTCGGAGTCCGGTATTGCTATTAACTAATAATATTTATTAGTAACTACGCAATACAGTAATATAAATGCAGCTAAATCAAACAGGTTAGCAATGATTATATATAAGTAAGTGTGGAATATATATGAAAACCAAGCTTCTTCAAGTCTAGGGGAAAATAGATAATCTTACGATGATGAGTAAAGTTCAGTTCAGTTCGTGGTATTGAGTTGAGTAATGATGGAGAGAGAGAGAGGGAGAGATTTGAGTCTTCAGGTGAGCTGACACTGTCAATCTTCCCGTAGTCCTCCGAAATCCTTTAGAAGTCGCCGACCATGACCACAACAAAGGGAACCGTTCTTCTGTGGTGGAGCTATCAACCCAGGTGAGGGTTGGACACACAATTAACTCCCCACCAGTCAACTTTCTCCACACTGCGATAGCCACTGATCGATCCTCCAAAACCCACTTCTTCTGTGGGCACAACAAAGCTCATTCAGTGTCCAAAATCATGTGTCTCGGGTCTATCATCTGACCTGCTATTTATCTCACCGTACTGAGTACCAACTGTCTCTCAAATAACTCCTCCCTTCTCTGTCTGTGTAAGAGTACAAGCAGGCGATGTCCTTGGAGAAAGTATAAACAACCTGTGAGCAGTCTTTGTCTCTCTCTCTCTCTCTCTTTCAAAACAGCATGTCAGTGTTAAATAACTCTCTCTCTCTCCTTTTAAAAGCACAGTTTATAGGGGTAATCGAGCACAGTTTATAGGGGTAATTCAGGACTCCGACACACCACTCTCCTTCAAAAAAAAATTTTGACAAAGGCGAAATTTTTGGTTTAACTGGAAATTTCAGAGTTTGAAACAATACATATATAATCATCAGATGACAGAGCAAAATGTGTACCATTTCCAGCTTAACATCTGGATAAACAATCAGCTGTAATATTGTTAGTACATTTCACATGTTTGATTTTTAAGACATATTCTTGCAATATCAGACTCCAATTTAACAACCTTCTATTCTTATCCTTAATCTTAGTTAGAAACACCAACGGATTATGATCCGTGTAAACCACAAGTGGTCTCTGGGCAGAACAAATATAAACTTCAAAATGTTGTAAAGCCAGAATAAGTGCTAGTAATTCCTTTTCAACAGTTGAATAATTTTTCTGGTACACATTAAATTTCTTTGAGAAATAAGCTACTGGGTGCTCAATGTCATCCACACCCTTCTGTAACAGTACTGCCCCAGCAGCTTCGTCACTAGCATCTGTTGCTATCGAGAATGGTTTTGAAAGATCAGGTGCTTTGAGCACAGGATGATAACACAGGATGGTTTTCAGATGTTCAAATGCCTCCTGGCAAAGGTCATTCCATACAAATCTTTCACTCTTCCCTAGGAGTTTTGTTAGGGGGAGAGCGATGTCAGGAAAGTTCTTACAAAACTTACGATAATACCCAACCATTCCTAAAAACCTTCTCAAAGCTTTCTTGCTAGTGGGAACAGGAACCTCAGCAATAACTTGAACCTTGGCCTCTACAGGAGCCAGTTGGCTGTGGCCTACCCCATAGCCCAGATATGTAACGGTGGCATGGCCAAACTCACTTCTAGCGAGGTTCACAGTAAGACTGGCCTTGGAAAGTCTGTCAAACAGTTTTGCTCCTGCTTCAATATGCTCTTCCCACGTGTCATTCCAGACCACTAAATCATCGATATAACTCCCGGTGTTTTCTAAACCTCTAATCACAGAATTCTTTGAAATGTCCCTGGAGCATTTTTCATCCTGAAGGGCAAAACATTATATTCATACAACCCCAAAGGTGTGACAAACGCTGAGATTTCTCTGGCCCTGTCGGTCAAAGGAACACACCAATATCCTTTCAACATGTCAATTTTTGTGAGGTACTTATGCTTTCCCACTTTATCAATACAGTCATCCACTCTTGGGATAGGATAAGCATCTGTCTTAGTAACTGCATTAATTTTCCTGTAGTCAGTACAGAATCCCATGCTACCGTCTGGCTTTGGGACAAAGATGCAGGGCAATGCCCAGCCTGAGGTAGATTGCCTAATGATACTGGTTGTTAGCATGTAGCTAATTTCTTTTCCAACCCCTTTGCTTTTCTCAAAGTTCATTCTATAAGGATGTTGTTTTATGGGCTGGGTTGAATTTATAATAACATCATGCACTGCACCTGTGCACCATCTTGGAATGTCAGGAAATAAATCTTTATACTTGCTAATTAGTTCATGCAATTGCTCTCTCTGTGCAGGATCTAGGTGACAAACCCTATCAGTAAGGTCTTTCAAAATAGTAGAATTCTCAAGACTTGTTGATATAGTATTCGGTTGGTAAAATGATTTTGCCCATCATTACCAAATTCCTCAGCCCCACTTGTTTTCATAACCGTACTTATTGGTACTGTCTCAGAATCATGATAAGGCTTCAGCATATTTACGTGTACTAATTAGGTCGCCTTCTTTCTGTCGGGAGTTTCGATAACACAATTCAAAGAATCAATTTTCTTAATTATGTGGTATGGTTCATGGAATTATGCTTGGAGGGGGTTGGTCACAAGAGGGAACAGCACCGGCACTTCATTTCCAACCTCAAACACCTGCTCCCTCGCTCTCTTATCAAACCAATGTTTCATTTTAATTTGGGAGTTTTGCAGTTTCTTCTTGGCAAAGTCACAAGCTTTGATAAGTCTTTCACAAAATTTTAAAGCATAATCTAACACGCTGACATACACTTTGGGGTTAGACCATTGCTCCCTGAGCAAGCTCAGAGGTCCATTGGGCCTATGGCTGAAAATGAGCTCAAATGGGTTGAACCCCAGGGACTCTTGAAGGGTGTCTCTCATGGCAAAAAGTAATAAGTGTATTCTTTCATCCCAGTCCCTGTCATTCTCATAGCAGTAGGTTTTAATCATGGTCTTTAAAGTGGAATGAAACCGCTCCAAAGCCCCTTGAGACTCCGGGTGGTAGGCAGATGACACAATTTGTTTAGCCCCAGCTTAGAAACTATTTGCTGGAATGTTCTTGAACTAAATTCAGATTGAATTTCTTTAGGTAAACCTACCAGTGTGAAAAACTTGCTGAGTGCCTTTACCACGTCTTGGCCTGGATGTTTCTGAGAGGCACGGCTTCAGGGAACCTAAATGCAGCACACATAATTGTTAACAAGTACTGATGACCAGCTGCAGTCTTTGGCATTAGGCCTACACAATCCACTATGACCCTAGAAAAAGGTTCACCAAAAGCAGGTTTCGGCCGAAGTGGTGCCTTTGGGATGGCTTGGTTAGGTTTTCCCACCTCCTGGCATGTATGACACCCTCTGCAGTAATTGACAATATCTTTCCTCACATTGGGCCAATAAAATTCCCTCATAATCCTGTGCATGGTCTTCTTTACTCCAAAGTGTCCCCCTAAAGGCATCTTGTGGGCTAGGTTTAAAACTTCAGCCCTGTAAACCTTTGGAACCACCACCTGATGCACAATAGCCCAATCCTCACTTGCAGGCACAGTGGCTGGTCTCCACTTCCTCATCAACACCCCATCTTTGAGGTAATATCCCACTGTCTCTTTCTGAATTTCATCCTCAGAGAGAGCTGTCTCTTTTAAAGCCATAATTTCAGGATCTTTATTCTGTTCCTTTATGAATTTCTTCCTCGAGAAGGACAAGTCTTTCCCTTCCTCCTGACTCTCCTCTGCCTTACTACTCTCTAAGTCCTGTTGATATAGGGACGGTAGGAAAGTCTCAGATAAATGAACATTAGCATCAGCAGCTTTTCTGGACATGATTTGGGTCACTGCGCATGTGGGATACACATCAGCATCTATGGGCGGGTCCTCAGAAGCAGCAGGCTTCCTTGTGAGCTGAACTGCCGGGTAAACATCCCCACCTGCAAGGTCATTACCTAGTAAGACATCAACATTGCCTACCGGTAGTTCAGATTGTACTCCTATTGTGACTGGTCTGGATACCAAGTCATATTTCAAAATTATTTTATGCAAAGGCATGGCCTCGGTTCCCTGTCCAATGCCCTTGATAATATTTACTTCACCAGTCTTAGTCTCAGCACCAAATTCCAAAACACTCTTTAATATCAGTGACCGAAAAGCTCCAATATCTCTCCAGATTCTCACTGGAACTGGGGTTGACCCCTCCTTCACAGACACAAACCCTTTTGAAATAAATCTCTCGTGTCCCTCTTGAACTTGGTCAGACCCCTCCTTCTTCAGTGGTGTTTTAACCGTCTGAACATAGGCATTTGGGGTTTTCTCTTTCTCTTTTTTCCATTTTCATAGCAAAACAGTTGGACACCACATAACCAGGTTTCCCACAAAAGTAACACTTGAAACTGAGAAATTTTCCCCCGACTGCTTTCCTTCCTCCTTACTTTTGTTACTAGTCCCCGGCTTACTTTCTGGTTTAGCCAGTGGATTATCCCTATTACCCTTTTGAGAACTCCTATTCGGAACAAACCTGACCTTATGAGTTCAGGCATACTCGTCTGCTAAGCTAGCAGACTCTGACAGTGTCGCTGCCTCTCTCTCATCCAAGTACGTCCTTATACCATCAGGGACGCAACCTTTAAACTGTTTAATCAATATCAACTCTTCGAGGTTGTCAATATCTTCACTTGTCCCTTTCGAGGTACACCGGTGATCAAAGTACTCACGGGTAAACTCTAAATACGTGCGCTCCCAAGGCTTCCTCAAATTTCGGAACCTTTGCCTGTATGCCTCCGGGACCAACTCGTAAACTTTAAGTATAGCACTTTTCACTACATTATAATTATTTGCGTCTGCAACAGACAATGCCGAATACACTCGTTGAGCCTTCCTCTTAATCACTCTTTGTAACAGAACAGCCCACTGATTTCTCGGCTAGTTCCAACTTATGGCCACTTTTTCAAAATGTAGGAAATATCTATCGACTTCTGTTTCCTCAAATGGAGATACCAACTTAATTTCTTGGTTAACATTAAACGGTACAACTGGCTCCCTACTATGGCTTAACACTGGAACTCCTTACCGCACCAACTCCAACTCAAACTGTCTCTATCTTTCTTCCTCTTCTCTCCGTTTTTCTGCCTGTGCGGCCTCAAGCCATTTCAGTTCCAACAAGCTGAAACTCAGGTAGGTTTACCTTGTGCGAACATTTTCAACACATCCTCAGTAAATTTATTTGTCAAAATATTCAACTATTTTCTTTGAATTTCTACCTTAGTCATACCCTTCTTTACCGTTGTAAGCTTTAAGCTTTTTTTTGAGTCTTCAGGTGAGCTGACACCGTCGATCTTCCCGTTGTCTTCCGAAATCCTTTAGAAGTCATGGACCGTGACCACAACAAAGGGGACCATTCTTCTGTGGTGGATGTATCCACCCAGGTGAGGGTTGGACACACAATTAACTCCCCACCAGTCAACTTTCTCCACACTGCAAGAGCCACTGATCGATCCTCCAAAACCCACTTCTTCTGTGGGCACAACAAAGCTCATTCAGTGTCCAAAATCATGTGTCTCGGGTCTATCATCTGACCTTCTATTTATCTCACTGTACTGAGTACCAACTGTCTCTCAAATAACTCCTCCCTTCTCTGTCTGTGTAAGAGTACAAGCAGGCGATGTCCTTGGAGAAAGTATAAACAACCTGTGAGTAGTCTTCGTCTATCTCTCTGTCTGTCTCTGTCTCTCTCTCTCTCTCTCTCTCTCTCTCTCTCTTTTTAAAAGCACAGTTCATAGGGGTAATCAAGCACAGTTTATAGGGGTAATTCAGGATGCCTTCACACATCAACAATACCACATTTCATTAAAAAAGATTTAATAAACACAGCTGATTTATTTGGTATCACTAGTTTAGAAGATGAACGATCTAAAGGTGGATCTAGAAAACAATTAAAATCTCCTCCTATCACCAATGAGTACCGACTCAGATCTGGCAAAAATGAAAACAAAACACTCAAAGAACCCTGGGTCATCTATATTCAGAGCATACACATTAGCAAATACCATTAATTTGTTATCTAGCTTCCCTGGTACTATAACAAAACACCCATTGGTTGAACAAAGGAAACTTTAGTATCTATAAGGATTGAAACTGCTGTAGCTTTGCTTGAAATGAAGAATGGAAATGAGACCTTCAGCATCGATTAAAAAGGTGTGAATTGTCACATTTATGTACATGAGTTTCTTGAAGAAAAACAACTGGTACCTTAGATTTTTTAATATAGGCAAAAATCTTCTTTCTTTTCACAGGGTGATTTAGCCCTTTCACATTAAAACTAAGTAAATTAATACTTTGATCCATTTTAAAACTATTTATAAGAAAGGTTAAAGTAACAATCAGAAGAATTTATATTAAACCCAAACAATAAACCTTGAGATAAGGTAACTAGGCAACAGAGTTGACTAAATTTCCAAATCAGCTTCAAGAAAAAAGAACTCCCCATCCCTCCCCCTCCTCCCAAAGAGAGAAAATCGGCCAAAAGTCAGCCAACGCCTATCCCCACTAATACCATCCCCCCAGAAAAGCCTGCTGGAACCGCTCCAAAGAATTCAAGGTTGATCACTGTTCCAACCAAGACAAAACAAAATGCAGTAAAAAATAAGCTTATACAGTTTTACCAAACAAAAGAAGCAATTATTCGTACTGAAAAATATTAAACAGTTATATTTCTGAGCCTCTTGGTTCGTATGAAATAATTTCTTTGAGCCATTTGGCATTGTAATTCTCAGCCGAGCCGGATAGCGAAGCGAAGGCTTGAAGTTTTTGCTATAAAGTTCCGCCGTAACTTTTTTAAACTTAGCACGTTCTTCCATAACTTCCAATGAGAAATCTTCAACAATGTGGATCTTCTGACCTCGGTAGTCAATCATATCTTTCCGACGAGATTCACGAATCAAAAGGTCCTTTGTTTGAAATTCATGAAAGCATATAATGACTGATCTTGGTCTTGATTTGGAAGCCGATCTATAGGTGATCTGTGAGCATGATCAACCAAAGATAAAGATTGTATAATATCAGGGAATAATTCCATCAGAAGGTTTGCAAAGAATTCCTTAGGATTCTCTCCTTCCATTAACTCTTTAAGTCCCAAGATCCGTAAGTTGTTTGTCCGACTTCTATTTTCCAAATCAATAATCTTCTGCAGTTTTCCGTTGTACTTGGATTGTTTTTCATACAGCTTTTGCAGATCATAGTTTTCTTATCCAGTATCATTATAATCTCTTCATGCTCTTTTATCCTCATCATGCTCGATTGAAGTTTCTTGAATAACATCCAGTTTTGTACCTATTTGTTTAACTTCAAAGCTGATTTGTTGTGAATTGGCCAACGCTTCTTTTCTGAACTTATGAAACTCCTCGGTAAGCTTTTGCAAGTCTGTAGAAAGCTTTTGAAGCAAGCCCGTGATAAATTCCAAAGCTGCTTTGGTAGCCATAGTAAAATAACACGTTTAACAGTAATATTTCAAAAGGTTGGAAGCAAAAAAGAAAGTAAACTAGCAGCACCAGGGAAGATCTGTTACTCCATCAGTGACCAGCAGGCAAGTCCCGGCAGACTGTTTTTGACTCCATACATAGCCTCTCATATCTGGACAGGAAGATTTATAGATTTATAGAATAGTACAGCCCATACAGGCCCTTCAGTCCACAATGTTGTGCCGACCCTTAAACCCTGCCTCCCATATAACACCCCCACCTTAAATTCCTCCATATACCTGTCTAGTAGTCTCTTAAATTTCACTAGTGTATCTGCCTCCATCGCTGACTCAGGCAATGCATTCCAAGCACCAACCACTCTCTGAGTAAAAAAACCCTTCCTCTAATATCCCCCTTGAACTTCCTACCCCTTACCTTAAAGCCATTTCCTCTTGTATTGAGCAGTGGTGCCCTGGGGAAGAGGCGCTGGCTATCTACTCTATTCCTCTTAATATCTTGTATACCTCTCTCATGTCTCCTCTCATCCTCCTTCTCTCCAAAGAGTAAAGCCCTAGCTCCCTTAATCTCTGATCATAATCCATACTCTCTAACCAGGCAGCATCCTGGTAAATCTCCTCTGTACCCTTTCCAATTCTTCCACATCCTTCCTATAGTGAGGCAACCAGAACTGGACACAGTACTCCAAGTGTGGCCTAACCTGAGTTTTATAGAGCTGCATCATTACCTCGCGACTCTTAAACTCTATCCCTCGACTTATGAAAGCTAACACCCCATAAGCTTTCTTAACTACCCTATCTACCTGTGAGGCAACTTTCAGGGATCTGTGGACATGTACCCCCAGATCCCTCTGCTCCTCCACACTACCAAGTATCCTGCCATTTACTTTGTACTCTGCCTTGGAGTTTGTCCTTCCAAAGTGTACCACCTCACACTTCTCCAGGTTGAACTCCATCTGCCACTTCTCAGCCCACTTCTGCATCCTATCAATGTCTGTCTGCAATCTTCAACAATCCTCTACACTATCTACAACACCGCTAACCTTTGTGTCGCCTGCAAACTTGCCAATCCACCCTTCTACCCCCACATCCAGGTCGTTAATAAAAATCATGAAAAGTTGAGGTCCCAGAACAGATCCTTGTGGGACACCACTAGTCACAATCCTCCAATCCGAAGGTACTCCCTCCACCACGACCCTTTGCCTTCTGCAGGCAAACCAATTCTGAATCCACCTGGCCAAACTTCCCTGGATCCCATGCTTTCTGACTTTCTGAATAAGCCTACCATGTGGAACCTTGTCAAATGCCTTACAAAAATCCATGTAGATCACATCCACTGCACTACCCTCATCTATATGCCTGGTCACCTCCTCAAAGATCTCTATCAGGCTTGTTAGACATGATCTGCCCTTCACAAAGCCATGCTGACTGTCCCTCATTAGATCATGATCCTCTAAATGCCCATAGATCCTATCTCTAAGAGTCTTTTCCAACAGCTTTCTCACCACAGACGTAAGGCTCATTGGTCTATAATTACCCAGACTATCCCTACTACCTTTTTTGAACAAGGGGACAACATTCGCCTCCCTCCAGTCCTCTGGTACCATTCCTGTAGACAAAGAGGACATAAAGATCCTAGCCAGGGGCTCAGCAATCTCTTCTCTCACCTCGTGGAGCAGCCTGGGGAATATTCCGTCAAGACCCGGGGACTTATCCGTCCTAATGTATTTTAACAACTCCAACACCTCCTCTCCCTTAATATCAACATGCTCCAGAATATCAACCTTACTCATATTGTCCTCACCGGCATCAAGTTCCCTCTCATTGGTGAATACCGAAGGAAAGTATTCATTGAAGACCTCGCTCACTTCCACAGCCTCCAGGCACATCTTCCCACATTTCTTTCTTTTTTTAAAAAATTTTATTTTTATTGAAGGAATGACACAATACAGAATATATAATGGATTACATTTTCCTCCATTTTGCTTTAGTATCGCCACCTTTATTTCTAATTGGTCCTACCTTCAAGGCAAGAATGCCTTGGTGTTTTCCTTTACCCTACTCGCCAAGGCCTTCTCATGCCCCCTTCTTGCTCTCCTCAGCCCTTTCTTAAGCTCCTTTCTTGTTACCCTATATTCGTCAATAGACCCATATGATCCTTGCTTCCTAAACCTCAAGTATGCTGACTTCTTCCAATTGACTAGATTTTCCACCTCACTTGTCACCCATGGTTCCTTCACCCTACCATTCTTAATCTTCCTCACCGGGACAAATTTATCCCTGACATCCTTCAAGAAATCCCTAAATATCGTCCACATGTCCATTGTACATTTCCCTGCAAAAACGTCATCCCAATTCACACTGGAAGTTCTAGCCTTATAGCCTCATAATTTGCCCTTCCCCAATTAAAAAATGTTGCTGTCCTCTCTGATTCTATTCTTTACCATGATAATGCTAAAGGCCAGGGAGTGGTAGTCACTGTCCCCCAGATGCTCACCCACTGAGAGATCTGTGACCTGACCCTCACAGAAACTGGATGCACCAAAGTTTGTGTGGCATGGCCTTATTGCGTGATTGAACTGCAGCCTATGTGGAGCGTCAGCAGGCAAAAATTAACTGTCATATACAGCTGCCATTGGCACCTTTTGAGGTCCCTGAGTGACGGTTTGACCATGTCAATGTGAACCTGTTGACCCTCTTCCCCCTCCTGTGGTTTCACGTACCTCCTTACGATGGTGGACCGTAGAACCAGTTGGGCAGAGGTCATTCCTTTCGTATTGATGACGGCCACAGCTATAGCTCGGGCATTTATCAGCACCTGGGTTGCTCAGTTTGGCACCCCATTTGATATTTCCTCTGACCACAGTCCCCAATTCATATCAGATCTCAGAACTGTGATGGCCCAGAACCTCAGCATTAGGGTACATCACATCACGGCATATCACCCACTTTCTCTTTGCCACTTTCCAATAGGACTGAAGCACCCAGGCAACAGTTGTTGAATGCGCAGTCTCTCCCATCTTAGCCAATGAAGCTTGTAACTCCTCCAGAGTTGTCGTAGGTCTCCTGGTAGCCTCCCTCACTAGTCCACTTCTCACACAGTCACTCAGTTTTTGAGGATGGCCTGCTCTAGGCAGATTTACAGCTGTGCCATACTCTTTCCACTTCTTGATGATTGACTTAACTGTATTCTAAGGGACTTGGAAATTTTCTTGTATCCATCTCCTGACTTGTGCTTTTCAATAATGTTTAAACAGAGTTGCTTAAAGTTTTCTTTTGTCTACATGGTGTAGTTTTTGCCAAGATACTGACTCACCAGCAGTTGGACCTTCCGGATCCAGGTGTATTTTTACTACAATCAATTGAAACACACAGGTGATCTCCATTTAACTAACTATGTGACTAATAAAACCAATTGGCTGCACCGGTGATGATTTGGTGTGTCATATTAAAGGGGGAGGGGTTGAATATTTATGCAATCAATTATTTTGTGTTTTATATTTGTAATTAATTTAGATGACTTTGTAGAGATGTTTTCACTTTGACACGAAAGAGTCTTTTTCTGTTGATCAGTGTCAAAAAAGCCAAATTAATTCCACGGTAATTTAATGTAGTTAAACAATAAAACATGAAATCTTCCGGGGGTCGGGGGTGGGGCTGAATACTGGATCCCTCAAAGTTGCCACACAAATTGATAAGAGTTGTTAAGAAGACATGTGGTTATTGGCCTTCATTAGTGAGGGGAATAAGTTGAATAGCCATGAAATAATGTTTCATCTCTATAAAACTGGTTAGGCCACACTTGGAATATTATGTTTGGTTCTGGTAGCCTCATTAAAGGGAAGCTTTAGAGAAGGTGCAGAGGAGATGCTGCCTGGATTGTAGAACATGTCTTATGAAGATAGGTTGAGTGAGTTAGGGATCTTCTCTTTGCAGAGAAGGAAGATGATAGCTGACTTGAGAGAGGGATATAAGATGATAAGAGGCATGGATTGAGTGGACAGCCTGAGACTTTTTCCTGTGGCGGGGGGGGGGGTCATAATTTTAAGGTAATTGCAGAAAAGTATAGGGGAATGTCAGAATGTCAGAGGTATGTTTTTCACATAGAAATTGGTGGATGCATGGAAGGTGCTGACAGTGGTGGTAGTAGAGGCAGACACTTTAGATAGCTGCATGGATTATAGAAAAATGGAGAGCTATATAGGAGAGAAGGGTAAGATTGTTCATAGAGTAGGTTAAGATGTCAGCACACCCTATTGGCCAAAAGACCTGTGCTGTGCTGTAATGTTCTATGTCTATGTTCTAAAACTTGGCCCTGCACCTCCTAGCTCACCACAATCTGAGGACCTAATGCATTTGAGAAAAAAAATCTTTTATATTATTTACATGACTGGCCATCCTTTAGACCAGCTTGAAGAAAAATTGTTCCAAATTTGTATAATGTTATCAAATACTCCATCCAACATTTACATTGGTTATTTTTACCGCTTTGGATAATACCACTTGCAGCACAGCACCATTCTGCACATTATTTACTTACTTTTGGAGAAAATGTAGAAGCTTGTCCCTCAAGTAAAAAAAGAACTGAAGATATTGGTCACAACAATCTACGGGAACAATGCAGTGGGTCAAGCAGCATTCATGGGAGGAAAGGAATTAGCAATGTGTTTAGTAGGTTTTGGACCCAAAGTAATGATAAATGGGATCAAAGATGGGCACCTTGATCAGCATGGACAAGGTGGGTCAAAGGGCATGTTTCCATGTGGTGTACTACTCTATGTCTCCTGTTTCTCCTCCCATGTATGCTGCTCAATCCACTAAGTTCTTCCTGCAGATTGTTTGTTGTCCAGATTCTAGCACCTACAGTCTCTTGTGTCTCCAGACAAAATTGGTCCTTCCATTTCATGGGTAGAATTGAACCCTATGTCCTATCCACCATGCTTTCTGGCACTCACTCCCAGGCACTCCTGTCCCAGGTTTCCTCCCCCTCTAAGCTATCCCATATTTCATGGAGTATGAGGACCTGAAGTGAGAGCCTCTGCAGGCTAACTCAATAATCCCACTGCTATAATCCACTCCCACTGCTATAAGCCACATGACAACCTTGTTTCTGCATCACACATTACAGTCATTCCTCTTTCGCCAACAGCCTGACAAATAGAGCAGAGAGCAAGTCTTGGAGCATGCTGCAGATAGGGTAGTGTGTAACATTGTATCACCCAGAGCATCGTGGAAATGAAGATTCCAGACAGATTGAAATCTGCTCACCTGCTGAAGACCAAAGGTGAAAAACAGAGTGCCAAGTATTTAATTCAGGGAACTTTAAAACTTATAGGATTTTAAATGGTTCTTGAAAGCAGACTTGGGAAAAGCAGGGTAAAAGCCTCAGAAAAGCCTCAATGACTTTCGCCCAGTAGCACTCACATCTACTGTGATGAAATGCTTTGAGAGGTTGGTCATGGCTATAATCAACTCCTGCCTAAACAAGGACCTGGACCTGCTGCAGTTTGCCTTTCCCCACAACAGGGCTACAGCAGATGCGCTCTCACTGGTTCTCTACTTGGCCTTGGATCACCTAGACAACAGCAGTACCTACATCAGGCTGCTGTTTATTGATTGCAGCTCAGAGTTCAATACAATCATACCCTCAGTTCTAGTCGACAAGCCCCCAAATGTGGCATCTATACCTTCTGCAGCTTGATCCTTTACTTCCTGACTGGGAGACCACAATCAGGATCGGAAATAACATCTCTTCCCCTCTGACAGTCAACACTGGCGCACCTCAAGAATGTGTACTTAACCCACTGCTCGCTCCCTTTACACCAATGACTGGGTGGTTAGGTACAGCTGAAACACCATCGATAAATTTGTCATTGAGGCGTACAGGAGTAAGATAGATCAGCAGGTTGAGTGGTGTCGCAACAACCTTGCTGTCAACATCAGTAAGATCAAGGAACTGATTGTGGACTTCAGGAAGGGAAATCACGGGAACACACATCTGTCCTCACTGAGGGATCACCAGTGGAGAGGGTGAACAATTTCAAATTCCCGGGTGTCAACATTTCTGAAGATCTAACTTGGGTCCAACATATTGATGCATTTACAAAGAAGGCACACCATCGGCTATCTTCCATTCTGAGTTTGAGGAGACTTGTATTTCACCAAAGACTCTTACAGATTTCTACAAGTGTACTATTTTTAATAGTGTATCACTATTTTTTCATCTTTTTTCCTCTATTTAATTTTTTAAATATAGATTTCTTATTTTAATGTATAGTTTTTTTATTATTAGGTATTGCAATATACTGCTGCCGCAAAACAACAAATTTCATAACAAATGCCAGTGATATTAAACCTTATTTTGATTTTGATTCTGCTTTCAAGTTGATGAGGTGGAGTTTGAGGTTCGAACACTAAGATCATCAGAGAGGGGAGACATTACCTGGCAAGTTGTTCCTGGAGGAAGACATGCCCATTAGATTAAATATTGTAGAACCGACCAACCAGAAGGGACAGGTGCATGCATTATGCAGGTCTGGGTATCCAGAAAGTGGTGCTGCAGTTGCTTCAGTCTTCAACTTGTCCAACATGTATAAAGTTCTTTCAGTTTGTTGGCAAGATCAGGGACTGGGAATCGATGTACAAAGTGTCCACAGCATAGTGGTAAGGAGCCATTTAAGTCAGGGGAGTGGAAGGCAGTGGTTATTGGAATAGTATAGTTAAGTGCAGTTGTTATTTCTAGGAAGGAACTTGAGAAGCTGAAAGGTCTGAAGTTAGCTGAAGAGATTGTGGAGGTATCTTTCAAGAATCACTAGGTTCTGGAATTGTTCCGAAAGACTGGAAAATAGCAAATGTCCACTCTTTAAAAAAGGAGGGAGGCAGAGGAAAGGAAATTATAGGCCAGTTAGTCTGACTTCAGTGATTAGGAAGATGTTGGAGTCTATGATGTTTTAGAACATAGAAACATAGAAAACCTACAGCACAATACAGGCCCTTCAGCCCACAAAGCTGTGCGGAACATGTCCTTACCTGAGAAATTACCTAGGGTTACCCATAGCCGTCTATTTTTCTAAGCTCCATGTACCTATCCAGGAGTCTCTTAAAAGACCCTATTGTTTCCGGCTCCACCACCGCCGCCGGCAGCCCATTCCACGCACTCACCACTCTCTGTGTAAAAAACTTACCCCTGACATCTCCTCTGTACCTACTTCCAAGCACCTTAAAACTGTGTCCTCTTCTGCTAGCCATTTCAGCCCTGGGAAAAAGCCTCTGACTACTCACACGATCAATGCCTCTCATTATCTTGTACACATTGATCAGGTCACCTCTCACCCTCCGTCACTGCAAGGAGAAAAGGCTGAATTCACTCAACCTATTCTCATAAGGCATGCTCCCCGATCCAGGCAACATCCTTATAAATCTAAACAACAGGAATTCTGCAAATGCTGGAAATTCAAGCAACACACATCAAAGTTGCTGGTGAAGGCAGCAGGCCAGGCAGCATCTGTAGGAAGAGGTGCAGTTGACGTTTTAGGCCGAGAACTTTCGTCAGGACTAACTGACTTCCTTCAGTTAGTTAGTCCTGACGAAGGGTCTCGGCCTGAAACGTCGACTGCACCTCTTCCTACAGATGCTGCCTGGCCTGCTGCGTTCACCAGCAACTTTGATGTGTGTTGCTATCCTTATAAATCTCCTCTGCACCCTTTCTATGGTTTCCACGTCCTTCCTGTAGTGAGGCGGCCAGAATTGAGCACAGTACTCCAAGCGGGGTCTGACCAGGGTCCTATATAGCTGCAACATTACCTCTCGGCTCTTAAACTCAATCCCACGGTTGATGTAGGCCAATGAATTGTGTGCCTTCTTAACCACACAGTCAACCTGGGTAGTAGCTTTGAGTGTCCTATGGACTCGGACCCCAAGATCCCTCTGATCCTCCACACTGTCAAGAGTCTTACCATTAAATGCTATATTCTGCCATCATATTTGACCTACTAAAATGAACCACATCACACCTATCTGCATGGAACTCCATCTGCCACTTCTCAGCCCAGTTTTGCATCCTATCAATGTCCCGCTGTAACCTCTGACAGCCTTCCACACTATCCATAAAGGAAGGACATAAGCCGGGAAGATGTGGAATCGATATGGGTAGAGCTGCATAACACTAAGGGGCAGAAAACGCTGGTGGGAGTTGTGTATAGGCCACCTAGCAGTAGTGGTGAGGTTGGGGATGGTATTAAACAGAAAATTAGAAATGTGTGCAATAAAGGAACAGCAGTCATAATGGGTGACTTCAATCTACATATAGATTGGGTGAACCAAATTGGTAAGGGTGCTGAGGAAGAGGATTTCTTGGAATGTATGCGGGATGGTTTTTTGAACCAACATGTGGAGGAACCAACTGGAGAGCAGGCTATTCTAGACTGGGTATTGAGCAATGAGGAAGGGTTAATTAGCAATCTTGTCATGAGAGGCCTCTTGGGTAAGAGTGACCATAATATGGTGGAATTCTTCATTAAGATGGAGAGTGACATAGTTAATTCAGAAACAAAGGTTCTGAACTTAAAGAAGGGTAACTTTGAAGGTATGAGACGTGAATTAGCTAAGATAGACTGGCAAATGACACTTAAAGGGTTGACGGTGGATATGCAATGGCAAACATTTAAAGATTGCATGGATGAACTACAACAATTGTTCATCCCAGTTTGGCAAAAGAATAAATCAAGGAAGGTAGTGCACCCGTGGCTGACAAGGGAAATTAGGGATAGTATCAATTCCAAAGAAGAAGCATACAAATTAGCCAGAAAAAGTGGCTCACCTGAGGACTGGGAGAAATTCAGAGTTCAGCAGAGGAGGACAAAGGGCTTAATTAAGAAAGGGGAGAAAAACTGACTCTGAAAGCTTTTATAGATATGTGAAAAGAAAAAGATTGGTTAAGACAAATGTAGGTCGCCTACAGACAGAAACAGGTGAATTGATTATGGGGAGCAAGGACATGGCAGACCAATTGAATAACTACTTTGGTTCTGTCTTCACTAAGGAGGACATAAATAATCTTCCAGAAATAGTAGGGGACAGAGGGTCCGGTGAGATGGAGGAACTGAGCAAAATACATGTTAGTAGGGAAGTGGTGTTAGGTAAATTGAAGGGATTAAAGACAGATAAATTCCCAGGGCCAGATGGTCTGCATCCCAGAGTGCTTAAGGAAGTAGCCCAAGAAATAGTGGATGCATTAGTGATAATTTTTCAAAACTCTTTAGATTCTGGACTAGTTCCTGAGGATTGGAGGGTGGCTAATGTAACCTCACTTTTTAAAAAAGGAGGGAGAGAGAAACCAGGGAATTATAGACCGGTTAGCCTAACATCAGTGGTGGGGAAACTGCTAGAGTCAGTTATCAAAGATGTGATAACAGCACATTTGGAAAGCGGTGAAATCATCGGACAAAGTCAGCATGGATTTGTGAAAGGAAAATCATGTCTGACGAATCCCATAGAATTTTTTGAGGATGTAACTAGTAGAGTGGATAGGGGAGAACCAGTGGATGTGGTATATTTGGATTTTCAAAAGGCTTTTGACAAGGTCCCACACAGGAGATTAGTGTGCAAACTTAAAGCACACGGTATTGGGGGAAAGGTATTGATGTGGATAGAGAATTGGTTGGCAGACAGGAAGCAGAGAGTGGGAATAAACGGGACCTTTTCAGAATGGCAGGCAGTGACTAGTGGGGTACCGCAAGGCTCAGTGCTGGGACCCCAGTTGTTTACAATATATATTAATGACTTGGATGAGGGAATTAAATGCAGCATCTCCAAGTTTGCGGATGACATGAAGCTGGGTGGCAGTGTTAGCTGTGAGGAGGATGCTAAGAGGATGCAGGGTGACTTGGATAGGTTAGGTGAGTGGGCAAATTCATGGCAGATGAAATTTAATGTGGATAAATGTGAAGTTATCCACTTTGGTGGCAAAAACAGGAAAACAGATTAGTATCTGAATGGTGGCCGATTAGGAAAAGGGAAGGTGCAATGAGAGCTGGGTGTCATTATACACCAGTCATTGAAAGTGGGCATGCAGATACAGCAGGCGGTGAAAAAGGCGAATGGTATGCTGGCATTTATAGCAAGAGGATTCGAGTACAGGAGCAGGGAGGTACTACTGCAGTTGTACAAAGCCTTGGTGAGACCACACCTGGAGTATTGTGTGCAGTTTTGGTCCCCTAATCTGAGGAAAAACATCCTTGCCATAGAGGGAGTACAAAGAAGGTTCACCAGATTGATTCCTGGGATGGCAGGACTTTCATATGTTGAAAGACTGGATGAACTAGGCTTATACTCGTTGGAATTTAGAAGATTGAGGGGGGATCTGATTGAAACGTATAAAAACCTAAAGTGATTGGACAGGCTAGATGCAGGAAGGTTGTTCCCGATGTTGAGGAAGTCCAGAACGAGGGGTCACAGTTTGAGGATAAAGGGGAAGCCTTTTAGGACCGAGATTAGGAAAAACTTCTTCACACAAAGAGGGTGAATCTGTGGAATTCTCTGCCACAGGAAACAGTGGAGGCCAGTTCATTGGCTATATTTAAGAGGGAGTTAGATATGGCCCTTGTGGCTAAAGGGATCAAGGGGTATGGAGGGAAGGCTGGTACAGGGTTCTGAGTTGGATGATCAGCCATGATCATACTGAATGGCGGTGCAGGCTCGAAGGGCCGAATGGCCTACTCCTGCACCTATTTTCTATGTTTCTATGTTTCTACCCCCAACCTTTGTGTCATCAGCAAATTTACTAACCCTTCCCTCCACTTCCTAATCCAGGTCATTTATAAAAATCACGAAGAGTAGGGGTCCCAGAATGGATCCCTGAGTCATCGACCTCCATGCAGAATATGACCCATCTACAACCACTCTTTGACTTCTGTGGGCAAGCCAGTTCTGGATCCACAAAGCAATGTCCCCTTGGATCCCATGCCTCCTTACTTGCTCAATAAGCCTTGCATGGGGTACCTTATCAAATGCCTTGCTGAAATCCATATACACTGCATCTACTGCTCTACCTTCATCAATGTGTTTAGCCACATCCTCAAAAAATTCAGTCAGGATTATAAGGCACGACCTGCCTTTGACAGAGCCATGCTGACTATTCCTAGTCATATTATGCTTCTCCAAACATTCATAAATCCTGCCTCACAGGATCTTCTCCATCAACTTACCAACCACTGAAGTAGGACTAAATGGTCTAAAATTTCCTGGGCTATCTCTACTCCCTTTCTGGAATAAGGGAAGGACATCTGCAATGCTCCAATCCTCTGGAACCTCTCCCGTCCTCATTGATGTTGCTACGATCATCGCCAGAGGCTCAACAGTCTCCTCCCTTGCTTCCCATAGTAGCCTGGTGAACATCCTGTCCAGTCCTGGTGACTTATCCAACTTGATGCTTTACAAAAACTCCAGCACAACCTCTTCCTTAATATCTACATGCTCAAGCTTTTCAGTTCGCTGTGTCATCCCTACAATCGCCAAGATCGTTTTGTTATGAATACTGAAGCAAAGTACTCATTAAGTACCTCTACTATCTCCTCCAGTTCCATACACACTTTTCCACTGTCACACTTGATTAGTCCTTTTCTCTCACGCCTTATTCTCTTACTTTTACATAATTGTAGAATGCCTTGGGGTTTTCCTTAAGCCTGCCCGCCAAGGCCTTCACATGGCCCCTTCTGGCTCTCCTAATTTCATTCTTAAGCTCCTTCCTGCTACCCTTATAATCTTCTAGATTTCTATCATTAGATAGTTTTTTTGAACCTTTCATAAGCTCTTCTTTTCTTCTTGAGTAGATTTACAACAGCCTTTGTACACCACGGTTCCTGTACCCTACCATCCTTTCCGTCTCATTGGAACATATCTATGCAGAACCCCACGCAAATATCCCCTGAATATTTGCCACATTTCTTCTGTATGTTTCCCTGAGAACATCTGTTTCCATTTTATGCTTCCAAGTTCTTGCCTGATAGCCTCATATTTCCTCTCACTCCAATTAAACGTTTCTCTAAATTGTCTGTTCCTATCCCTCTCCAATGCTATGGTAAAGGAGTTAGAATTGTGATCACTATCTCCAGAATGCTCTCCCACTGAGAAACCTGACACTTGACCAGGTTCATTTCCCAATACCAGTACAGCCTCTCCTCTTGTAGGCTTATCTACATAGTGTGACAGGGTCCTGAATTACCCCTATAAACTGTGCTTTTGAAAAGAGAGAGAGAGAGTTATTTAACACCAACATCTTGTTTTTAAGAGAGAGACAGAAAGAAAGAAAGAAAGAAAGAAAGAGAGAGAGACGAAGATTGCTTTGAGATGGTGTTATGAACCCCTAAGGTTCATATTTCCTTTGAATTGTCACCTTAAGGCATGAGGAGGAACTGAGACTAACTTTTGGATTTCTGCTGAGTTGGAAAGAGAGGGCACCGAGCAGCTCGTAAGTCGCTATGGTGAACAAGGACGGCGTTATCTGATGGACAATTGATGTTATGGTTTCTCTGGAGCATGTTTATACTTGCCAAGAACATCACCTGCTAGTGCATTCTTACGCAGACAAAGGAAGGAGGAGTTATTTGAGAGACAGTTGGTACTCAGTACGGTGAGATAAATAGAAGGTCAGATGATCGACCTGAGACACATGTTTTTGGACACTGAATGAGCTTTGTTGTGCCCACAGAAAAAGTGGGTTTTTGGAGGATCGATCAGGCAGATTGATCAGTGGCTCTTGCAGTGAGAAAAGGGAGTGACCGGTGGGGAGTTGCCCATGTGTCCAACCTTTGCCTAGGTTGATGATTCCACCACAGAGGAACGGTCCCCTTTGTTGAAGTCACAGTCAGTGACTTTTAAAGGATTTCAGAGGACAACGGGAAGATCGATGGCGTCAGCTGATCTGAAGACTCAAATCTTTCCCTCTCTATCTCTCCATCACTACTCAACTCAATACCACAAACTGAACTGAACTTTACTCATTATTGTAAGACTATCTACTTACCCCTAGACTTGAAGAAGCTTGGTTTTTATATATATTCCACACTTACTTATATATAATCATTGCTAACCTGTTTGATTTATCTACATTTATATTACTGTATTGCGTAGTTACTAATAAATAATATTAGTTAATAGCAATACTGGACTCCAAAGAGTTTATCATTTTGCTGGTTCGTTAACCCGTCACGGGGTACGTGATAATAGTGTGCCAAGAAAACTTTCTGAACACACCTAACAAACTCCACCCCACCTAATCCCCTCACTCTTGGGAGATGCCAATCAATATTTGGGAAATTAAAATCTCCCACCACAACAACCCTGTTATTGCTGATGTTATTGCAACTTTGCAGAATCTGTCTCCCTATCTGCTCCTCGATGTCCCTGTTACTATTGGGTGGTCTACAAAAAAAACACCCAATAGAGTTATTGATCCTTCCTGTTCCTAACTTCCACCCATGGAGACTCCGTAGACAACCCCTCCATGACTTCCTCCTTTTCTGCAGCCCTGACACTATCCCTGATCAACAGTGCCACACCCCCACCTCTTTTGTCTCCCTCCCTGTCCTTTCTGAAACATCCTAAGCCTGGCAATTGAAGTAACCATTCTTGCCCCTGCATCATCCAAGTCTCTGTAATGGCCACAACATCATAGCTCCAAGTGCTGATCCACGCTCTAAGCTCGTCTGCTTTGTTCATAATACTTCTCGCATTAAAATAGACACATCTCAAACCATTGGAAGGAAGTGTACAGTCATACTCTTTGGTAGAAGGGATAAAGGTGTGTAAACTATTTTCGAAACAAGGTGAAAATTCAAAAATCTGGTGTGCAAAGGGAATTGGGAGTCCTTGAGCAGGATTTCCTTCAGGTTACTTGCAGGCTGAGTCTGTGGTAAGGAAGGCAAATGCAAGGCTAGCATTCATTTCGAGAGCACTAGAATATAAATGCAAGGTTGAAATGCTGAAGCTTTATAAGGCATTGGTCAGATTGCACTTCGAGTATTGTGAGCAGTTTTGGGCTCCTTACCTAAGCAAGGATGTGCTAGCATTGGAAAGAGTCTAGGGGAGGTTCACAAGACTGGTCCTGAGAATGGAAGGGTTAACATATGAGGAGCATTTGATGGTCTGGGCGTAAACTTGCTGGAGATTAGAAGAATGAGGGGGATCAGGCTTACAGGAGTGAGATAGATCAGCTAAATGAATGGTGTCACAGCAACAACCTTGCACTCAATGTCAGTAAGACTGAAGAATTGATTGTGGACTTCAGAGAGCTTAAGGCAAGGGAACACACACTATTCCTCATAGAGGGATCAGAAGTGGATAGAGTGAGCAATTTCAAGTTCCTGAGCGTCAACATCTCTGAGGATTCATTCTGGGCCGAACATATTGATGCAGTTACAAAGAAGGCACAACAGCGGCTATATTTCATTAGGAGTTTGGGGAGATTTAGTATATTACCAAAGACACTCAAATTTCTGTGGATGTACTGTCGAGAGCAATCTAACTGGCTACATCACTGTCTGGTATGGGGGTGGGGGGGCACTGTACAGGATCAAAACAAGCTGCAGAAAGTTGTAACCTCAGTCAGCTCCATCATGGGCACCAGCCTCCCCAGCATCCAGGACATCTTTATGCAGCAATGTCTCAAAAAGGTGGCACCCATTATTAAGGACCCCCAACACCCAGAACACACCTTCTTCTCATTGCTACCACCAGGGAGGAGGTACAGGAGCCTGAAGACACACACTTTTTAATTCAGAAATCGCTTTTTCCCTTTTGCCATCAGATTTCTTAATGGACTTTGAACCCATGGACACTACCTCACTAACAAGAGAAAATCTGCAGATGCCGGAAATCCAAACAACACACAAAATGCTTGTGGAACTCAGCAGGCCAGGCAGCATCTATGGAAAAGAGTGTAGTCCATGTTTTGGGCTGAGACCCTTCATCAGGACTGGAGAAAAGAAAGAAGGTGGGAGGAGGGGAGGAAGAAACACAAGGTGAGTGGTGAAACGGGGAGGGCTGAAGTAAAGAGCTGCGATGTTGATTGGTCAAAGAGATACAGGACTGGAGAAGGGGGAATCTGATGGGAGAGGACAGAAGACCATAGAAGAAAGAAAAGGGGGAGAGCACCAGTGTGAGGTGATGGGCAGGTAAGGAGATAAGGTGAGAGAGGGAAATGGGAGTTGGGAATGGTGAAGGTGGGGTGGGGTAGCATTACCAGAAGTTCGAGAAATTGATGTTCATGCCATCAGGCTGGAGGCTAACTGGACAGAATATAATGTGTTGTTCCTCCAACCTGAGTGTGGTCTGCCATGGCGTGAGAGTAGAGGACTTTTTTTTTCTCTTTTTGCACTACTTATTTAATTTAACTTTAAAAATCTATATATTTATTGTAATTTTCATTTTCTATTATTTTGTATTACAATGTACTGCCGCTGTATAACAACAAATTTCATGTCAAATAGATAGATAGTTGCTTTATTGATCCCAAGGGAAATTACAGTGTCACAGAAGCAAAACAAGTGCACAGATATACAAATATTAGAAGAGAAGTAAGAAAGAATAAAAAATAAGTTAGCTCAAATAGCCGAATAAGAGGGGGTCATCACTTCCCTGCATATAGGTTGACTCATTATAGAGCCTAATGGCTGAGGGTAAGAATGACTTCATGTACTGCTCTTTGGAGCAGTGCAGTTGTCTTAGTCTATTACTAAAAGTGTTCCTCTGTCCAGCCCGATGCCAACCCCCTAGGCCTGAATCGACGAAGGAAGGTCCAGCCAAGGTGACAAGCAGAGGGTGAGAAACATTGTACAGAATTGCCAGGATTTTCCATCGGTCCTTTGTTCTACCACAGCCTCCAGTGTGTCCAGTTTGACTCCTATAACAGAGCCAGCCTTTCTAATCAGTTTATTGAGCCTGTTGGCATCACTTGTGTTGATGCCATTGCCCCAGCACATACCACATAGAAGATTGTACTGGCGACAACAGACTGGTAGAACAAGTGAAAGAGAGGCCACAGGACCTCAGTCTCCTCAGGAAGTAGAGACCACTATGGCCCTTCTTGTACACAGCCTCTGTGTTGGTGCTCCACTCAAGTCTGTCATCCAGGTACACCCTCAAGTACTTGTAGGTCTCACCACATCCATGTCCTCACCATCAATAGTAACAGGGAGCAGTGCAGGCTTAGTCTTCCTAAAGTCCATCACCTCCCTTTATACATGCAACTATTGCTGAGGCATCATAGAATTTCTGGAGATGACATGACTCAGTGTTGTATCTAAAGCCTAAAGAATACAGGGTAAACAGGAAGGGAGCCAATACTGTGGGGCCTCAGTGCTGCTCATAGCCATGTCTGACACACAGCTCTGAAGCTGCACAAACTGTGGTTTGCCAGTCAGATAGTCCATTATCCAGGAATCAATGGAAGTGCCAATCTGCATTGAACAGAGCTTTTTCCCCAGCAATGAGGGCTGTATGGTATTGAAGGCACTTGAGAAATCAAACAACATTGATCCTCACAGTGCTGTCCTGCTTATCCAAATGGGAGTTGGCTGTATTCAACAGGTAGATGACAGCATCATCGACTCCAATGTGCAGCTGGTAGGCAAACTGCAGGGAATCGAGGGCTGATTTGACCAGGGGTTGCAGGTGAGCCAGGACCAGCCTCTCTAGGGTCTTCATGATGTGTGAGGTCAGTAGTCATTCAAGACTTTCATTTGGCCCTTCTTGGGTACTGGGACCACATGTGATGTTTTCTACACACACAGGACCCTTTCCAGGCTGAGACTCAGATGGAAAATGTGCTGGAGAACTCCACACAACTGCTCAGCACATCCCTTCACGACCTTGGGGTTCACACCATCCAATGCTTTGCCATGTCTGAGTTTCCCCAGAGACCTTCTTACTTACTCAGTAGTGGAGGCTATTCACCTCCTCTCTCATCTCCATTCAGGCCCCAAATGAGGCAACACGTCACCTGTGAATCTTTTGGGGTGATCTATTGTATCTGGTGCCTCTGATGCAGCCTACTCCACATTGGTGAGACCCATCGTAAATTGGGGGACCGTTTCATCAAGCACCTCTGCTCAATCTGCCAAAAGTGGAAATTCCTGTTGTTCCAATATTTTAATTCTGATTCCCATTCCCATTCCGACATGTCAGTCCACGGCCTCTTCTTTTGCCATGATGAGGCCACGCTTGCGGTGCAGTGGCAACACCATATATGCCGTCTTGGTAGCCTCCAACCTGATGGCATGAACATCGACTTCTCCTTCTGTTAAAAAATAATTCTTTCCTCTTGCACCCCTCTTCTTTTATTCCCTATCTTGCCTCTTATCTCTTTTCACCTGTCTATCACCTCCTCCTGCTGCTCTTCCTTCCATGGTCTACTCTCCCGTCCTATTGGATTCCTTCCTCTCCAGCCCTTTACCTTTCCTACCCACCTGGCTGCACCTATCACCTACTAACTACCCTCCTTACCCCCCTACCACCTTTTTATGCTGGCATCTTCTTCCTACCTTTCCAGTCCTGAAGGAGGGCCTTGGCCCGAAATGTCAACTGTTTGTTCATTTCCATAGATGCTGCCTGACTTGCTGAGTTCCTCCGGTATTTTTTGTGTGTTGCTTTGGATTTGCAGCATCTTCAGACTTTCTTGTGTTTAAATATCTTATAACCCTACTTCACCACCCTATTTTTCCATTCAGGATCTTTAGCACTTGTACATGAATATTCAGTAGTTCCCACAACCCTTAGCATACACTATGTATGTATTCTAACCTTATCAGAACCCCAAAATATATTTCTTCACACTTATCCATCTGGCACTTTCCTACAGAATTTATCAGCTATGTAATGGCTATTACACTATGCTCATTTACTTACATTTGTGCCATTAATTCACCCTTTATTCAGATGAAGATCCTTCATTGTTATCCTTTTATCACTCTTACTCAAAGTCTAATTGAGGCGTCCTTTTATATTTAAATCCTATGCACCTTCTTGAGAAATTTGTATTTTCATTATTCCTCTCTCTCTCTCTCTCTCTCTCTCTCTTTCTCTCCCTCCCCCCCCCCCCCAACCTATCACTTGCCTTTCACAGCTCGCAGCACTGTCAATCTTGGGTCATACACAGATTTCAAAGTTTTGCCTTGTGGATGGCCCAATGTCCAGGTCAATATTATGAATTAAAAAAAAGA
Organism: Mobula hypostoma; assembly: GCF_963921235.1. NCBI lineage: Eukaryota > Metazoa > Chordata > Chondrichthyes > Myliobatiformes > Myliobatidae > Mobula > Mobula hypostoma. Next base: position 75,650,723 of record NC_086107.1, on the reverse strand, counting down.
TAAAACCTGACACTGATCTCTAAAAATGCCCTTATTTACACTCTCTAGTCCAAAAAACAACTGTTCAATGTAAGCTGGCGGTATCCATTACAAAGTCACATCCTTTTTATGCCATATGCTTCAACTTTACTGCTAAGTCTGCCTTACGAAAGTCCATATACTCCTATTAGCTATTATCACCTCAACTGATTTCTTTCATCAACAAATTCTACCAAATTAGTAAAACACAATTTATCCTTACAAAATAGTTAATGCTTGCTTTCCTCTGAGTGACTTTACTCCACTCCCAGATCAATGTTTCTAAAAGCTTTTGCACAACTGGGATGACATTCATGGACTGAGGTGCCGGGCTTGAAGGGTAGCATTCACCAGTCTCCAAACCACTGGCAGTGTCCAAAGAGCCCTTAGAAGTCAAAGTCTCTGAAATTCCACTTGTGTTTCCCCAGAATTCGGCAGTGTGACCTGTATTGTATTTATTATTTAATTAATATTGATTGATCAAGCATTCTTTGTTGATATACGGGTTATATGTAAGAAGTATGAGAATGGCATACGTCATTACACCACAACATCGTATGTGAGTGACTCACTAAACAAAATAAACCAAGTAGGCAAGGCATTTGATAAGATACCCCATGCAAGGCTTATTGAGAAAGTAAGGAGGCATGGGATCCAAGGGGACATTGATTTGTAGATCCAGAACTGGCTTGCCCACAGAAGGCAAAGAGTGGTTGTAGATGGGTCATATTTTGCATGGAGGTCAGTGACCAGTGGTGTGCCTCAGGGATCTGTTCTGGGATCCCTACTCTTTGTGATTTTTATAAATGCCCTGGATGAGGAAGTGGAGGGAAGGGTTAATAAATTTGCTGATGACACAAAGGTTGGAGGTGTTGTGGATAGTGTGGAGGGCTGGAGCGGAGCATCGATAGGATGCAAAACTGGGCTGAGAAGTGGCAGGTGGAGTTCAACCCAGATAAGTGTGAGGTGGTTCATTTTGGTAGGTCAAATATGATGACAGGATATAGTTGTAAGGGGGTTTTGACTCTTATGTTACTGCCAAGGCTAATTAAAATGGCCTCTTTGTTATGTTAATCTGGGGAATGCAGCTTTGTTGTGTTAAACGCTGAGAAAGTTTGCGCTAGCAGCATGTTTTGGTTTAGAGTGTGATAAGAAATATGTTATTAACCAGTTGGGATAGTTGTTATGGTTTTGGTGTATTTGAAGATACTGTATGCGCGGGGTTTTGGGGCAGAAGGCGGGAAAGCGAGACAGAGGATGGACGAGGTGCTGTGATGTCCGCTAATGGGGTCGGACCCCGAGGAGGGCGTTCAGCGAGGAGACGGAGACGGACTCGTGTGGAGCGTCTGGTCGACCACTGTTGTTGGTCCCAGGCGGCTGGTCGAGGTGGTCCGAGGGGTCATAGGGTGGAGAAGAAGGTCCTTGAGCTCCAACTGTTTTGTGCACCAAGAGATTGAACTTTGATAAGTGTGGCGCCTTTTATTTTCCTTTTATATTTTATTCTCTCTTAATTATATAGTTCCAGCAATATCTATAAACTGTAAATCATTTAATCGTATCTGGTGTATTGTCTGTTATTTGGGCGGGGTGGGGTACATCACACAGCATCCACACAAACGAATTATCCAGTTTGGCGGGGCTGAGGCTGTTTCCCTAAATGACAGCAATCCGAGCGACCCTGAGAGTGGCCGGGGGGGCGGGGGGGGGGGCTACATAGTATTAATGGTAGTATCTTGGCAGTGTGGAGGATCAGAAGGATCTTGGGATCCAAGTCCATAGGACACTCAGGTTGACTGTGTGGTTTAAGAAGGCATACGATGCATTGGCCTTCATCAACCATGGGATTGAGTTTAAGAGCCAAGAGGTAATGTTGCAGCTATATAGGACCCTGGTCAGACCCCACTGGAGTACTGTGCTCAATTCTGGTCGCCTCACTACCGGAAAGATGTGGAAACCATAGAAAGGGTGCAGAGGAGATTTACAAGGATGTCGCCTGGATTGGGGAGCATGCCTTATAAGAATAGGTTGAGTGAACTCAGCCTTTTCTCCTTGAAGCGATGGAGGATGAGAGGTGACCTGATAGAGGTGTACAAGGTAATGAAAGGTATTGATCATGTGTATAGTTCCCTGAAAGTGGAATCTCATGTGGATAGGGTGGTGAAGAAAGCTTTTGGTATCCTGGCCTTTATAAATCAGAGCATTGAGTATAGGAGTTGGGATGTAATGTTGAAATTGTAAAAGGCATTGGTGAGGCCAAATGTGGAGTATTGTGTACAGTTCTGGTCACCGAATTATAGGAAAGATGTCAATAAAATTGAGAGGGTACAGAGGAGATTTACTAAAATGTTGGCTGGGTTTCATCTCCTAAGTTACAGAGAAAGGTTGAACAAGTTAGGTCCTTATTCTTTGGAGCATAGAAGGTTGAGGGGGGACTTGATAGAGGTATTTAAAATTATGAGGGGGATAGATAGAGTTGACATGGATAGGCTTTTTCCATTGAGAGTGGGGGAGATTCAAACAAGAGGACATGAGTTGAGAGTTAAAGGGCAAAAGTTTAGGGGTAACATGAGGGGGAACTTCTTCACTCAGAGAGTGGTAGCTGTGTGGAATGAGCTTCTGGCAGAAGTGGTTGAGGCAGATTCGATGTTGTCGTTTAAAGTTGAATTGGATAGTGTTACGTACCCCGTAACTGGGTTGCCAAACCAGCAGAAATGGACCACTTAGTTGGAGTCTGGATTACTGGAACTAAGAAAGTTTTATTAAAGAAATAAGTAACATAGTACCCTAATCGTAAGGATATAAATGCAACAGGTTAGCAACAAGTTAGTAACCTTAAAAAGATTTACCCGTTTGGCAACAGTTGCCAATTCTGATTTCCTGGCATCTCCTAATGCCTCCAAGGTTGGCACCTTTAGGAATTCCTCAATCTCCATTTCTGCTGTTTGCCCTTTCTTTCTTTCGGGAATTTTAACCCAATCAATTTACCCAGTCCCAAATTTGGCATTCAAAATCGCGGACGAGATCCCCATTAATGTTACGTACCCCGTAACTGGGTTGCCAAACCAGCAGAAATGGACCACTTAGTTGGAGTCTGGATTACTGGAACTAAGAAAGTTTTATTGAAGAAATAAGTAACACAGTACTCTAATAGTAAGGATATAAATGCAACGGGTTAGCAATGATAAAACACACATGTGCACAGAACTAGGGTAATAGGAATCAAAAAGCTCTATCGCAGTCAAGGGGTAAAATGATCAGTCTCAAGTGACGCAGAGTTCAGTTCAGCTTAGTACAGTTCGCAGTAATCGCTGTTGTGCCGTTGGAGAAAGAGAGAAATAATATGCAAATCTGATTCAGACAGACCTTTGTTCTTCGCAGTTAGCTTTCGGGCGAACCCTTTTATGTCTTCTGTGGTCACCGACTGTGACCCCTCCATTCCGGATATGACCGTTCTCCCGCGGTGAACCCGGCACCCAGGCAAAGGCGGACACACACACCAGGTTCCCCCCGATCGTACCTTTTCATCCTGTGCGTCTATGGTCGGTTCCCATGACCAGACCTCCAGACGCACCAACTTGTGGGGGCACACTGCTTTTCCAGGGTCTCGTTATCCCGTGATCTTGTGGTGTCTGTTGTGCCTTAGCGAACCTGTTCCTTTTATCCCCCTGCTGGGGTATCACCTGTCCATCAAACTCCAAACAGTTCAGGTTCAAAGCAACCGATCTGTCAATACTCTTAATTGTGTTTCTCTTCCGTTATCTCTCTCTCCACTCTCATTAACATTTTGAACGCTTCTCCATTGTCTCCCTTATCTCTCTCATCAGTATCAATCTTCTGATAACGGTTTGTTGTCACAATAGCTATATGGACAGGAAAGGAATGGAGGGTTATGGGCTGAGTGCAGGTCGGTGGGACTAGGTGAGAGTAAGAGTTCAGCATGGACTAGAGGGGCCGAGATGGCCTGTTTCCCCAGGGTTGAAATGGCTAGCAGGAGAGGGCATAGTTTTAAGGTGCTTGGAAGTAGGTACAGAGGAGATGTCAGGGGTAAGCTTTTTATCCAGAGTGGTGAATGCATGGAATGGGCTGCTGGTGGCAGTGGTGGGGTCGGATACAGTAGGGTCTTTTAAGAGACTCCTGAATAGGTACATATAGCTTAGAAAAATAGAGGGCTATAGGTAACCCTAGGTAAGGACATGTTTGGCACAGCATTGTGGGCTGAAGGGCCTGTATTGTGCTCTAGGTTTTCTATGTTTCTATCTCCGGGCTCTTGTGAGTTTCTTCTGCTTGGTTTCTGAAGTTACAAAACATAGCAGTGGGGATGAGCAAGTTTTAAAATGAACCTGCGAAGACTACCTACCTGTTGAAGCATTGCGGGTTTTTCTTTGGAAGGTGGTGAGAGATGTGTATGTTTTTAAAAAAAGCGCAGCACGTGTTTCTTTGAAGGAGAGAGAGGCGGTCGAGTTCAAAAAAAGGTAGAAAATCGACAAAATTCATGGGTTCATAAACAGTGAGTGCAGAGTGATGATAATAGTAATTTTTTAAAAAGCAGAAATGTTTGCCTACATTGGAAAGATAGACATGTTTGATTGCGCAACAGATAACTGGATGATGTATACTGAAAAAACTGAGCAGTATTTTGAAGCAAATGAAATAGTCAATGAAAAGTGAGAGCCAGTGTTACGGAGTACAATAGGTGAAAAAGCATACAGCTTGCTTGGAAGTTTAACTGCTTTAACCAAACCAGCCAAAATAACCTTTGCTGATATATGAATGCAATGCAGAAACATTAAGAAACAGCAAGGATAAAAGGACCCTGATATTAGGTTAGATTAGATTAGATTATGAAGACACTCAGTCCTCATTTATTGTCATTTAGAAATGCATGCATGCATGAAGAAATGATACAATGTTCCTCCAGAGTAATATCACACAAAAACAGGACAAACCAAAGACTAACACTGACAAAACTGCATAATTGTAACATGTAGTTACAGCAGTTCAAAACAATACCATAATTTGATAAAGAACAGAGCATGGGCACAGTAAAAAAAAGATCTCAAGTCCCGATCGACTCCTATAGTCCCTGATAGCAGGTGGCAAAAAGGGAGAAACTCCCCTGCCATAAACCTCCGGGAATCGTCAACTGACAACTGCCGATGCATTGGATGCACCCGACCACAGTCAACTGAGTCTGTCCGAAAACTTCGAGCCTCCGACCCGCCCCTCCGATACAGCCTCCGGAGTGCCATCCTCTGCTGAGCACCTTCGACCTCATCCCGGCCACCAAAACAAGCAAAGCCAAGGACTCAGAGGCCTACTCCTCCAGAGATTCTGGATCACACAGTAGCAGCGGCAGCGAAGCAGGCATTTCAGAAGTTTCACCAGATGTTCCTCCGTGCTCTCACGTCTGTGTCCATCAAATCAGAATTGTGCACGTTACCCTACTTGACAAATACAGATATCATTCCGGAGCGGCCGTGCGTGCTGCGTCACACTACCACCTTCTCCTCCTCATACAGGTCTTCCAACAGTAGCTGAGATGTGGACCACAGATTGCAACAGGAAATAGAAAAGGCATATCAAAAGGGTAATATTATGATAGTCATGTGAGATTTCAACATGCAGGTCAATTGGGAAAATTAGGTTGGTAATGGATCTCAAGGGAGTGAGTTTGTTGAATGCCCATGAGATGGCTTTTTAGAGCAGTTTGTCATTGAGCCTACTAGGGGATCAGTTATATTGGATTAGGTGTTATTGTAATGAACTGGAGGTAATTAGATAGCTTAAGGTAAAAGAACCCTTAGGAGGCAGTGATCACAGTATGATTGAGTTCAACTTGAACTTTGATAGGGAAAAAGTAAAGTATGACATAGTATTTCAGTAGAGTAAAGGAAATTGCAGTGGTATGAGAGAAGAGTTGGCCCAAGTAAATTGGAAAGAGCTGCTGGCAAGGATGACAGCAGAACAGCAATGGCTTGAGTTTCTGAGAAAATGAGGAAGGTGCTGAACAGATGTATTCCAAAAGCAAAGAAATACTCGAATGGTAAAATAGTACAACTGTGGCTGACAAGGGAAGTCGAAGCTAATGTAAAAGAGAGAGCAAAAGAGAGACCATCAACAACACAAAAATTAGTGAAAAGACAGAGGATTGGGAAGCTTTTAAAAACCTACAGAGAGCAACTAAAAGAATCATTAGGAGGGAAAAGATGAAATATCAAAGCCAGCTAGCAAAGAATATCAAAGTGGATAGTAAAAGCTTTATCAAGTATGTAAAAAATAAAAGAGAGATGAGAGTGGATATAGGACTGCTAGAAAATGAGGCTGGAGAAATAATAATGGGGTACAAGAAGGTGGCAGATGAACTAAATGAGTATTTTGCATTAGTCTTCACTGTGGAAGACACTAGCAGTGTGCCAGATGTTGAAGGGTGTGAGGGAGAGAAGTGAGTGCAGTTACTATTACAAGAGAGAAGGTGCTCAAAAAGGGTGCATAAGTCACCCGGACCAGATGAACTGCACCCAAGGGTTCTGAACGAGACAGTTGTAAAGATTGTGGAGGCATTAGTAAATATCTTTCAAAAAACATTGGACCCTAGAATGGTGCCGGAGGACTGGAAAATTGCAAATGTCACTCCATTCTTTAAGAAAGGAGCAAGTCAGCAGAAAGGAAATTATAGACCAGTTAGCCTGACCGCAGTGATTGGGAAGATGTTGGAGTAAATTGTTAAGGATGAGGTTATGGAGTACTTGGTGACACAGGACAAGATAGGACAAAGTCAGCATGGTTTCCTAAGGGAAAAACTTACCTGTTGAATGTCTTGGAATTCTTTGAGATGTTACGTACCCCGTAACTGGGTTGCCAAACCAGCAGAAATGGATCACTCAGTTGGAGTCTGGATTACTAGAACTAAGAAAGTTTTATTAAAGAAACAAGCAACACAGTACTCTAATCAAAAGGATAATAAATGCAACAGTTCAGCAATGATAAACACACATGTACACAGAATTAAGATAACAGGATCAATCAAGCTCTATCGTTGTCTAGGGGTAAATGACCAGTTTCAAACTGATGCAAAGTTCAGTTCAATTTAGTTCAGTTCAGTTCGCAGACAGTGGAGGGAAGGAGAGAGAGAGCAAAAACGAACGAATATTCAAAACGGCTTCCACACACAGACCTTTGCAGTCAGCTTTCAGGTGAGTCCTTTGTGATGTCATCTGAGGTCACCGACCGTGACCCCTCCGTTTCCCGATACGATCGTCTCTCTGCGGTGAACCTGGCACCCAGGCAAGGGTGGACACACACCAGGTTCCCGCCAGTCGTGCCTTTCCACCCTGAGCATCTATGGCCTGGTCCCGCAACCGGCCTTCCAAAACTTCCCACCGACTGGTGAGAGACGCACCGCTTCCAGGGTCTCGTTACCTCGGGTGTCGTGTGTGCCTTGCCTTAGCGAACCTGTCCCTTTTTATCCCCCTGCTGGGGTATCGCCTGTCCATCACTTCAAACAGTTCAGGGTTCAAAGGGGGAGCCGATCTTGACAGCTCTCTCCTTCTGTTACTCTCTCTCCCGTACCTTCATTAATATCTCCAAATGCTGCACCATTGTTTTCCTTATCTCTCTCTCTCCTGAAGACAGGTGGCAGACCAACTGCTGATCCCACTGGTGCCAGCACAGGACAGCTAACATCTTAATCTATGTGTATTCTTGTCACGCTTCCCCCCTTTAAAGGATTTTTACCGGGGGTAAAAATTACAAACATGAATACATTATTTGATACGCACAAATACACATCTTTATCAGCTATTTGGCTAATACAGCGAATTTGAAGTTGTCAACACCTGGCAGACAGTCAGCCATCACATTTTCTGTTCCTTTTATATGTGTTATCAATAATCCCTTAGACCAGGCTCCAACTTAGCAAACTTCATAGTGGCCAAAAACACTGATGAATTGCGATCAATGTAACATCTCATTGGGTTTCGTCCCGGACCACAATAACAAGGGTCGTCCCATTCCGACTTAGTTTTCTCTCGCAAGGGCTTCGTAGGAGGGGGAGGGGTAGTAACTGCGGCGTTATTGCAAAACTTCCTACAGTACCCCACCATCTCCAAGAGCCTTCTGAGGGCCGTCTTGTCTGTCGGGGTTGGGATGTCAGAGATAGCCCGCACTTTAGCTTGCATCGCTGCCAGCTGCCCCTGTGTCACCACAATTCCCAGATAAGTGACCTTAGTGTGGCCGAACTCATTTTTTTCAAGGTTCACTATCAAGCTGGCTTCAGACAGCCGTATTACATCGCCAATACACACCTCTGTGTTCGTCAGCCCTTTCGTCACAGAATTACTCATTCTATAGGGCTGTTGCTCGCTAGTCTGACCTAGTGTAGCAAGCACTACCCAACGTCCCAGTTCTTTGCATTGCCTTGGGACAATCAAACACACGTGTGCGAGTCATTTAATTACTTCTCCTAAGGAGTCGCTTTGTTCGGGGATTAAGGGAGAGACCTTATCAGCAGAGCTGGCCAAAACAATAGCCTTCTCCCATCTGGTTGATACCATACTCATCTTTTCCAAATGTTTTTTTTCTCTTATCGGGGGACCCTAGCTTAATTGATTTCCACGCTAACACCGACTAGGTTTGTTAGCATATCAAAAGCCTGTGACCGTCTCAGTTCGCGTTGGTCATAATCAATAACATCCTTCCTCCTGGGCAGCCGGTAAACCTCTTTCATGATTCCACCAACTGTTTCCTCCAGCACCGCAAAATGTCCACCGGGGGCCAGGTTAAAAATCTTATCCTCATAACTCTTTTGCACCACCCCCCATTCCTCATCTGCGGGTACGGTACTTGGTTTCCCTTTCTTCCTTAGCACTTCCTCCTCCACCAAAACCATCAGTCCCTTGTCTCGCTCCTGCGCGTGCACAAATTCCTTCCTGGCTAATGCTAAGTCTGTCTCAGCTCCCTCACTACCTCTTGTTTCACTACACTCCTTCTTTTCACTTTCTACCCCCTTCTCGTACAAGGCTGGCAGAAATGTCTCAGCTAGATTTACTACCGCAGTCCCGTGATGAACCTGTGAGTCCATGGGCGGGGCCTCAATGCTGGCAGGCTGACCTGTCAATCTCTTGGCTGGGAACACGATTCCCCCGGCGAGGTCATTACCGAGCAAGACTTCCACGCCTTTCATCAGTAATTCGGGCCTCACCCCGATCATGACTAGTCCAGAGACCAGGTTGCTTTGTAAGTGTATCTGGTGCAAAGGGACGGCCTCTGTCCCTTCCCCAATACCTTTGACCTTGACCTCCCCAGTCTGGGTCTCTGAGCTAAACTCTAATACACTCTTCAGTATCAGTGACTGACACGCTCCCATGTCTCTCCAGATCCGCACTGGAACTGGTTTTAACCCCTCCTTCACCGACACCAATCCGGCCGAGATAAACTTCTCGCGCCCTTCCTGAACTTTGGCAGACCTGTCCTCTCCTAGTGGTTCGTTTACCAGCTCGATACAGCCAGTCAAAATCGCCGTTTTTCCTTACCCCGTCTCCTTCTTTGGGGCAAAGCACCTGGACACAAAGTGTCCGACTTTCCCGCAATTATAACAGACGACCCCAGGAGACTTCCTACCAGACTGCTCCCGGTCTACCTTATCCTTCTCACTAGTCCCCGGCTTACTTTCTGACTTTTCTGGCGGACTCTCCCTGCTGTCCTGACTACCCTTCTGGTAGCCTTTACTCGGGGAAAACTTCATTTTATGCGTCAACGCGTACTCATCCGCTAACTTAGCAGTTGCGGCTAACGTGGCCGCCTCTTTCTCATCTAGGTAGGGTCTCATACCCTCAGGGACACAACCTTTAAACTGCTCAATCAGGATCAGCTGTAGCAGTCTGTCATAATCCCCATCTACCCCTTTCGAGGCGCACCAACGCTCACAATATGTCTGCATCTCACGGGCAAACCCTAAATACGTGCAGTCCCACTGCTTCCTCGCATTCCGGAACCTCTGCCGGTATGCCTCCGGGACCAACTCATAAATCCTGAGGATGGCCTCTTTCACCACCTCGTACCTCTGGGTGTCATCAAATGGGGGAACCAGCCTAACCTCCTGGGTCGCCCGGAACCCTCCACCTTGGTTTGGCACGGGCCCCTGCTCTGCCCTTATCCTTAACTTCTCCAGCTCAAATTCCCTTTCCCTCTGTTTCTCCTCTCGCTCCTACTGTCTCTCTCTCTCTCTCTCTCTCTTGCCTTTCTAACTCTCTCTCCTCCTCTTCTCACTCCAACTGTCTGTCCCTCTCTTTCACTTCTCGCTCCGACTGCCGTACCCGGAACTCGTGCTCGAGTCTCAGTTTTTCAAGCTGCACCTGTACCGCGTCTCCAGCAGGTTTTTCAATAGACACCACCTCCAGCTTGCCTTGGGGAAACAAACCTTTAGATACATAGTGCTCTACGATAGCTCTGTGTATCTCCTCTCTCCTCATTGTTGACTTCCCCTTAGCAAGATTCAACCGTTTGGCCACAGCTACCAATTCCGATTTCCCGGCATCCTCTAATGCCTCCAAGGTCGGCGCCTTTATAATTTCCTCAGCCTCCATTTCTGCTGTTTGTCTTTTCTTTCTTTCGGGAATTTTGACCCAATCAATTTACTCCATCCCAAACTTAGCGTTCAAAATCGCGGACGAGAACCCCACTTAACTGGGTTGCCAAACCAGCAGAAATGGATCACTCAGTTGGAGTCTGGATTACTAGAACTAAGAAAGTTTTATTAAAGAAACAAGCAACACAGTACTCTAATCAAAAGGATAATAAATGCAACAGTTCAGCAATGATAAACACACATGTACACAGAATTAAGATAACAGGATCAATCAAGCTCTATCGTTGTCTAGGGGTAAATGACCAGTTTCAAAGTGACGCAAAGTTCAGTTCAATTTAGTTCAGTTCAGTTCGCAGTAATCGCTGTCGTGGGAGATGGACAGTGTGGGGGGAGGGGGGAAGGAGAGAGAGAGCAAAACGAATGAATATTCAAACGGCTTCCACACAGACCTTCGCAGTCAGCTTTCGGGTGAGTCCTTTGTGATGTCATCTGAGGTCACCGACCGTGACCCCTCCGTTTCCCGATACGATCGTTTCTCTGCGGTGAACCTGGCACCCAGGCAAGGATGGACACACACCAGGTTCCCGCCGATCGTGCCTTTCCACCCTGAGCGTCTATGGCCTGGTCCTGCAACCGGTCTTCCAAAACTTCCCACCGACTGGTGAGAGACGCACCGCTCCAGGGTCTCGTTACCTCGGGTGTCGTGTGTGCCTTGCCTTAGCGAACCTGTCCCTTTTTATCCCCCTGCTGGGGTATCGCCTGTCCATCACTTCAAACAGTTCAGGGTTCAAAGGGGGAGCCGATCTTGACAGCTCTCTCCTTCTGCTACTCTCTCTCCCGTCCCTTCATTAACATCTCCAAATGCTGCTCCATTGTTTTCCTTATCTCTCTCTCTCCTGAAGACAGGTGGCAGACCAACTGCTGATCCCACTGGTGCCAGCACAGGACAGCTAACATCTTAATCTATGTGTATTCTTGTCACAGAGATTACAAGTAGAATAGATAAAGGAGATGCAGTGGATGTTGTATATTTGGATTTTCAGAAGGCCTTTAACAAGGTGCCACACATGAGGCTGCTTACCAAGGTAAGAACCCATTGCATTACAGGATAGTTAGTGGCACTGTTAGAGCATTGGCTGATTGGTAGGAGGCAGTGAGTGGGAATAAGGTACAGGTACAGGAGGAAGCTTGAGTGGAAACTGCAGCAGAACAACATGAGAGAGGTCTGGAGGGGGACGAGGACCATCACTGGGTTCCGGCAAACTAGCAACAGAGGAGCTGAAGGCAGTGTGGACAGGGCCAATGAACTTAACCTGTTCTTTAACAGATTTGACACTGTGGCCCCTGCCCACCCCCCACATGAGTCATCTGTTGTCAGCCCCCAACCAACACATATTCCACTCTCCCCTCCTACCCCTCCTCACAGTCCCCCACCCTGCTCTCATGACTATACCCCTTCCCCACACGAAACCACCACGGTGGGCTTCACAGTTGAACAGGTGAGAAGACAGCTGAAACGTCTCAACCCAAGCAAGGCTGCAGGACCAGATGGTGTCAGTATCAGGGTGCTCAAAGCCTGTGCCCCTCAGCTATGTGGAGTACTTCGCCATGTATTCAACCTGAGCTTGAGGCTCCGGAGGGTTCCTGTGCTGTGGAAGACGTCCTGCCTTGTCCCTGTGCCGAAGACGCCGCGCCCCAGCGGCCTCAATGACTACAGACCGGTGGCATTGACCTCCCACATCTTGAAGACCCTGGAGAGATTTGTTCTGGAGTTGCTCCGGCCTATGGTCAGGCCACACTTAGATCCTCTCCAGTTCACCTACCAGCCCCAACTAGGAGTTGAGGATGCCATCGTCTACCTGCTGAACCGTGTCTACGCCCACCTGGACAAGCCAGCCAGCACTATGAGGGTCATGTTTTTTGACTTCTTCAGTGCGTTCAACACCATCCGCCCTGCTCTGCTGGGGGAGAAGCTGACAGCGATGCAGATGGATGCTTCCCTGGTATCATGGATTCTTGATTACCTGACTGGCAGACCACAGTACGTGTGCTTGCAACACTGTGTGTCCGACAGAGTGTTCAGCAGCACTGGGGCTCCACAAGGGACTGTCTTGTCTCCCTTTCTCTTCACCATTTACACCTCGGACTTCAACTACTGCACAGAGTCTTGTCATCTTCAGAAGTTTTCGGATGACTCTGCCAGAGTTGGATGCATCAGCAAGGGAGATGAGCCTGAGTACAGGGCTACTGTAGGAAACTTTGTCACATGGTGTGAGCAGAATTATCTGCAGCTTAATGTGAAAAAGACTAAGGAGCTGGTGGTAGACCTGAGGAGGGCTAAGGTACCGGTGACCCCTGTTTCCATCCAGGGGGTCAGTGTGGACATGGTGGAGGATTACAAATACCTGGGGATACGAATTGACAATAAACTGGACTGGTCAAAGAACACTGATGCTGTCTACAAGAAGGGTCAGAGCCGTCTCTATTTCCTGAGGAGACTGAGGTCCTTTAACATCTGCCGGACGATGCTGAGGATGTTCTACGAGTCTGTGGTGGCCAGTGCTATCATGTTTGCTGTTGTGTGCTGGGGCAGCAGGCTGAGGGTGGCAGACACCAACAGAATCAACAAACTCATTCATAAGGCCAGTGATGTTGTGGGGATGGAACTGGACCCTCTCACGGTGGTGTCTGAAAAGAGGATGGTGTCTGAAAAGAGGATGCTGTCTAAGTTGCATGCCATCTTGGACAATGTCTCCCATCCACTACATAATGTACTGGGTGGGCACAGGAGTATATTCAGCCAGAGACTCATTCCACCGAGATGCAACACAGAGCATCATAGGAAGTCATTCCTGCCTGTGGCCATCAAACTTTACAACTCCTCCCTTGGAGGTCAGACACCTTGAGCCAATAGGCTGGTCCTGGACTTATTTCATAATTTACTGGCATAATTTACATGTTACTATTTAACTATTTATGGTTTTATTACTATTTATTATTTATGGTGCAACTGTAACAAAAACCAGTTTCCCCTGGGATCAATAAAGTATGACTATGACTATGACTATGACTAAAAGGGGCATTTTCTGGTTGGCTGCCAGTGATTAGTGGTGCTCCGCAGGGTTCGGTGTTGGGACTGCTTCTTTGTATACTGTATAACAATTATTTAGATAATGGAATATACGGCTTTGTTGCCAAGTTTGCAGATCATACCAAGATTGGAGAGGCAGATAGTGTTGAGGTAACAGGTAGGCTGCAGAAGGGCTTAGAGAATGGGCAAGAAAGTGGCAAATGAAATACAGTGTTGGAAAATACATGGTCATGCACTTTGGTAGAAGAAATAAATGTGCAGACTATTTTCTAAATGGGGAGAAAATCCAAAAATCTGAGGTGCAAAGAGAGCTGGGAGTCCTTGTGCAGAACACCCTAAAGATTAACTTGCAGTTGAGATGGTGATGAGGAAGGCAAATGCAATGTTAGCATTCATTTCAAGAGGTCTAGAATACAAGAGAAGCGATGTGATGCTGAGGCTTTATAAGGCATTGGTGAGGCCTCACTTTTAGTATTATGAACGTTTCTGGGCTCCTGATCTAAAAGATGTGCTGAAAATTTTTTTTTTACCCTTGCAGTTTATTAACTCCACCCATAAAGATTCAACATTCTCTGACCCGATGTCACCTCTTTTAGAAGACGTAATTCCATCTCTTATCAACAGAGCCACCCCACCCCCTATGCCTTCCTGCCTGTCCTTTTGATATGAAGTATATCCTTTGTTGTTAAGCTCCCAATTATGACCCTCTTTCAGCCAAAACTCAGTGATGCCCACAATGTGATACTGACCAATCTCTAATTGCACCACGAGTTCATCTACCTTATTCTGAATGCTACGCACATTTAAATACAGCACTCTCAGTCCTGCATTCTCCGCCATTTTGAATTTTGTCTCTGTGGTACAATTTAAGTCTTTGCTCTGTCTGCATTTGTACCCAATCATTGGCTTGTCCTTCTTTACATTCGTGTTACACCCATCACCTACTTGTAAACCTGCTGGCTCATCCTCAGCTCTATCTTACTGGTTCCCAACCCCCTGTCATATTAGTTTAAACCACCCCCAACAGCTCTAGTAAATCTGCCTGCAAGAATGTTGGTCCCCCTCAGATTCAAGTACAATCTGTCCCGTTTATACAGGTCACACCTGCTGCAGAAGAGGTCCCAATTATTCAGAAATCTGTATCCCTGCCCCCTGCTCGAATTCTTCAGCCACACATTTATCCTCCACCTCATTCTATTCCTATCCTCATTGTCGCATGGCACAGGCTGCAATCCCGAGATTACTACCCTTGGGGTCCTATTTCTGAACTTCCTTCCTAAATCCCTGCATTCTGTTTTCAGGACCTCCTCCCTTTTTCTACCTATGTTTTTTGTACCAATATGTATCACGGCTTCTGGCTGCTCACCCTCCCTTTTCAGGATATTGTAGATGTGTTCAGAAACATCGCGGACCCTGGCAGCAGCAATGAAACTACCATCTGTGTTTCGTTTTTGCGTCCACAGAATCGCCTGTCTGTTCCCCTGTTACTGATGCCATCCTATTCAGTTCCCTATCCCTCTGAGCCAAAGGCATGGCCACTGTTGCTTCCCCCAGGTAGGTCATCCCACCCAACAGTGCTCAAAATGGAGTACTTATTGTTGAGGGGGATGGCCACAGGGATGCTCTCCACAATTTGACATTCTCCTTACCATCTCCTGACAGTCACCCATTTATCTGTCTCCTGTGGCCTTGTGGTGACTACCATCCTGTAGCTCCTGTCTATCACCTCCTCACTTTCCCTAGCAAGCCGAAGGTCATCGAGCTGCAGCTCCAGTTCCTCTGAGCTGCATATAAAAAACTGCCAATGCTGGAATCTGGAGCAAAAACCAAGCTGCTGGAGGAACTCAGAATGAGCTACCTTACTGTTTGTTCCATTATGTTCTTCTTCTTGGGAGTGCATCCTGAGCACTCTGTGAGGTGGTAGGTGAGATACCAGTATGAACCTACAATAATAATAAAAAAACAAGCTATTGGAGGAGTTCAGTGGGTCAGGCCAAATTTGTTGGGGAAAGTGGACAGTTGGTTTCCAAATGAAGGCTATCAATCTGAAATACCTACTGTCCATTGCTAATTATACCTCTGGTTAAATTTGTTGTCATAAGCACAAGAACATGTATACACAGGTGCAATGAAAAACTTACTTGCAGCAGCATCACAGTCACATAGATAGTTCAAACGCAGTGGAGATCGGGGGCAAACCAAAGGTGCACTTTTCTCTTTGAAATGTGTTTTTTATGATTGTAAGTCTATATTGTACTCCAACAACTACAGCTACAGCAGATCTATCACATCGATGATCTGTTCATTGTTCAGACTGCCAGTGAGGTATCAAAGGAGCTGGCCGATGAGTCAAAGAAGGAAAATCCAGAGCTTTGCCAGGTGAATAAGCCAGTGGGCGGCTGAGAGAAGGAGAAGGTTGCGAATGGGTCAGGGAAAGAAAAGTTAGCGGGCAGGACGGAGATGCAGAAGTTGGTGGGCGGGTCGGAAAAGGAGAAGTTGGCGGATGGGTCAGAGTAACAGAAGTTGGTGGGTGGGTCAGAGAAGGAGAAGTTGGTGGGTGGGTCAGAGAAAGAGAAGTTGGCAGGTGGGTCAGAGAAGGAGAAGTTGGCAGGTAGGTCAGAGAAGGAAAAGCCAGGGGGTGGGTCGGAGAAGGAGAAGTTGGCGGGTGGGACAGAGAAGGAGAAGTTATCGGGTGGGTCGGAATAGGAGAAGTTGGCGGGTAGTTCGGAGAAGGAAAAGCCGGTGGGTGGGTCGGAGAAGGAGAAGTTGCAGGGTGGGTCAGAGAAGGAAAAGCCAGCAGGTGGGTCAGAGAAGGAAAAGCCGCTTGGTGGATTGGAGAAGGAGAAGTTGGCGGGCAGGTCAGAGAAGGAGAAGTTGACAGGTGGGTCAGAGAAGGAATAGCCAGCGGGTCAGAGAAGGAGAAGTTGGTGGGTGGGTTAGAGAAGGAAAAGCCAGCGGGTCGGTCGGAGAAGGAAAACCCAGCAGGTGGGTCGGAGAAAGAGAAGTTGACGGGTGGGTCAGAGAAGAAGAAGTTGGCGGGTGGGTCGGAGAAGGAGAAGTTGGCGGGCAGGTCGGAGAAGTTGAAGTTGGCGGGCAGGTCAGAGATGGAGAAGTTGGCGGGTGTGTCAGAGAAGGTAAAGCCAGTGGATGGGTCGGAGAAGGAGAAGCTGGCGGGTGGGAGGCAGAAGGAGAAGTTGGCGGGTGGGTCAGAGAAGGAGAAGCTAGCCGATGGGTCGGAGAAGGAGAAGTTGGCGGATGGGTCAGAGAAGGAAAAGTCAGTGGGTGGGTCGGAGAGGGAGAGGTTGGCGGGTGGGACAGAGAAGCAGAAGTTGGCGGGTGGGTCAGAGAAGAAAAACCCAGCACGTGGGTCGGAAAAGGAGCAGTTGGTGGGCAGGTCAGAGAAGGAGAAGTTGCGGGGTGAGTCAGAGAAGGAAAAGTTGGAAGACGAGTCAGAGAAGGAGAAGTTGGCGGGCAGGTCGGAGAAAGAGAAGTTGGCGGGTGGGTCAGAAAAGGAGAAATTAGCGGGTGCGTCGGAGAAAGAGAAGTTGACGGGTGGGACAGAGAAGGAATAGCCAGTGGGTCAGAGAAGGAAAAGTTGGTGGGTGGGTTAGAGAAGGAAAAGCCAGCGGGTCGGTCGGAGAAGGAAAACCCAGCGGGTGGGTCGGAGAAGGAGAAGTTGACGGGTGGGTCAGAGAAGGAGAAGTTGGCGGGTGGGTCAGAGAAGGAGAAGTTGGCAGGTGGGTAAAAGAAGGAGAAGTTGGAGGGCAAGTCGGAGAAGGAAAAGTTGGCGGGTGGGTCAGAGAAGGAAAAGTCGGTGGGTGGGTCGGAGTAGGAGAAGTTGGCGGGCAGGTCAGAGAAGGAGAAGTTGGTGGGTGGGTCAGTGAAGGAGAAGTTGGTGGACGGATCAGAGAAGGAGAAGTTGGCGGGCAGGTCGGAGAAGAAGTTAGCGGGTGGGGCGGAAAAGGAGAAATTGGCGGGTGCGTCGGAGAAAGAGAAGTTGATTGGTGGGTCTGAGAAGGAATAGCCAGCGGGTCAGAGAAGGAGGTGTTGGTGGGTGGGTTAGAGAAGGAAAAGCCAGTGGGTAGGTTGGAGAAGGAGAAGTTGATGGGTGGGAGAGAAAAGGAGAAGTTGGCGGGCAGGTAGGAGAAGTTGAAGTAGGCGGGCAGGTCGGAGATGGAGCAGTTGGCGGGCAGGTCAGAGAAGGAAAAGTTGGCGGGTGGGTCAGTGAAGGAGAAGTTGGTGGATGGGTCAGAGAAGGAGAAGTTGGCGGGCAGGTCGGAGAAGAAGTTAGCGGGTGGGTCGGAAAAGCAGAAATTGGCGGGTGCGTTGGAGAAAGAGAAGTTGATTGGTGGGTCTGAGAAGGAATAGCCAGCGGGTCAGAGAAGGAGAAGTTGGTGGGTGGGTTAGAGAAGGAAAAGCCAGCAGGTCCGTCGGAGAAGGAAAAGCCAGTGGGTGGGTTGGAGAAGGAGAAGTTGGCGGGCAGGTAGGAGAAGTTGAAGTTGGCGGGCAGGTCGGAGATGGAGAAGTTGGCGGGCAGGTAGGAGAAGTTGAAGTTGGCGGGCAGATCGGAGATGGAGAAGTTGGCGGGCAGGTCAGAGAAGGAGAAGTTGGCGGGTGGGTCAGAGAAGGAGAAGTTGGTAGACGGGTCAGAGAAGGAGAAGTTGGCAGGCAGGTCGGAGAAGGAGAAGTTGGCGGGTGGGTCGGAAAAGGAGAAATTAGCAGGTGCGTCGGAGAAAGAGAAGTTGACAGGTGGGACAGAGAAGGAATAGCCAGTGGGTCAGAGAAGGAGAAGTTGGTAGGTAGGTAGAGAAGGAGAATTTGGCGGATGGGTCAGAGAAGGAAAAGCCAGTGGGTGGGTCGGAGGGGGAGAGGTTGGCGGGTGGGACAGAGGAGGAGAAGTTGGCGGGTGGATCAGAGAAGAAAAACCCAGCACGTGGGTCGGAAAAGGAGCAGTTGGCGGGCAGGTCAGAGAAGGAGAAGTTGCGGGGTGAGTCAGAGAAGGAAAAGTTGGAAGACGGGTCAGAGAAGGAGAAGTTGGCGGGCAGGTCGGAGAAGGAGACGTTGGCGGGTGGGTCAGAAAAGGAGAAATTAGCGGGTGCGTCGGTGAAGGAGAAGTTGACGGGTGGGACAGAGAAGGAATAGCCAGTGGGTCAGAGAAGGAGAAGTTGGTGGGTGGGTTAGAGAAGGAAAAGCCAGCGGGTCGGTTGGAGAAGGAAAACCCAGCGGGTGGGTTGGAGAAGGAGAAGTTGACGGGTGGGTCAGAGAAGGAGAAGTTGGCGGGTGGGTCAGAGAAGGAGAAGTTGGCAGGTGGGTAAAAGAAGGAGAAGTTGGCGGGCAAGTCGGAGAAGGAAAAGTTGGCGGGTGGGTCAGAGAAGAAGTTGGCGGGCAGGTAGGAGAAGTTGAAATTGGCGGGCAGGTCGGAGATGGAGCAGTTGGTGGGCAGGTCAGAGAAGGAGAAGTTGGCGGGCAGGTCGGAGAAGGAGAAGTTGGCGGGTGGGTCGGAAAAGGAGAAATTAGCAGGTGCGTCGGAGAAAGAGAAGTTGACGGGTGGGATAGAGAAGGAATAGCCAGTGGGTCAGAGAAGGAGAAGTTGGTGGATGGGTCAGAGAAGGAGAAGTTGGCGGGCAGGTCGGAGAAGAAGTTAGCGGGTGGGTCGGAAAAGCAGAAATTGGCGGGTGCGTTGGAGAAAGAGAAGTTGATTGGTGGGTCTGAGAAGGAATAGCCAGCGGGTCAGAGAAGGAGAAGTTGGTGGGTGGGTTAGAGAAGGAAAAGCCAGCAGGTCCGTCGGAGAAGGAAAAGCCAGTGGGTGGGTTGGAGAAGGAGAAGTTGGCGGGCAGGTAGGAGAAGTTGAAGTTGGCGGGCAGGTAGGAGATGGAGAAGTTGGCGGGCAGGTAGGAGAAGTTGAAGTTGGCGGGTAGATCGGAGATGGAGAAGTTGACGGGCAGTCAGAGAAGGAGAAGTTGGCGGGTGGGTCAGAGAAGGAGAAGTTGGTAGACGGGTCAGAGAAGGAGAAGTTGGCAGGCAGGTCGGAGAAGGAGAAGTTGGCGGGTGGGTCGGAAAAGGAGAAATTAGCAGGTGCGTCGGAGAAAGAGAAGTTGACAGGTGGGACAGAGAAGGAATAGCCAGGGGGTCAGAGAAGGAGAAGTTGGTAGGTAGGTAGAGAAGGAGAAGTTGGCGGATGGGTCAGAGAAGGAAAAGCCAGTGGGTGGGTCGGAGGGGGAGAGGTTGGCGGGTGGGACAGAGAAGGAGAAGTTGGCGGGTGGATCAGAGAAGAAAAACCCAGCACGTGGGTCGGAAAAGGAGCAGTTGGCGGGCAGGTCAGAGAAGGAGAAGTTGCGGGGTGAGTCAGAGAAGGAAAAGTTGGAAGACGGGTCAGAGAAGGAGAAGTTGGCGGGCAGGTCGGAGAAGAAGTTAGCGGGTGGGTCGGAAAAGCAGAAATTGGCGGGTGCGTTGGAGAAAGAGAAGTTGATTGGTGGGTCTGAGAAGGAATAGCCAGCGGGTCAGAGAAGGAGAAGTTGGTGGGTGGGTTAGAGAAGGAAAAGCCAGCAGGTCCGTCGGAGAAGGAAAAGCCAGTGGGTGGGTTGGAGAAGGAGAAGTTGGCGGGCAGGTAGGAGAAGTTGAAGTTGGCGGGCAGGTAGGAGATGGAGAAGTTGGCGGGCAGGTAGGAGAAGTTGAAGTTGGCGGGTAGATCGGAGATGGAGAAGTTGACGGGCAGTCAGAGAAGGAGAAGTTGGCGGGTGGGTCAGAGAAGGAGAAGTTGGTAGACGGGTCAGAGAAGGAGAAGTTGGCAGGCAGGTCGGAGAAGGAGAAGTTGGCGGGTGGGTCGGAAAAGGAGAAATTAGCAGGTGCGTCGGAGAAAGAGAAGTTGACAGGTGGGACAGAGAAGGAATAGCCAGGGGGTCAGAGAAGGAGAAGTTGGTAGGTAGGTAGAGAAGGAGAAGTTGGCGGATGGGTCAGAGAAGGAAAAGCCAGTGGGTGGGTCGGAGGGGGAGAGGTTGGCGGGTGGGACAGAGAAGGAGAAGTTGGCGGGTGGATCAGAGAAGAAAAACCCAGCACGTGGGTCGGAAAAGGAGCAGTTGGCGGGCAGGTCAGAGAAGGAGAAGTTGCGGGGTGAGTCAGAGAAGGAAAAGTTGGAAGACGGGTCAGAGAAGGAGAAGTTGGCGGGCAGGTCGGAGAAAGAGAAGTTGGCGGGTGGGTCAGAAAAGGAGAAATTAGCGGGTGCGTCGGTGAAGGAGAAGTTGACGGGTGGGACAGAGAAGGAATAGCCAGTGGGTCAGAGAAGGAGAAGTTGACGGGTGGGACAGAGAAGGAATAGCCAGTGGGTCAGAGAAGGAGAAGTTGGTGGGTGGGTTAGAGAAGGAAAAGCCAGCGGGTGGGTCGGAGAAGGAGAAGTTGACGGGTGGGTCAGAGAAGGAGAAGTTGGCGGGTGGGTCAGAGAAGGAGAAGTTGGCAGGTGGGTAAAAGAAGGAGAAGTTGGCGGGCAAGTCGGAGAAGGAAAAGTTGGCGGGTGGGTCAGAGAAGAAGTTGGCGGGCAGGTAGGAGAAGTTGAAATTGGCGGGCAGGTCGGAGATGGAGCAGTTGGTGGGCAGGTCAGAGAAGGAGAAGTTGGCGGGCAGGACGGAGAAGGAGAAGTTGGCGGGTGGGTCGGAAAAGGAGAAATTAGCAGGTGCGTCGGAGAAAGAGAAGTTGACGGGTGGGACAGAGAAGGAATAGCCAGTGGGTCAGAGAAGGAGAAGTTGGTAGGTGGGTTAGAGAAGGAAAAGCCAGCGGGGCGGTCGGAGAAGGAAAACCCAGCGGGTGGGTGGGAGAAGGAGAAGTTGACGGGTGGGTCAGAGAAGGAGAAGTTGGCGGGTGGGTCAGAGAAGGAGAAGTTGGCAGGTGGGGAAAAGAAGGAGAAGTTGGTGGGCAAGTCGGAGAAGGAAAAGTTGGCGGGTGGGTCAGAGAAGGAAAAGCCGGTGGGTGGGTCGGAGTAGGAGAAGTTGGCGGGCAGGTCAGAGAAGGAGAAGTTGGCGGGCGGGTCAGTGAAGGAGAAGTTGGTGGACGGGTCAGAGAAGGAGAAGTTGGCGGGCAGGTCGGAGAAGAAGCTAGCGGGTGGGTCGGAAAAGCAGAAATTGGCGGGTGCGTCGGAGAAAGAGAAGTTGATTGGTGGGTCTGAGAAGGAATAGCCAGCGGGTCAGAGAAGGAGAAGTTGGTGGGTGGGTTAGAGAAGGAAAAGCCAGCAGGTCCGTCGGAGAAGGAAAAGCCAGTGGGTGGGTTGGAGAAGGAGAAGTAGGCGGGCAGGTAGGGGAAGTTGAAGTTGGCGGGCAGGTCGGAGATGGAGAAGTTGGCGGGCAGGTAGGAGAAGTTGAAGTTGGCGGGCAGATCGGAGATGGAGAAGTTGGCGGGCAGGTAGGAGAAGTTGAAGTTGGCGGGCAGATCGGAGATGGAGAAGTTGGCGGGCAGGTCAGAGAAGGAGAAGTTGGCGGGTGGGTCAGAGAAGGAGAAGTTGGTAGACGGGTCAGAGAAGAAGTTGGCAGGCAGGTCGGAGAAGGAGAAGTTGGCGGGTGGGTCGGAAAAGGAGAAATTAGCAGGTGCGTCGGAGAAAGAGAAGTTGACAGGTGGGACAGTGAAGGAATAGCCAGTGGGTCAGAGAAGGAGAAGTTGGTAGGTAGGTAGAGAAGGTGAAGTTGGCGGATGGGTCAGAGAAGAAAAAGCCAGTGGGTGGGTCGGAGAGGGAGACGTTGGCGGGTGGGACAGAGAAGGAGAAGTTGGCGGGTGGGTCAGAGAAGAAAAACCCAGCACGTGGGTCGGAAAAGGAGCAGTTGGTGGGCAGGTCAGAGAATGAGAAGTTGCGGGGTGAGTCAGAGAAGGAAAAGTTGGAAGACGGGTCAGAGAAGGAGAAGTTGGCGGGCAGGTCGGAGAAGGAGAAGTTGGCGGGTGGGTCAGAAAAGGAGAAATTAGCGGGTGCGTCGGAGAAGGAGAAGTTGACGGGTGGGACAGAGAAGGAATAGCCAGTGGGTCAGAGAAGGAGAAGTTGGTGGGTGGGTTAGAGAAGGAAAAGCCAGCGGGTCGGTCGGAGAAGGAGAAGTTGGTGGGTGGGACAGAGAAGGAGAAGTTATCGGGTGGGTGGGAATAGGAGAAGTTGGCGGGTAGTTCGGAGAAGGAAAAGCCGGCGGGTGGGTCGGAGAAGGAGAAGCCAGCGGGTGGGTTAGAGAAGGAAAAGCCAGTGGGTGGGTCGGAGAAGGAGAAGTTGGCGGGTGGGTCGGAGAAGGAGAAGTTGCAGGGTGGGTCAGAGAAGGAAAAGCCAGCAGGTGGGTCAGAGAAGGAAAAGCCGCTTGGTGGATTGGAGAAGGAGAAGTTGGCGGGCAGGTCAGAGAAGGAATAGCCAGCGGGTCAGAGAAGGAGAAGTTGACGGGTGGGTCAGAGAAGGAGAAGTTGGCGGGTGGGTCAGAGAAGGAGAAGTTGGCAGGTGGGTAAAAGAAGGAGAAGTTGGCGGGCAAGTCGGAGAAGGAAAAGTTGGCGGGTGGGTCAGAGAAGAAGTTGGCGGGCAGGTAGGAGAAGTTGAAATTGGCGGGCAGGTCGGAGATGGAGCAGTTGGTGGGCAGGTCAGAGAAGGAGAAGTTGGCGGGCAGGACGGAGAAGGAGAAGTTGGCGGGTGGGTCGGAAAAGGAGAAATTAGCAGGTGCGTCGGAGAAAGAGAAGTTGACGGGTGGGACAGAGAAGGAATAGCCAGTGGGTCAGAGAAGGAGAAGTTGGTAGGTGGGTTAGAGAAGGAAAAGCCAGCGGGGCGGTCGGAGAAGGAAAACCCAGCGGGTGGGTGGGAGAAGGAGAAGTTGACGGGTGGGTCAGAGAAGGAGAAGTTGGCGGGTGGGTCAGAGAAGGAGAAGTTGGCAGGTGGGGAAAAGAAGGAGAAGTTGGTGGGCAAGTCGGAGAAGGAAAAGTTGGCGGGTGGGTCAGAGAAGGAAAAGCCGGTGGGTGGGTCGGAGTAGGAGAAGTTGGCGGGCAGGTCAGAGAAGGAGAAGTTGGCGGGCGGGTCAGTGAAGGAGAAGTTGGTGGACGGGTCAGAGAAGGAGAAGTTGGCGGGCAGGTCGGAGAAGAAGCTAGCGGGTGGGTCGGAAAAGCAGAAATTGGCGGGTGCGTCGGAGAAAGAGAAGTTGATTGGTGGGTCTGAGAAGGAATAGCCAGCGGGTCAGAGAAGGAGAAGTTGGTGGGTGGGTTAGAGAAGGAAAAGCCAGCAGGTCCGTCGGAGAAGGAAAAGCCAGTGGGTGGGTTGGAGAAGGAGAAGTAGGCGGGCAGGTAGGGGAAGTTGAAGTTGGCGGGCAGGTCGGAGATGGAGAAGTTGGCGGGCAGGTAGGAGAAGTTGAAGTTGGCGGGCAGATCGGAGATGGAGAAGTTGGCGGGCAGGTAGGAGAAGTTGAAGTTGGCGGGCAGATCGGAGATGGAGAAGTTGGCGGGCAGGTCAGAGAAGGAGAAGTTGGCGGGTGGGTCAGAGAAGGAGAAGTTGGTAGACGGGTCAGAGAAGAAGTTGGCAGGCAGGTCGGAGAAGGAGAAGTTGGCGGGTGGGTCGGAAAAGGAGAAATTAGCAGGTGCGTCGGAGAAAGAGAAGTTGACAGGTGGGACAGTGAAGGAATAGCCAGTGGGTCAGAGAAGGAGAAGTTGGTAGGTAGGTAGAGAAGGTGAAGTTGGCGGATGGGTCAGAGAAGAAAAAGCCAGTGGGTGGGTCGGAGAGGGAGACGTTGGCGGGTGGGACAGAGAAGGAGAAGTTGGCGGGTGGGTCAGAGAAGAAAAACCCAGCACGTGGGTCGGAAAAGGAGCAGTTGGTGGGCAGGTCAGAGAATGAGAAGTTGCGGGGTGAGTCAGAGAAGGAAAAGTTGGAAGACGGGTCAGAGAAGGAGAAGTTGGCGGGCAGGTCGGAGAAGGAGAAGTTGGCGGGTGGGTCAGAAAAGGAGAAATTAGCGGGTGCGTCGGAGAAGGAGAAGTTGACGGGTGGGACAGAGAAGGAATAGCCAGTGGGTCAGAGAAGGAGAAGTTGGTGGGTGGGTTAGAGAAGGAAAAGCCAGCGGGTCGGTCGGAGAAGGAGAAGTTGGTGGGTGGGACAGAGAAGGAGAAGTTATCGGGTGGGTGGGAATAGGAGAAGTTGGCGGGTAGTTCGGAGAAGGAAAAGCCGGCGGGTGGGTCGGAGAAGGAGAAGCCAGCGGGTGGGTTAGAGAAGGAAAAGCCAGTGGGTGGGTCGGAGAAGGAGAAGTTGGCGGGTGGGTCGGAGAAGGAGAAGTTGCAGGGTGGGTCAGAGAAGGAAAAGCCAGCAGGTGGGTCAGAGAAGGAAAAGCCGCTTGGTGGATTGGAGAAGGAGAAGTTGGCGGGCAGGTCAGAGAAGGAATAGCCAGCGGGTCAGAGAAGGAGAAGTTGGTGGGTGGGTTAGAGAAGGAAAAGCCAGCGGGTCGGTCGGAGAAGGAAAACCCAGCAGGTGGGTCGGAGAAAGAGAAGTTGACGGGTGGGTCAGAGAAGAAGAAGTTGGCGGGTGGGTCGGAGAAGGAGAAGTTGGCGGGCAGGTCGGAGAAGTTGAAGTTGGCGGGCAGGTCAGAGATGGAGAAGTTGGCGGGTGTGTCAGAGAAGGTAAAGCCAGTGGATGGGTCGGAGAAGGAGAAGTTGGCGGGTGGGAGGCAGAAGGAGAAGTTGGCGGGTGGGTCAGAGAAGGAGAAGCTAGCCGATGGGTCGGAGAAGGAGAAGTTGGCGGTTGGGTCAGACAATGAGAAGTTGGCGGGCAGGTCAGAGAAGGAGAAGTTGGTAGGTAGGTAGAGAAGGAGAAGTTGGCGGATGGGTCAGAGAAGGAAAAGTCAGTGGGTGGGTCGGAGAGGGAGAGGTTGGCGGGTGGGACAGAGAAGCAGAAGTTGGCGGGTGGGTCAGAGAAGAAAAACCCAGCACGTGGGTCGGAAAAGGAGCAGTTGGTGGGCAGGTCAGAGAAGGAGAAGTTGCGGGGTGAGTCAGAGAAGGAAAAGTTGGAAGACGAGTCAGAGAAGGAGAAGTTGGCGGGCAGGTCGGAGAAAGAGAAGTTGGCGGGTGGGTCAGAAAAGGAGAAATTAGCGGGTGCGTCGGAGAAAGAGAAGTTGACGGGTGGGACAGAGAAGGAATAGCCAGTGGGTCAGAGAAGGAAAAGTTGGTGGGTGGGTTAGAGAAGGAAAAGCCAGCGGGTCGGTCGGAGAAGGAAAACCCAGCGGGTGGGTCGGAGAAGGAGAAGTTGACGGGTGGGTCAGAGAAGGAGAAGTTGGCGGGTGGGTCAGAGAAGGAGAAGTTGGCAGGTGGGTAAAAGAAGGAGAAGTTGGAGGGCAAGTCGGAGAAGGAAAAGTTGGCGGGTGGGTCAGAGAAGGAAAAGTCGGTGGGTGGGTCGGAGTAGGAGAAGTTGGCGGGCAGGTCAGAGAAGGAGAAGTTGGTGGGTGGGTCAGTGAAGGAGAAGTTGGTGGACGGATCAGAGAAGGAGAAGTTGGCGGGCAGGTCGGAGAAGAAGTTAGCGGGTGGGGCGGAAAAGGAGAAATTGGCGGGTGCGTCGGAGAAAGTTAAGTTGATTGGTGGGTCTGAGAAGGAATAGCCAGCGGGTCAGAGAAGGAGGTGTTGGTGGGTGGGTTAGAGAAGGAAAAGCCAGTGGGTAGGTTGGAGAAGGAGAAGTTGATGGGTGGGAGAGAAAAGGAGAAGTTGGCGGGCAGGTAGGAGAAGTTGAAGTAGGCGGGCAGGTCGGAGATGGAGCAGTTGGCGGGCAGGTCAGAGAAGGAAAAGTTGGCGGGTGGGTCAGTGAAGGAGAAGTTGGTGGATGGGTCAGAGAAGGAGAAGTTGGCGGGCAGGTCGGAGAAGGAGAAGTTAGCGGGTGGGTCGGAAAAGCAGAAATTGGCGGGTGCGTTGGAGAAAGAGAAGTTGATTGGTGGGTCTGAGAAGGAATAGCCAGCGGGTCAGAGAAGGAGAAGTTGGTGGGTGGGTTAGAGAAGGAAAAGCCAGCAGGTCCGTCGGAGAAGGAAAAGCCAGTGGGTGGGTTGGAGAAGGAGAAGTTGGCGGGCAGGTAGGAGAAGTTGAAGTTGGCGGGCAGGTCGGAGTTGGAGAAGTTGGCGGGCAGGTAGGAGAAGTTGAAGTTGGCGGGCAGATCGGAGATGGAGAAGTTGGCGGGCAGGTCAGAGAAGGAGAAGTTGGCGGGTGGGTCAGAGAAGGAGAAGTTGGTAGACGGGTCAGAGAAGGAGAAGTTGGCAGGCAGGTCGGAGAAGGAGAAGTTGGCGGGTGGGTCGGAAAAGGAGAAATTAGCAGGTGCGTCGGAGAAAGAGAAGTTGACGGGTGGGACAGAGAAGGAATAGCCAGTGGGTCAGAGAAGGAGAAGTTGGTGGGTGGGTTAGAGAAGGAAAAGCCAGCGGGTCGGTTGGAGAAGGAGAAGTTGACGGGTGGGTCAGAGAAGGAGAAGTTGGCGGGTGGGTCAGAGAAGGAGAAGTTGGCAGGTGGGTAAAAGAAGGAGAAGTTGACGGGCAAGTCGGAGAAGGAAAGGTTAGCAGGTGGGTCAGAGAAGGAAAAGCCGGTGGGTGGGTCGGAGTAGGAGAAGTTGGCGGGCAGGTCAGAGAAGGAGAAGTTGGCGGGCGGGTCAGTGAAGGAGAAGTTGGTGGACGGGTCAGAGAAGGAGAAGTTGGCGGGCAGGTCGGAGAAGAAGCTAGCGGGTGGGTCGGAAAAGCAGAAATTGGCGGGTGCGTCGGAGAAAGAGAAGTTGATTGGTGGGTCTGAGAAGGAATAGCCAGCGGGACAGAGAAGGAGAAGTTGGTGGGTGGGTTAGAGAAGGAAAAGCCAGCAGGTCCGTCGGAGAAGGAAAAGCCAGTGGGTGGGTTGGAGAAGGAGAAGTAGGCGGGCAGGTAGGGGAAGTTGAAGTTGGCGGGCAGGTCGGAGATGGAGAAGTTGGCGGGCAGGTAGGAGAAGTTGAAGTTGGCGGGCAGATCGGAGATGGAGAAGTTGGCGGGCAGGTCAGAGAAGGAGAAGTTGGCGGGTGGGTCAGAGAAGGAGAAGTTGGTAGACGGGTCAGAGAAGAAGTTGGCAGGCAGGTCGGAGAAGGAGAAGTTGGCGGGTGGGTCGGAAAAGGAGAAATTAGCAGGTGCGTCGGAGAAAGAGAAGTTGACAGGTGGGACAGAGAAGGAATAGCCAGTGGGTCAGAGAAGGAGAAGTTGGTAGGTAGGTAGAGAAGGAGAAGTTGGCGGATGGGTCAGAGAAGGAAAAGCCAGTGGGTGGGTCGGAGAGGGAGACGTTGGCGGGTGGGACAGAGAAGGAGAAGTTGGCGGGTGGGTCAGAGAAGAAAAACCCAGCACGTGGGTCGGAAAAGGAGCAGTTGGCGGGCAGGTCAGAGAATGAGAAGTTGCGGGGTGAGTCAGAGAAGGAAAAGTTGGAAGACGGGTCAGAGAAGGAGAAGTTGGCGGGCAGGTCGGAGAAGGTGAAGTTGGCGGGTGGGTCAGAAAAGGAGAAATTAGCGGGTGCGTCGGAGAAAGAGAAGTTGACGGGTGGGACAGAGAAGGAATAGCCAGTGGGTCAGAGAAGGAGAAGTTGGTGGGTGGGTTAGAGAAGGAAAAGCCAGCGGGTCGGTCGGAGAAGGAGAAGTTGGTGGGTGGGACAGAGAAGGAGAAGTTATCGGGTGGGTGGGAATAGGAGAAGTTGGCGGGTAGTTCGGACAAGGAAAAGCCGGCGGGTGGGTCGGAGAAGGAGAAGCCAGCGGGTGGGTTAGAGAAGGAAAAGCCAGTGGGTGGGTCGGAGAAGGAGAAGTTGGCGGGTGGGTCGGAGAAGGAGAAGTTGCAGGGTGGGTCAGAGAAGGAAAAGCCAGCAGGTGGGTCAGAGAAGGAAAAGCCGCTTGGTGTTTTGGAGAAGGAGAAGTTGGCGGGCAGGTCAGAGAAGGAGAAGTTGACGGGTGGGTCAGAGAAGGAGAAGTTGAGTGGGTCGGAAAAGGAGAAATTGGCGGGTGCGTCGGAGAAAGAGAAGTTGACGGGTGGGTCAGAGAAGGAATAGCCAGCGGGTCAGAGAAGGAGAAGTTGGTGGGTGGGTTAGAGAAGGAAAAGCCAGCGGGTCGGTCGGAGAAGGAAAACCCAGCAGGTGGGTCGGAGAAAGAGAAGTTGACGGGTGGGTCAGAGAAGAAGAAGTTGGCGGGTGGGTCGGAGAAGGAGAAGTTGGCAGGCAGGTCGGAGAAGTTGAAGTTGGCGGGCAGGTCAGAGATGGAGAAGATGGCGGGTGTGTCAGAGAAGGTAAAGCCAGTGGATGGGTCGGAGAAGGAGAAGTTGGCAGGTGGGATGCAGAAGGAGAAGTTGGCGGATGGGTCAGAGAAGGAAAAGCCAGTGGGTGGGTCGGAGAGGGAGAGGTTGGCGGGTGGGACAGAGAAGGAGAAGTTGGCGGGTGGGTCAGAGAAGAAAAACCCAGCACGTGGGTCGGAAAAGGAGCAGTTGGTGGGCAGGTCAGAGAAGGAGAAGTTGCGGGGTGAGTCAGAGAAGGAAAAGTTGGAAGACGAGTCAGAGAAGGAGAAGTTGGCGGGCAGGTCGGAGAAAGAGAAGTTGGCGGGTGGGTCAGAAAAGGAGAAATTAGCGGGTGTGTCAGAGAAAGAGAAGTTGACGGGTGGGACAGAGAAGGAATAGCCAGTGGGTCAGAGAAGGAGAAGTTGGTGGGTGGGTTAGAGAAGGAAAAGCCAGCGGGTCGGTCGGAGAAGGAAAACCCAGCGGGTGGGTCGGAGAAGGAGAAGTTGACGGGTGGGTCAGAGAAGGAGAAGTTGGCGGGTGGGTCAGAGAAGGAGAAGTTGGCAGGTGGGTAAAAGAAGGAGAAGTTGGCGGGCAAGTCGGAGAAGGAAAAGTTGGCGGGTGGGTCAGAGAAGGAGAAGTTGGTGGACGGGTCAGAGAAGGAGAAGTTGGCGGGCAGGTCAGAGAAGAAGCTAGCGGGTGGGTCGGAAAAGCAGAAATTGGCGGGTGCGTCGGAGAAAGAGAAGTTGATTGGTGGGTCTGAGAAGGAATAGCCAGCGGGTCAGAGAAGGAGAAGTTGGTGGGTGGGTTAGAGAAGGAAAAGCCAGCAGGTCCGTCGGAGAAGGAAAAGCCAGTGGGTGGGTTGGAGAAGGAGAAGTAGGCGGGCAGGTAGGGGAAGTTGAAGTTGGCGGGCAGGTCGGAGATGGAGAAGTTGGCGGGCAGGTAGGAGAAGTTGAAGTTGGCGGGCAGATCGGAGATGGAGAAGTTGGCGGGCAGGTCAGAGAAGGAGAAGTTGGCGGGTGGGTCAGAGAAGGAGAAGTTGGTAGACGGGTCAGAGAAGAAGTTGGCAGGCAGGTCGGAGAAGGAGAAGTTGGCGGGTGGGTCGGAAAAGGAGAAATTAGCAGGTGCGTCGGAGAAAGAGAAGTTGACAGGTGGGACAGAGAAGGAATAGCCAGTGGGTCAGAGAAGGAGAAGTTGGTAGGTAGGTAGAGAAGGAGAAGTTGGCGGATGGGTCAGAGAAGGAAAAGCCAGTGGGTGGGTCGGAGAGGGAGACGTTGGCGGGTGGGACAGAGAAGGAGAAGTTGGCGGGTGGGTCAGAGAAGAAAAACCCAGCACGTGGGTCGGAAAAGGAGCAGTTGGCGGGCAGGTCAGAGAATGAGAAGTTGCGGGGTGAGTCAGAGAAGGAAAAGTTGGAAGACGGGTCAGAGAAGGAGAAGTTGGCGGGCAGGTCGGAGAAGGTGAAGTTGGCGGGTGGGTCAGAAAAGGAGAAATTAGCGGGTGCGTCGGAGAAAGAGAAGTTGACGGGTGGGACAGAGAAGGAATAGCCAGTGGGTCAGAGAAGGAGAAGTTGGTGGGTGGGTTAGAGAAGGAAAAGCCAGCGGGTCGGTCGGAGAAGGAGAAGTTGGTGGGTGGGACAGAGAAGGAGAAGTTATCGGGTGGGTGGGAATAGGAGAAGTTGGCGGGTAGATCGGACAAGGAAAAGCCGGCGGGTGGGTCGGAGAAGGAGAAGCCAGCGGGTGGGTTAGAGAAGGAAAAGCCAGTGGGTGGGTCGGAGAAGGAGAAGTTGGCGGGTGGGTCGGAGAAGGAGAAGTTGCAGGGTGGGTCAGAGAAGGAAAAGCCAGCAGGTGGGTCAGAGAAGGAAAAGCCGCTTGGTGTTTTGGAGAAGGAGAAGTTGGCGGGCAGGTCAGAGAAGGAGAAGTTGACGGGCGGGTCAGAGAAGGAGAAGTTGAGTGGGTCGGAAAAGGAGAAATTGGCGGGTGCGTCGGAGAAAGAGAAGTTGACGGGTGGGTCAGAGAAGGAATAGCCAGCGGGTCAGAGAAGGAGAAGTTGGTGGGTGGGTTAGAGAAGGAAAAGCCAGCGGGTCGGTCGGAGAAGGAAAACCCAGCAGGTGGGTCGGAGAAAGAGAAGTTGACGGGTGGGTCAGAGAAGAAGAAGTTGGCGGGTGGGTCGGAGAAGGAGAAGTTGGCAGGCAGGTCGGAGAAGTTGAAGTTGGCGGGCAGGTCAGAGATGGAGAAGATGGCGGGTGTGTCAGAGAAGGTAAAGCCAGTGGATGGGTCGGAGAAGGAGAAGTTGGCAGGTGGGATGCAGAAGGAGAAGTTGGCGGATGGGTCAGAGAAGGAAAAGCCAGTGGGTGGGTCGGAGAGGGAGAGGTTGGCGGGTGGGACAGAGAAGGAGAAGTTGGCGGGCAGGTCGGAGAAGAAGTTAGCGGGTGGGTCGGAAAAGGAGAAATTGGCGGGTGCGTCGGAGAAAGAGAAGTTGATTGGTGGGTCTGAGAAGGAATAGCCAGCGGGTCAGAGAAGGAGATGTTGGTGGGTGGGTTAGAGAAGGAAAAGCCAGCGGGTCCGTCGGAGAAGGAAAAGCCAGTGGGTGGGTTGGAGAAGGAGAAGTTGATGGGTGGGAGAGAAAAGGAGAAGTTGGCGGGCAGGTAGGAGAAGTTGAAGTAGGCGGGCAGGTCGGAGATGGAGCAGTTGGCGGGCAGGTCAGAGAAGGAGAATTTGGCGGGCAGGTCGGAGAAGGAGAAGTTGGCGGGTGGGTCGGAAAAGGAGAAATTAGTTGGTGCGTCGGAGAAAGAGAAGTTGACGGGTGGGACAGAGAAGGAATAGCCAGCGGGTGGGTCAGAGAAGGAGAAGTTGGTGGGTGGGTTAGAGAAGGAAAAGCCAGCGGGTGGGTCGGAGAAGGAAAACCCAGCGGGTGGGTCGGAGAAGGAGAAGTTGACGGGTGGGACAGAGAAGGAATAGCCAGTGGGTCAGAGAAGGAAAAGTTGGCGGGTGAGTCAGAGAAGGAAAAGCCGGTGGGTGGGTCGGAGTAGGAGAAGTTGGCGGGCAGGTCAGAGAAGGAGAAGTTGGCGGGTGGGTCAGTGAAGGAGAAATTGGTGGATGGATCAGAGAAGGAGAAGTTGGCGGGCAGGTCGGAGAAGAAGTTAGCGGGTGGGTCGGAAAAGCAGAAATTGGCGGGTGCGTCGGAGAAAGAGAAGTTGATTGGTGGGTCTGAGAAGGAATAGCCAGCGGGTCAGAGAAGGAGAAGTTGGTGGGTGGGTTAGAGAAGGAAAAGCCAGCAGGTCCGTCGGAGAAGGAAAAGCCAGTGGGTGGGTTGGAGAAGGAGAAGATGGCGGGCAGGTAGGAGAAGTTGAAGATGGCGGGCAGGTCGGAGATGGAGAAGTTGGTGGGCAGGTAGGAGAAGTTGAAGTTGGCGGGCAGATCGGAGATGGAGAAGTTGGCGGGCAGGTCAGAGAAGGAGAAGTTGGCGGGTGGGTCAGAGAAGGAGAAGTTGGTAGACGGGTCAGAGAAGGAGAAGTTGGCAGGCAGGTCGGAGAAGGAGAAGTTGGCGGGTGGGTCGGAAAAGGATAAAATTAGCAGGTGCGTCGGAGAAAGAGAAGTTGACAGGTGGGACAGAGAAGGAATAGCCAGTGGGTCAGAGAAGGAGAAGTTGGTAGGTAGGTAGAGAAGCAGAAGTTGGCGGATGGGTCAGAGAAGGAAAAGCCAGTGGGTGGGTCAGAGAGGGAGAGGTTGGCGGGTGGGACAGAGAAGGAGAATTTGGAGGGTGGGTCAGAGAAGAAAAACCCAGCACGTGGGTCGGAAAAGGAGCAGTTGGTGGGCAGGTCAGAGAAGGAGAAGTTGCGGGGTGAGTCAGAGAAGGAAAAGTTGGAAGACGGGTCAGAGAAGGAGAAGTTGGCGGGCAGGTCGGAGAAGGAGAAGTTGGCGGGTGGGTCAGAAAAGGAGAAATTAGCGGGTGCGTCGGAGAAGGAGAAGTTGACGGGTGGGACAGAGAAGGAACAGCCAGTGGGTCAGAGAAGGAGAAGTTGGTGGGTGGGTTAGAGAAGGAAAAGCCAGCTGGTCAGTCGGAGAAGGAAAACCCAGCGGGTGGGTCGGAGAAGGAGAAGTTGATGGGTGGGTCAGAGAAGGAGAAGTTGGCGGGTGGGTCAGAGAAGGAGAAGTTGGCAGGCAGATCAGAGAAGGAGAAGTTGGCGAATGCGTCAGAGAAGGAGAAGCTTGCGGGTGGGTCAGAGAAGGAGCAGTTGGCGGGCAGGTCGGAGAAGGGGAGGTTGGCGGGTGGGTCAGAGAAGGAGAAGTTGGCGGGTGTGACAGAGAAGGTAAAGCCAGTGGGTGGGTCGGAGAAGGAGAAGTTGGTGGGTGGGTTAGAGAAGGAGAAGCCAGTGGGTGGGTTAGAGAAGGAAAAGCCAGCGGGTGGGTCGGAGAAGGAGAAGTTGGTGGGTGGGTTGGAGAAGGAGAAGTTGGCGGGTGGGTAAAAGAAGGAGAAGTTGGCGGGCAAGTTGGAGAAGGAAAAGTTGGCGGGTGGGTCAGAGAAGTAAAAGCCGGTGGGTGGGTCGGCGTAGGAGAAGTTGGCGGGCAGGTCAGAGAAGGAGAAGTTGGTGGGTGGGTTAGAGAAGGAAAAGCCAGCGGGTCGGTCGGAGAAGGAAAACCCAGCGGGTGGGTCGGAGAAGGAGAAGTTGACGGGTGGGTCAGAGAAGGAGAAGTTGGCGGGTGGGTCAGAGAAGGAGAAGTTGGCAGGTGGGTAAAAGAAGGAGAAGTTGGCGGGCAAGTCGGAGAAGGAAAAGTTGGCGGGTGGGTCAGAGAAGGAGAAGTTGGTGGACGGGTCAGAGAAGGAGAAGTTGGCGGGCAGGTCGGAGAAAGAAGCTAGCGGGTGGGTCGGAAAAGCAGAAATTGGCGGGTGCGTCGGAGAAAGAGAAGTTGATTGGTGGGTCTGAGAAGGAATAGCCAGCGGGTCAGAGAAGGAGAAGTTGGTGGGTGGGTTAGAGAAGGAAAAGCCAGCAGGTCCGTCGGAGAAGGAAAAGCCAGTGGGTGGGTTGGAGAAGGAGAAGTAGGCGGGCAGGTAGGGGAAGTTGAAGTTGGCGGGCAGGTCGGAGATGGAGAAGTTGGCGGGCAGGTAGGAGAAGTTGAAGTTGGCGGGCAGATCGGAGATGGAGAAGTTGGCGGGCAGGTCAGAGAAGGAGAAGTTGGCGGGTGGGTCAGAGAAGGAGAAGTTGGTAGACGGGTCAGAGAAGAAGTTGGCAGGCAGGTCGGAGAAGGAGAAGTTGGCGGGTGGGTCGGAAAAGGAGAAATTAGCAGGTGCGTCGGAGAAAGAGAAGTTGACAGGTGGGACAGAGAAGGAATAGCCAGTGGGTCAGAGAAGGAGAAGTTGGTAGGTAGGTAGAGAAGGAGAAGTTGGCGGATGGGTCAGAGAAGGAAAAGCCAGTGGGTGGGTCGGAGAGGGAGAGGTTGGCGGGTGGGACAGAGAAGGAGAAGTTGGCGGGTGGGTCAGAGAAGAAAAACCCAGCACGTGGGTCGGAAAAGGAGCAGTTGGCGGGCAGGTCAGAGAATGAGAAGTTGCGGGGTGAGTCAGAGAAGGAAAAGTTGGAAGACGGGTCAGAGAAGGAGAAGTTGGCGGGCAGGTCGGAGAAGGTGAAGTTGGCGGGTGGGTCAGAAAAGGAGAAATTAGCGGGTGCGTCGGAGAAAGAGAAGTTGACGGGTGGGACAGAGAAGGAATAGCCAGTGGGTCAGAGAAGGAGAAGTTGGTGGGTGGGTTAGAGAAGGAAAAGCCAGCGGGTCGGTCGGAGAAGGAGAAGTTGGTGGGTGGGACAGAGAAGGAGAAGTTATCGGGTGGGTGGGAATAGGAGAAGTTGGCGGGTAGTTCGGACAAGGAAAAGCTGGCGGGTGGGTCGGAGAAGGAGAAGCCAGCGGGTGGGTTAGAGAAGGAAAAGCCAGTGGGTGGGTCGGAGAAGGAGAAGTTGGCGGGTGGGTCGGAGAAGGAGAAGTTGCAGGGTGGGTCAGAGAAGGAAAAGCCAGCAGGTGGGTCAGAGAAGGAAAAGCCGCTTGGTGTTTTGGAGAAGGAGAAGTTGGCGGGCAGGTCAGAGAAGGAGAAGTTGACGGGTGGGTCAGAGAAGGAGAAGTTGAGTGGGTCGGAAAAGGAGAAATTGGCGGGTGCGTCGGAGAAAGAGAAGTTGACGGGTGGGTCAGAGAAGGAATAGCCAGTGGGTCAGAGAAGGAGAAGTTGGTGGGTGGGTTAGAGAAGGAAAAGCCAGCGGGTCGGTCGGAGAAGGAAAACCCAGCAGGTGGGTCGGAGAAAGAGAAGTTGACGGGTGGGTCAGAGAAGAAGAAGTTGGCGGGTGGGTCGGAGAAGGAGAAGTTGGCAGGCAGGTCGGAGAAGTTGAAGTTGGCGGGCAGGTCAGAGATGGAGAAGATGGCGGGTGTGTCAGAGAAGGTAAAGCCAGTGGATGTTTCGGAGAAGGAGAAGTTGGCAGGTGGGATGCAGAAGGAGAAGTTGGCGGGTGGGTCAGAGAAGGAAAAGCCAGTGGGTGGGTCGGAGAGGGTGAAGTTGGCGGGTGGGACAGAGTAGGAGAAGTTGACGGGTGGGTCAGAGAAGAAAAACCCAGCACGTGGGTCGGAAAAGGAGAAGTTGGTGGGCAGGTCAGAGAAGGAGAAGTTGCGGGGTGAGTCAGAGAAGGAAAAGTTGGAAGACGAGTCAGAGAAGGAGAAGTTGGCGGGCAGGTCGGAGAAAGAGAAGTTGGCGGGTGGGTCAGAAAAGGAGAAATTAGCGGGTGCGTCAGAGAAAGAGAAGTTGACGGGTGGGACAGAGAAGGAATAGCCAGTGGGTCAGAGAAGGAGAAGTTGGTGGGTGGGTTAGAGAAGGAAAAGCCAGCGGGTCGGTCGGAGAAGGAAAACCCAGCGGGTGGGTCGGAGAAGGAGAAGTTGACGGGTGGGTCAGAGAAGGAGAAGTTGGCGGGTGGGTCAGAGAAGGAGAAGTTGGCAGGTGGGTAAAAGAAGGAGAAGTTGGCGGGCAAGTCGGAGAAGGAAAATTTGGCGGGTGGGTCAGAGAAGGAAAAGTCGGTGGGTGGGTCGGAGTAGGAGAAGTTGGCGGGCAGGTCGGAGAAGAAGTTAGCGGGTGGGTCGGAAAAGGAGAAATTGGCGGGTGCGTCGGAGAAAGAGAAGTTGATTGGTGGGTCTGAGAAGGAATAGCCAGCGGGTCAGAGAAGGAGATGTTGGTGGGTGGGTTAGAGAAGGAAAAGCCAGCGGGTCCGTCGGAGAAGGAAAAGCCAGTGGGTGGGTTGGAGAAGGAGAAGTTGATGGGTGGGAGAGAAAAGGAGAAGTTGGCGGGCAGGTAGGAGAAGTTGAAGTAGGCGGGCAGGTCGGAGATGGAGCAGTTGGCGGGCAGGTCAGAGAAGGAGAATTTGGCGGGCAGGTCGGAGAAGGAGAAGTTGGCGGGTGGGTCGGAAAAGGAGAAATTAGTTGGTGCGTCGGAGAAAGAGAAGTTGACGGGTGGGACAGAGAAGGAATAGCCAGTGGGTCAGAGAAGGAGAAGTTGGTGGGTGGGTTAGAGAAGGAAAAGCCAGCGGGTGGGTCGGAGAAGGAAAACCCAGCGGGTGGGTCGGAGAAGGAGAAGTTGACGGGTGGGACAGAGAAGGAGAAGTTGGCGGGTGGGTCAGAGAAGGAGAAGTTGGCGGGTGGGTCAGAGAAGGAAAAGCCGGTGGGTGGGTCGGAGTAGGAGAAGTTGGCGGGCAGGTCAGAGAAGGAGAAGTTGGCGGGTGGGTCAGAGAAGGAGAAGTTGGTGGGTGGATCAGAGAAGGAGAAGTTGGCGGGTGGGTCAGAGAAGGAGAAGTTGGCGGGTGGGTCGGAAAAGCAGAAATTGGCGGGTGCGTCGGAGAAAGAGAAGTTGATTGGTGGGTCTGAGAAGGAATAGCCAGCGGGTCAGAGAAGGAGAAGTTGGTGGGTGGGTTAGAGAAGGAAAAGCCAGCAGGTCCGTCGGAGAAGGAAAAGCCAGTGGGTGGGTTGGAGAAGGAGAAGATGGCGGGCAGGTAGGAGAAGTTGAAGTTGGCGGGCAGGTCGGAGATGGAGAAGTTGGTGGGCAGGTAGGAGAAGTTGAAGTTGGCGGGCAGATCGGAGATGGAGAAGTTGGCGGGCAGGTCAGAGAAGGAGAAGTTGGCGGGTGGGTCAGAGAAGGAGAAGTTGGTAGACGGGTCAGAGAAGGAGAAGTTGGCAGGCAGGTCGGAGAAGGAGAAGTTGGCGGGTGGGTCGGAAAAGGATAAAATTAGCAGGTGCGTCGGAGAAAGAGAAGTTGACAGGTGGGACAGAGAAGGAATAGCCAGTGGGTCAGAGAAGGAGAAGTTGGTAGGTAGGTAGAGAAGGAGAAGTTGGCAGATGGGTCAGAGAAGGAAAAGCCAGTGGGTGGGTCAGAGAGGGAGAGGTTGGCGGGTGGGACAGAGAAGGAGAATTTGGCGGGTGGGTCAGAGAAGAAAAACCCAGCACGTGGGTCGGAAAAGGAGCAGTTGGTGGGCAGGTCAGAGAAGGAGAAGTTGCGGGGTGAGTCAGAGAAGGAAAAGTTGGAAGACGGGTCAGAGAAGGAGAAGTTGGCGGGCAGGTCGGAGAAGGAGAAGTTGGCGGGTGGGTCAGAAAAGGAGAAATTAGCGGGTGCGTCGGAGAAGGAGAAGTTGACTGGTGGGACAGAGAAGGAACAGCCAGTGGGTCAGAGAAGGAGAAGTTGGTGGGTGGGTTAGAGAAGGAAAAGCCAGCTGGTCAGTCGGAGAAGGAAAACCGAGCGGGTGGGTCGGAGAAGGAGAAGTTGATGGGTGGGTCAGAGAAGGAGAAGTTGGCGGGTGGGTCAGAGAAGGAGAAGTTGGCAGGCAGATCAGAGAAGGAGAAGTTGGCGAATGCGTCAGAGAAGGAGAAGCTTGCGGGTGGGTCAGAGAAGGAGCAGTTGGCGGGCAGGTCGGAGAAGGGGAGGTTGGCGGGTGGGTCAGAGAAGGAGAAGTTGGCGGGTGTGACAGAGAAGGTAAAGCCAGTGGGTGGGTCGGAGAAGGAGAAGTTGGTGGGTGGGTTAGAGAAGGAGAAGCCAGCAGGTGGGTTAGAGAAGGAAAAGCCAGCGGGTGGATCGGAGAAGGAGAAGTTGGTGGGTGGGTCGGAGAAGGAGAAGTTGGCGGGTGGGTAAAAGAAGGAGAAGTTGGCGGGCAAGTTGGAGAAGGAAAGGTTGGCGGGTGGGTCAGAGAAGGAAAAGCCGGTGGGTGGGTCGGAGTAGGAGAAGTTGGCGGGCAGGTCAGAGAAGGAGAAGTTGGCGGGTGGGTTAGTGAAGGAGAAGTTGGTGGACGGGTCAGAGAAGGAGAAGTTGGCGGGCAGGTCGGTGACGGAGAAGTTGGTGGGTGCGTCGGAGAAAGAGAAGTTGGCGGGTGGGTCAGAAAAGGAGAAGTTGGCGGGCAGGTCAGAGAAGGAGAAGTTGGTGGGAGGGTCAGAAAAGGAGAAGATGGCGGGTGTGTCAGAGACGAAAAAGCCAGTACGTGGGTCAGAGAAGGAGAAGTTGACGGGCAGGTCAGAGAAGGAGAAGTTGGTGGGTGGGTCAGAGAAGGAATAGCCAGCGGGTCAGAGAAGGAGAAGTTGGTGGGTGGGTTAGAGAAGGAAAAGCCAGCGGGTGGGTCGGAGAAGGAGAAGTTGACGGGTGGGTCAGAGAAGGAGAAGTTGGTGGGTGCGTCAGAGAAGGAAAAGTTGGCGGGTGGGTCAGAGAAGGAAAAGCCGGTGGGTGGGTCAGAGAAGTTGAAGTTGGCGGGCAGGTCGGAGATGGAGAAGTTGGTGGGCAGGTAGGAGAAGTTGAAGTTGGCGGGCAGATCGGAGATGGAGAAGTTGGCGGGCAGGTCAGAGAAGGAGAAGTTGGCGGGTGGGTCAGAGAAGGAGAAGTTGGTAGACGGGTCAGAGAAGGAGAAGTTGGCAGGCAGGTCGGAGAAGGAGAAGTTGGCGGGTGGGTCGGAAAAGGATAAAATTAGCAGGTGCGTCGGAGAAAGAGAAGTTGACAGGTGGGACAGAGAAGGAATAGCCAGTGGGTCAGAGAAGGAGAAGTTGGTAGGTAGGTAGAGAAGGAGAAGTTGGCGGATGGGTCAGAGAAGGAAAAGCCAGTGGGTGGGTCAGAGAAGGAGAAGTTGGCGGGTGGGACAGAGAAGGAGAATTTGGCGGGTGGGTCAGAGAAGAAAAACCCAGCACGTGGGTCGGAAAAGGAGCAGTTGGTGGGCAGGTCAGAGAAGGAGAAGTTGCGGGGTGAGTCAGAGAAGGAAAAGTTGGAAGACGGGTCAGAGAAGGAGAAGTTGGCGGGCAGGTCGGAGAAGGAGAAGTTGGCGGGTGGGTCAGAGAAGGAGAAACCAGCGGGTGCGTCGGAGAAGGAGAAGTTGGCGGGTGGGTCAGAGAAGGAGAAGTTGGCGGGTGGGTCAGAGAAGGAGAAGTTGGTGGGTGGGTTAGAGAAGGAAAAGCCAGGGGTCAGTCGGAGAAGGAAAACCCAGCGGGTGGGTCGGAGAAGGAGAAGTTGATGGGTGGGTCAGAGAAGGAGAAGTTGGCGGGTGGGTCAGAGAAGGAGAAGTTGGCAGGCAGATCAGAGAAGGAGAAGTTGGCGAATGCGTCAGAGAAGGAGAAGCTTGCGGGTGGGTCAGAGAAGGAGCAGTTGGCGGGCAGGTCGGAGAAGGGGAGGTTGGCGGGTGGGTCAGAGAAGGAGAAGTTGGCGGGTGTGACAGAGAAGGTAAAGCCAGTGGGTAGGTCGGAGAAGGAGAAGTTGGTGGGTGGGTTAGAGAAGGAGAAGCCAGCAGGTGGGTTAGAGAAGGAAAAGCCAGCGGGTGGATCGGAGAAGGAGAAGTTGGTGGGTGGGTCGGAGAAGGAGAAGTTGGCGGGTGGGTAAGAGAAGGAGAAGTTGGCGGGTGGGTCAGAGAAGGAAAAGCCAGTGGGTGGGTCGGAGAAGGAGAAGTTGGTGGGTGGGTTAGAGAAGGAAAAGCCAGTGGGTGGGTCGGAGAAGGAGAAGTTGGCGGGTGGGATGGAGAAGGAGAAGTTGGCGGGTGGGTCAGAGAAGGAGAAGCTAGCCGATGGGTCGGAGTAGGAGAAGTTGGCGGTTGGGTCAGACAATGAGAAGTTGGTAGGTAGGTAGAGAAGGAGAAGTTGGCGGATGGGTCAGAGAAGGAAAAGCCAGTGGGTGGGTCAGAGAGGGAGAGGTTGGCGGGTGCGACAGAGAAGGAGAAGTTGGCGGTGGGTCAGAGAAGAAAAACCCAGCACGTGGGTCGGAAATGGAGCAGTTGGCGGGCAGGTCAGAGAAGGAGAAGTTGCGGGGTGAGTCAGAGAAGGAAAAGTTGGAAGACGGGTCAGAGAAGGAGAAGTTGGCGGGCAGGTCGGAGAAGGAGAAGTTGGCGGGTGGGTCAGAAAAGGAGAAATTAGCGGGTGCGTCGGAGAAAGAGAAGTTGACGGGTGGGACAGAGAAGGAATAGCCAGTGGGTCAGAGAAGGAGAAGTTGGTGGGTGGGTTAGAAGGAAAAGCCAGCGGGTCGGTCGGAGAAGGAAAACACAGCGGGTGGGTCGGAGAAGGAGAAGTTGACGGGTGGGTCAGAGAAGGAGAAGTTGGCAGGTGGGTAAAAGAAGGAGAAGTTGGCGGGCAAGTCGGAGA
This sequence comes from Mobula hypostoma, assembly GCF_963921235.1. NCBI lineage: Eukaryota > Metazoa > Chordata > Chondrichthyes > Myliobatiformes > Myliobatidae > Mobula > Mobula hypostoma. The sequence goes on along the minus strand of NC_086107.1, from coordinate 75,610,220 downwards.
AGGAAAAGTTGGCGGGTGGGTCAGAGAAGGAGAAGTTGGCGGACAGGTAGGAGAAGTTGAAGTTGGTGGGCAGGTCGGAGATGGAGAAGTTGGCGGGCATGTCAGAGAAGAAGTTGGCGGGCAGGTCGGAGAAGGAGAAGTTGGCGGGTGGGTCGGAAAAGGAGAAATTAGCAGGTGCGTCGGAGAAAGAGAAGTTGACGGGTGGGACAGAGAAGGAATAGCCAGTGGGTCAGAGAAGGAGAAGTTGGTGGGTGGGTTAGAGAAGGAAAAGCCAACGGGTGGGTCAGAGAAGGAAAACCCAGCGGGTGGGTAGGAGAAGGAGAAGTTGACGGGTGGGTCAGAGAAGGAGAAGTTGGTGGGTGCGTCAGAGAAGGAGAAGATGGCAGGTGGGTAAAAGAAGGAGAAGTTGGTGGGCAAGTCAGAGAAGGAAAAGTTGGCGGGTGGGTCAGAGAAGGAAAAGCCGGTGGGTGGGTCAGAGAAGGAGAAGTTGGCGGGCAGGTCGGAGAAGAAGTTAGCGGGTGGGTCGGAAAAGCAGAAATTGGCGGGTGCGTCGGAGAAAGAGAAGTTGATTGGTTGGTCTGAGAACGAATAGCCAGTGGGTCAGAGAAGGAGAAGTTGGTGGGTGGGTTAGAGAAGGAAAAGCCAGCAGGTCCGTTGGAGAAGGAAAAGCCAGTGGGTGGGTTGGAGAAGGAGAAGTTGGCGGGCAGGTAGGAGAAGTTGAAGATGGCGGGCAGGTCGGAGATGGAGAAGTTGGCGGGCAGGTAGGAGAAGTTGAAGTTGGCGGGCAGATCGGAGATGGAGAAGTTGGCGGGCAGGTCAGAGAAGGAGAAATTGGAGGGTGGGTCAGAGAAGGAGAAGTTGGTAGACGGGTCAGAGAAGGAGAAGTTGGCAGGCACGTCGGAGAAGGAGAAGTTGGCGGGCAGGTCGGAGAAGTTGAAGTTGGCGGGCAGGTCATAGCTGGAGAAGCTAGCCGATGGGTCGGAGAAGGAGAAGTTGGCGGTTGGGTCAGACAAGGAGAAGTTGGTAGTTAGGTAGAGAAGGAGAAGTTGGCGGGTGGGTCAGAGAAGGAAAAGCCAGTGGGTGGGTCGGAGAAGGAGAAGTTGGCGGGTGGGATGCAGAAGGAGAAGTTGGCGGGTGGGTCAGAGAAGGAGAAGCCAGCCGATGGGTCGGAGAAGGAGAAGTTGGCGGTTGGGTCAGACAATGAGAAGTTGGTAGGTAGGTAGAGAAGGAGAAGTTGGCGGGTGGGTCAGAGAAGGAAAAGCCAGTGGGTGGGTCGGAGAGGGAGAAGTTGGCGGGTGGGACAGAGAAGGAGAAGTTGGCGGGTGGGTCAGAGAAGAAAAACCCAGCACGTGGGTCGGAAATGGAGCAGTTGGCGGGCAGGTCAGAGAAGGAGAAGTTGCGGGGTGAGTCAGAGAAGGAAAAGTTGGAAGACGGGTCAGAGAAGGAGAAGTTGGCGGGCAGGTCGGAGAAGGAGAAGTTGGCGGGTGGGTCAGAAAAGGAGAAATTAGCGGGTGCGTCGGAGAAAGAGAAGTTGACGGGTGGGACAGAGAAGGAATAGCCAGTGGGTCAGAGAAGGAGTAGTTGGTGGGTGGGTTAGAGAAGGAAAAGCCAGCGGGTCGGTCGGAGAAGGAAAACACAGCGGGTGGGTCGGAGAAGGAGAAGTTGACGGGTGGGTCAGAGAAGGAGAAGTTGGCAGGTGGGTAAAAGAAGGAGAAGTTGGCAGGCAAGTCGGAGAAGGAAAAGTTGGCGGGTGGGTCAGAGAAGGAGAAGTTGGCGGGCAGGTAGGAGAAGTTGAAGTTGGTGGGCAGGTCGGAGATGGAGAAGTTGGCGGGCATGTCAGAGAAGAAGTTGGCGGGCAGGTCGGAGAAGGAGAAGTTGGCGGGTGGGTCGGAAAAGGAGAAATTAGCAGGTGCGTCGGAGAAAGAGAAGTTGACGGGTGGGACAGAGAAGGAATAGCCAGTGGGTCAGAGAAGGAGAAGTTGGTGGGTGGGTTAGAGAATGAAAAGCCAGCGGGTCGGTCGGAGAAGGAAAACCCAGCAGGTGGGTCGGAGAAGGAGAAGTTGACGGGTGGGTCAGAGAAGGAGAAGTTGGCAGGTGGGTAAAAGAAGGAGAACTTCGTGGGCAAGTCGGAGAAGGAAAAGTTGGCTGTTGGGTCAGAGAAGTAAAAGCCGGTGGGTGGGTCGCAGTAGGAGAAGTTGGCGGGCAGGTCAGAGAAGGAGAAGTTGGCGGGTGGGTCAGAGAAGGAGAAGTTGGTGGACGGGTCAGAGAAGGAGAAGTTGGCGGGCAGGTCGGAGAAGGAGAAGTTGGCGGGTGGGTCGGAAAAGGAGAAATTGGCGGGTGCGTCAGAGAAGGAGAAGTTGGTGGACTGGTCAGAGAAGGAGAAGTTGGCGGGCAGGTCGGAGAAGAAGCTAGCGTTTGGGTTGGAAAAGCAGAAATTGGCGGGTGCGTCGGAGAAAGAGAAGTTGATTGGTGGGTCTGAGAAGGAATAGCCAGCGGGTCAGAGAAGGAGAAGTTGGTGGGTGGGTTAGAGAAGGAAAAGCCAGCAGGTCCGTCGGAGAAGGAAAAGCCAGTGGGTGGGTTGGAGAAGGAGAAGTTGGCGGGCAGGTAGGAGAAGTTGAAGTTGGCGGGCAGGTCGGAGATGGAGAAGTTGGCGGGCAGGTAGGAGAAGTTGAAGTTGGCGGGCAGGTCGGAGAAGGAGAAGTTGGCGGGCAGGTCAGAGAAGGAGAAGTTGGCGGGTGGGTCAGAGAAGGAGAAGTTGGTGGACGGGTCAGAGAAGGAGAAGTTGGCAGGCAGGTCGGAGAAGGAGAAGTTGGCGGGTGGGTCGGAAAAGGAGAAATTAGCAGGTGCGTCGGAGAAAGAGAAGTTGATGGGTGGGACAGAGATGGAATAGCCAGTGGGTCAGAGAAGGAGAAGTTAGTGGGTGGGTTAGAGAAGGAAAAGCCAGCGGGTCGGTCGGAGAAGGAAAACCCAGCGGGTGGGTCGGAGAAGGAGAAGTTGGCGGGTGGGTCGGAGAAGGAGAAGTTGGCGGGTGGGTCAGAGAAGGAGAAGCCAGCCGATGGGTCGGAGAAGGAGAAGTTGGCGGTTGGGTCAGACAATGAGAAGTTGGTAGGTAGGTAGAGAAGGAGAAGTTGGTGGGTGGGTCAGAGAAGGAAAAGCCAGTGGGTGGGTCGGAGAGGTAGATGTTGGCGGGTGGGTCAGAGAAGGAGAAGTTGGCGGGCAGGTGGGAGAAGTTGAAGTTGGCGGGTAGGTCAGAGAAGGAGAAGTTGGCGGGTGTGTCAGAGAAGTTAAAGCCAGCGGGTGGGTCGGAGAAGGAGATGTTGGTGGGTGGGTTAGAGAAGGAGAAACCAGCGGGTGGGTTAGAGAAGGAAAAGCCAGCGGGTGGGTCGGAGAAGGAGAAGTTGGTGGGTGGGTCGGAGAAGGAGAAGTTGGCGGGTGGGTCAGAGAAGCAGAAGCCAGCCGATGGGTCGGAGAAGGTAAAGTTGGCGGTTGGGTCACAGAAGGAGAAGTTGGCTGGTGGGAAAAAGAAGGAGAAGTTGGCGGGCAAGTTGGAGAAGGAAAAGTTGGCGGGTGGGTCAGAGAAGTAAAAGCCAGTGGGTGGGTCGGAGTAGGAGAAGTTGGCGGGCAGGTCAGAGAAGGAGAAGTTGGCGGGTGGGTCAGTGAAGGAGAAGTTGGTGGACGGGTCAGAGAAGGAGAAGTTGGTGAGCAGGTCGGAGAAGAAGTTAGCGGGTGGGTCGGAATAGGAAAAATTGGCGGGTGCGTCGGAGAAAGAGAAGTGCATGGGTGGGTCTGAGAAGGAATAGCCAGCGGGTCAGAGAAGGAGAAGCCAGTGGGTTCGTCGGAGAAGGAAAAGCCAGTGGGTGGATTGGAGAAGAAGTTGACGGGTTGGTCAGAGAAGGAGAAGTTGGCAGGTGGGTCAGAGAAGGAGAAGTTGGCGGGCAGGTAGGAGAATTTGAAGTTGACGGGGAGGTCGGAGATGGAGAAGTTTGCGGGCAGGTCAGAGAAGGAGAAGTTGACGGGCAGGTCAGAGAAGGAGAAGTTGGCGAATGCGTCAGAGAAGGAGAAGCTTGTGGGTGGGTCAGAGAAGGAGCAGTTGGCGGGCAGGTCGGAGAAGGGGAGGTTGGCGGGTGGGTCAGAGAAGGAGAAGTTGGCGGGTGGGTTAGAGAAGGAGAAGCCAGCGGGTGGGTTAGAGAAGGAAAAGCCAGCGGGTGGATCGGAGAAGGAGAAGTTGGTGGGTGGGTCGTAGAAGGAGAAGTTGGCGGGTGGGTCAGAGAAGGAGAAGCCAGCCGATGGGTCGGAGAAGGAAAAGTTGGCGGTTGGGTCGGAGAAGGCGAAGTTGGCAGGTGGGTAAAAGAAGGAGAAGTTGGCGGGCAAGTTGGAGAAGGAAAAGTTGGCGGGTGGGTCAGAGAAGTAAAAGCCGGTGGGTGGGTCGGAGTAGGAGAAGTTGGCGGGTGGGTCAGAGAAGCAGAAGCCAGCCGATGGGTCGGAGAAGGTAAAGTTGGCAGTTGGGTCAGAGAAGGAGAAGTAGGCTGGTGGGAAAAAGAAGGAGAAGTTGGCGGGCAAGTTGGAGAAGGAAAAGTTGGCGGGTGGGTCAGAGAAGTAAAAGCCGGTGGGTGGGTCGGAGTAGGAGAAGTTGGCGGGCAGGTCAGAGAAGGAGAAGTTGGAGGGTGGGTCAGTGAAGGAGAAGTTGGTGGACGGGTCAGAGAAGGAGAAGTTGGCGAGCAGGTCGGAGAAGAAGTTAGCGGGTGGGTCGGCAAAGGAGAAATTGGCGGGTGCGTCGGAGAAAGAGAAGTGGATGGGTGGGTCTGAGAAGGAATAGCCAGCGGGTCAGAGAAGGAGAAGCCAGCGGGTTCGTCGGAGAAGGAAAAGCCAGTGGGTGGGTTGGAGAAGGAGAAGTTGACGGGTGGGTCAGAGAAGGAGAAGTTGGCAGGTGGGTCAGAGAAGGAGAAGTTGGCGGGCAGGTAGGAGAATTTGAAGTTGACGGGCAGGTCGGAGATGGAGAAGTTGGCGGACAGGTTAGAGAAGGAGAAGTTGACGGGCAGGTCAGAGAAGGAGAAGTTGGCGAATGCGTCAGAGAAGGAGAAGCTTGCGGGTGGGTCAGAGAAGGAACAGTTGACGGGCAGGTCGGAGAAGGGGAGGTTGGCGGGTGGGTCAGAGAAGGAGAAGTTGGCGGGTGTGACAGAGAAGGTAAAGCCAGTGGGTGGGTCGGAGAAGGAGAAGTTGGTGGGTGGGTTAGAGAAGGAGAAGCCAGCAGGTGGGTTAGAGAAGGAAAAGCCAGCGGGTGGATCGGAGAAGGAGAAGTTGGTGGGTGGGTCGTAGAAGGAGAAGTTGGTGGGTGGGTCGTAGAAGGAGAAGTTGGCGGGTGGGTCAGAGAAGGAGAAGCCAGCCGATGTGTCGGAGAAGGAAAAGTTGGCGGTTGGGTCAGAGAAGGTGAAGTTGGCAGGTGGGTAAAAGGAGGAGAAGTTGGCGGGCAAATTGGAGAAGGAAAAGTTGGCGGGTGGGTCAGAGAAGTAAAAGCCGGTGGGTGGGTCGGAGTAGGAGAAGTTGGCGGGCAGGTCAGAGAAGGAGAAGTTGGCGGGTGGGTCAGTGAAAGAGAAGTTGGTGGACGAGTCAGAGAAGGAGAAGTTGGCGAGCAGGTCGGAGAAGAAGTTAGCGGGTGGGTCGGAAAAGGAGAAATTAGCGGGTGCGTCGGAGAAAGAGAAGTTGATGGGTGGGTCTGAGAAGGAATAGCCAGCGGGTCAGAGAAGGAGAAGCCAGCGGGTTCGTCGGAGAAGGAAAAACCAGTGGGTGGGTTGGAGAAGGAGAAGTTGACGGGTGGGTCAGAGAAGGAGAAGTTGGCAGGTGGGTCAGAAAAGGAGAAGTTGGCGGGTAGGTCAGAGAAGGAGAAGTTGGCGGGTGGGTCAGAGAAGAAGAAATTGGTGGGCAGGTTGGAGAAGGAGAAGTTGACGGGTGGGTCGTAAAAGGAGAAATTAGCAGGTTTGTCGGAGAAAGAGAAGTTGACGGATGAGACAGAGAAGGAATAGCCAGCGGGTCAGAGAAGGAGAAGTTGGCGGGTGGGTCAGAGAAGGAGAAGCCAGCTGATGGGTCGGAGAAGGAAAAGTTGGCGTTTGGGTCAGAGAAGGAGAAGTTGGCAGGTGGATAAATGAAGGAGAAGTTGGCGGGCAAGTCGGAGAAGGAAAAGTTGGCGGGTGGGTCAGAGAAGTAAAAGCCGGTGGGTGGGTCGGAGTAGGAGAAGTTGGCGGGCAGGTCAGAGAAGGAGAAGTTGGCGGGTGGGTCAGTGAAAGAGAAGTTGGTGGACGGGTCAGAGAAGGAGAAGTTGGTGAGCAGGTCGGAGAAGAAGTTAGCGGGTGGGTCGGAATAGGAAAAATTGGCGGGTGCGTCGGAGAAAGAGAAGTGCATGGGTGGGTCTGAGAAGGAATAGCCAGCGGGTCAGAGAAGGAGAAGCCAGCGGGTTCGTCGGAGAAGGAAAAGCCAGTGGGTGGATTGGAGAAGGAGAAGTTGACGGGTTGGTCTGAGAAGGAGAAGTTGGCGGGTGGGTCAGAGTAGGAGAATTTGGAGGACGGGTCAGAGAAGGAGAAGTTGACGGGTGGGTCGTAAAAGGAGAAATTAGCAGGTTTGTCGGAGAAAGAGAAGTTGACGGATGAGACAGAGAAGGAATAGCCAGCGGGTCAGAGAAGGAGAAGTTGGCGGGTGGGTCAGAGAAGGAGAAGCCAGCTGATGGGTCGGAGAAGGAAAAGTTGGCGTTTGGGTCGGAGAAGGAGAAGTTGGCAGGTGGATAAATGAAGGAGAAGTTGGCGGGCAAGTCGGAGAAGGAAAAGTTGGCGGGTGGGTCAGAGAAGGAAAAGCCGGTGGGTGGGTCGGAGAAGGAGAAGTTGGCAGGCAGGTCAGAGAAGGAGAAGTTGGCGGGTGGGTCAGAGAAGGAGAAGTTGGTGGACGGGTCAGAGAAGGAGAAGTTGGCGGGCAGGTTGGAGAAGAAGTTAGCGGGTGGGTTGGAAAAGGATTAATTGGCGGGTGCGTGGGAGATGAGAAGTTGACGGGTGGGTCTGAGAAGGAATAGCCAGCGGGTCAGAGAAGGAGAAGTTGGTGGGTGGGTTAGAGAAGGAAAAGCCAGGGGGTCAGTCAGAGAAGGAAAAGCCTGCGGGTGGGTTGGAGAAGGAGAAGTTGACGGGTGGATCAGAGAAGGAGAAGTTGGCGGGTGGGTCAGAAAAGGAGAAGTTGGCGGGTAGGTCAGAGAAGGAGAAGTTGGTGGGAGGGTCAGAAAAGGAGAAGTTGGCGGGTGTGTCAGAGAAGAAAAAGCCAGTACGTGGGTCAGAGAAGGAGAAGTTGGCGGGTAGGTCAGAGAAGGAAAAGCCAGCGGATGGGTCGGAGAAGGAGAAGTTGGCGGGTGGGTCAGAGAAGGAGAAGCCAGCTGATGGGTCGGAGTAGGAGAAGTTGGCGGTTGGGTCAGTCAATGAGAAGTTGGTAGGTAGGTAGAGAAGGAGATGTTGGCGGGTGGTTCAGAGAAGGAAAAGCCAGTGGGTGGGTCGGAGAGGGAGAAGTTGGCGGGTGGGATTGAGAAGGAGAAGTTGGCGGGAGGGTCAGAGAAGAAAAACCCAGCACGTGGGTCGGAAAAGGAGAAGTTGGTCGACAGGTCAGAGAAGTAGAAGTTGCGGGGTGAGTCAGAGAAGGATAAGCCAGCACGTGGGTCAGAGAAGGACAAGCCAGTGGGTGGGTCGGAGAGGGAGAACTTGGCGGGCAGCTCGGAGAAGGAAAAGAGGGCGGGTGGGTCAGAGAAGGAAAAGCCGCCTGGTGGATCGGAGAAGGAGAAGTTGGTGGGCAGGTCGGAGAAGGAGAAGTTGGTGGATGGGTCAGAGAAGGAGAAGTTAGCGGGCAGGTCGGAGAAGGAGAAGTTGGCGGGTGGGTCGGAAAAGGAGAAATTGGCGGGTGCGTCGGAGAAAGAGAAGTTGACTGGTGGGTCTGAGAAGGAAAAGCCAGCGGGTGGGTCGGAGAAGGAGAAGTTGGTGGGTGGGTCGGAAAAGGAGAAATTGGCGGGTGCGTCGGAGAAAGAGAAGTTGACGGGTGGGACCGAGAAGGAATAGCCAGCGGGTCAGAGAAGGAGAAGTTGGTTAGTGGGTTAGAGAAGGAAAAGCCAGCGGGCCGGTCGGAGAAGGAAAACCCAGCAGGTGGGTCGGAGAAGGAGAAGTTGACGGGTGGGTCAGAGAAGGAGAATTTGGCGGGTGGGTCGGAGAGGGAGAAGTTGGCGGGTGGGTCAGCGAAGGAGAAGTTGGCGGGAAGATCAGCGAAGCAGTAGTTGGCGGGTGTGTCAGAGAAGGTGAAGTTGGCGGGTGGGTCAGAGAAGGAGAAATTGGTGGGCAGGTTGGAGAAGGAGAAGTTGGTGGGTGGGTCAGAGAAGGAGAAGTTGGCGGGTGGGTCAGAGAAGGAGAAGTTGGCGGGTGGGTCAGAGAAGGAGAAGTTGGCTGGTGGGTCAGAGAAGGAGATGGCACTGGGTGGGTCAGAGAAGGAGAAGTTGGTGGGTGGGTCAGAAAAGGAGAAAGTTGGCGGGTAGGTCAGAGAAGGAGAAGTTGGTGGGAGGGTCAGAAAAGGAGAAGTTGGTGGGTGTGTCAGAGAAGAAAAAGCCAGTACGTGGGTCAGAGAAGGAGAAGTTGGTGGGCAGGTCGGAGAAGGAGAAGTTGGTGGGTGGGTCAGAGAAGGAGAAGTTGGCGGGTGGGTCGGAGAAGGAGAAGTTGCTGGGCAGGTCAGAGCAGGAGAAGTTGGCGGGTGTGTCAGAGAAGGAAAAGCCAGCGGATGGGTCGGAGAAGGAGAAGTTGGCGGGTGGGTCAGAGAAGGAGAAGCCAGCTGATGGGTCGGAGTAGGAGAAGTTGGCGGTTGGGTCAGTCAATGAGAAGTTGGTAGGTAGGTAGAGAAGGAAATGTTGGCGGGTGGTTCGGAGAAAGAAAAGCCAGTGGGTTGGTCGGAGAGGGAGAAGGTGGCGGGTGGGACAGAGAAGGAAAAGTTGGCGGGTGGGTCAGAGAAGAAAAACCCAGTACGTGGGTCGGAAAAGGAGAAGTTGCGGGCAGGTCAGAGAAGGAGAAGTTGGTGGGTGGGTCAGAGAAGGAGAAGCCAGCGGGTGCGTCGGAGAAGGAGAAGTTGGTGGGTGGGACGGACAAGGATAAGTTGGCAGGTGGGTCGTAGAGGTAGAAGTTGGCGGGTGGGTCAGAGAAGGAGAAGTTGGCGGTTGGGTCAGTCAATGAGAAGTTGGTAGGTAGGTAGAGAAGGAGATGTTGGCGGGTGGTTCAGAGAAGGAAAAGCCAGTGGGTGGGTTGGAGAGGGAGAAGTTGGCGAGTGGGACAGAGAAGGAGATGTTGGCGGGTGGGTCAGAGAAGAAAAACCCAGCACGTGGGTCGGAAAAGGAGAAGTTGGCGGGCAGGTCAGAGAAGGAGAAATTGCAGGGTGAATCAGAGAAGGAAAAGCCAGCGCGTGGTTCGGAGAAGGAGAAGCCAGCGGGTGGGTCAGAGAAGGAGAAGATAGCTGGTGGGTCAGAGAAGGAGATGGCACTGGGTGGGTCAGAGAAGGAGAAGTTGGTGGGTGGGTCAGAAAAGGAGAAGTTGGCAGGTAGGTCAGAGAAGGAGAAGTTGGTGGGAGGGTCAGAAAAGGAGAAGTTGGCGGGTGTGTCTGAGAAGAAAAAGCCAGTACGTGGGTCAGAGAAGGAGAAGTTGGCGGGCAGGTCTGAGAAGGAGAAGTTGGCGGGTGGGTCAGAGTAGGAGAAGTTGGAGGACGGGTCAGAGAAGGAGAAGTTGGCGGGTGGGTCGGAAAAGGATTAATTAGCGGGTGCGTCGGAGAAAGAGAAGTTGACGGGTGGGACAGAGAAAGAATAGCCAGCGGGTCAGAGAAGGAGAAGTTGGTGGGTGGGTTAGAGAAGGAAAAGCCAGCGGGTCGGTCGGAGAAGGAAAACCTAGCGGGTGGGTCGGAGAAGGAGAAGTTGGCGCGGGAAGATCAGCGAAGCAGTTGTTGGCGGGTGGGTCAGAGAAGGAGAACTTGGCGGGTGGGTCAGAGAAGGAGAAATTGGTGGGCAGGTTGGAGAAGGAAAAGTTGGCAGATGGGTTAGAGAAGGAGATGTTGGCGGGTGGGTCGGAGAAGGAAAACCGAGTGTGTGGATCCGAGTAGGAGAAGTTGGCTGGTGGGTCAGAGAAGGAGATGTAAATGGGTGGGTCAGAGAAGGAGAAGTTAGAGGGCAGGTCAGAGAAGGAGAAGTTGGCGGGTGGGTCAGAGAAGGAGCAGTTGGCTGGTGGGTCAGAGAAGGAAAAGTTGGTGGGTGTGTCAGAGAAGAAAAAGCCAGTACGTGGGTCAGAGAAGGAGAAGTTGGCGGGCAGGTCGGAGAAGGAGAAGTTGGTGGGTGGGTCAGAGAAGGAGAAGTTGATGGGCAGGTCAGAGCAGGAGAAGTTGGCGGGTGTGTCAGAGAAGGAAAAGCCAGCGGATGGGTCGGAGAAGGAGAAGTTGGCGGGTGGGTCAGAGAAGGAGAAGCCAGCTGATGGGTCGGAGTAGGAGAAGTTGGCGGTTGGGTCAGTCAATGAGAAGTTGGTAGGTAGGTAGAGAAGGAAATGTTGGCGGGTGGTTCAGAGAAGGAAAAGCCAGTGGGTGGGTCGGAGAGGGAGAAGTTGGCGGGTGGGACAGAGAAGGAGAAGTTGGCGGGTGGGCCAGAGAAGAAAAACCCAGTACGTGGGTCGGAAAAGGAGAAGTTGCGGGCAGGTCAGAGAAGGAGAAGTTGCGGGGTGAGTCAGAGAAGGAAAAGCCGCTTGGTGGATCGGAGAAGGAGAAGTTGGCGGGTAGGTTAGAGAAGGAGAAGTTGGCGGGTGGGTCAGAGATGGAGAAGTTGGCGGGTGTGTCAGAGAAGTTAAAGCCAGCGGAGGGTTGGAGAAGGAGAAGCCAGCGTGTGGGTTAGAGAAGGAAAATCCAGCGGGTGCGTCGGAGAAGGAGAAGTTGGTGGGTGGGATGGAGAAGGAGAAGTTGGCAGGTGAGTCAGAGAAGGAGAAGCCAGCGGGTGCGTCGGAGAAGGAGAAGTTGGTGGGTGGGACGGAGAAGGAGAAGTTGGCGGGTGGGTCAGAGAAGGAGAAGCCAGCCGATGGGTCGGAGAAGGAGAAGTTGACGGTTGGGTCAGACAATGAGAAGTTGGTAGGTAGGTAGAGAAGGAGAAGTTGGCGGGTGGGTCAGAGAAGGAAAAGCCAGTGGGTGGGTCGGAGAGGTAGAAGTTGGCGGGTGGGTCAGAGAAGGAGAAGTTGGCGGTTGGGTCAGTCAATGAGAAGTTGGTAGGTAGGTAGAGAAGGAGATGTTGGCGGGTGGTTAAGAGAAGAAAAAGCCAGTGGGTGGGTTGGAGAGGGAGAAGTTGGCGAGTGGGACAGAGAAGGAGATGTTGGCGGGTGGGTCAGAGAAGAAAAACCCAGCACGTGGGTCGGAAAAGGAGAAGTTGGCGGGCAGGTCAGAGAAGGAGAAGTTGCGGGGTGAGTCAGAGAAGGAAAAGCCAGCGCGTGGGTCGGAGAAGGAGAAGCCAGCGGGTGGGTCAGAGAAGGAGAAGATAGCTGGTGGGTCAGAGAAGGAGATGGCACTGGGTGGGTCAGAGAAGGAGAAGTTGGTGGGTGGGTCAGAAAAGGAGAAGTTGGCGGGTGTGTCTGAGAAGAAAAAGCCAGTACGTGGGTCAGAGAAGGAGAAGTTGGCGGGCAGGTCTGAGAAGGAGAAGTTGGCGGGTGGGTCAGAGTAGGAGAATTTGGAGGACGGGTCAGAGAAGGAGAAGTTGGCGG